>NC_028354.1:15100964-15176723 GCF_000741045.1 Vigna radiata var. radiata | reverse complement strand
AACTTTCGGTACAAAACTTAATATTTTCTCTGGTAAGCGATTACAGCTTGCCTGTAAGCGATTACACAGTCTCCTAAGCCAAACAAAACCCCTCCTTTCGACAACAGATGACAATGCTAACCCCCTTTCCACACTTCCTCCTAACACTTCAATGGTGGACGGACGTGAGAGCGTTCGAAAGGGGAAAATAACGAAACCTTTCGATTAATGTCTTCAACGATGGAATAAGATCCAAAAAAAACCTCTCCTTCCGACAACCGCTGACAATGCTAGCGTTCGATGTGCAACTTCAATACTTCAATGGTGGACGGATATGAACGAACACGATTTCGGTGGCGTGCAAAGATTTCAGAATGTTGGAGGGAGAGTTTGGTTTCCTGGAGAGAGATAAGTGTTATCGTGGAGAGAGAGCGTACCAGTGGCACCAATAGAATTCATTTCCAGCAAACACTTTTCCACAAATGCCCTTCCCCTAAGGATTTTTCATTTTAAAAAATTCAATTAAAAAAACCAATCACAGCACGCCACCTTAGTTGTCAAAATAGTTGTCAAATGGCGTTGTTAAAGTAACATTATCCTAAATTAAATACTTATTAAATAGTATTATAATCAAAATGATTGATTAGGATAGTAGTAAGGCTATATGGTATGTTGTGTGTGGTATGAGTAGTGATAGTTTAAGCAATTAAAGGTTATCCGTAACGGTTGAGTGCGAGTTCAATGAGTGATTATTTAGGGGTTGGGAGTCAAAGAGTGAATGTAGATCGGCGGAGCGAGATACATGAAGTTCGAGTAAAGGGTTGCCGGAACGGATGAAATCGAATCTGGGGAGTTAACTTTGTCTTTTGTGTGTTGAGATACTAAATAATGATGATTTCCGTTGTGTTATGATTTGCGGATATGAGCTTGTCGTGTTCCCATGCTGACTGTTCCTCCTTGCACCTTTTTGTTTTCTTCCTTTACCTCCAAATTTATTTTTTTACCCTTCATTCATTTAATAAAGTCAAACCATGATTAATGAATAATAAATGAGATCTTTACCTCTAATTGCCAACAACCTTAACCTTTGTCTGATAGTATAAATCTTACACCTCCACCCCTTCCTGGTCCCACGAGTATTTAAGGAACTTTCACTGTTTTATTGTTTTGGTGAGGTGCAGGGAGCTGCTCGCATTTCACTTAAGCTTTCACTTTTATTGTGAACCTGTGTTTTTGATCTGTGCTGGTGATTATGCTTGCTGCTGATCGTGGTGCTATTTGCTGCTGCTTTTGGCTTTGGACATAGACGAGAGAGGAAGAATGAGAGGAAGAACGAAAGGAAGAAGGAGAGCTCCCCCTAGGTTAGTACATTTTTTATTTTGTCGCACATCGAGTTACGGCAGAGCCAAACCGCTCTTTGAGTTGCAGTTCTGAAGAGACGCACTTCAAAGTGCATTTTTTGTTCGCTGCCATAGGAAATGCGTTTTTAGATAGCCGCAGAACGAGTTGCGGCTGCCCTTAACCGTCGTTCGAGTTGCGGTTTGAGTTGTCTTATGCGTTTTTTTTGTTTACAACTTGATATAGAAGTTTGTTTGTACTGTGCTTGATTTTGTTTACATGTTTTGGATTTTATCTGTTTAATGTATTAGGTATTAGTTGTTTCATGTATTAGGTATTAGTTATGGTAGTTTTAGTTTTCAGTTTTCTTCCCTGGAGCAATGAAGGCTAATATAGTTTTAGTTTTAGTTATGAGTTGTTTTCATTGTGCAGGAGAGGGTAATGCTCTTTATCGGTTAAGTGTAGAGAAGGGTGTAGTTTTTTGGTTAGTTGAGCGTAGATGTGTGGTGAATGTTATGAGTGTGGATGTGTGGTGAACTTTATGGTGTGTGATTCGTAAGTCTAGAAGAATAAGAGAGGACTTAGGTGTGGTGAAATGGGTGAATGTTGAGGAAAAAGTAGTAGGAAGGAGAGTGGCGAGTTGTTTGAGAAAGAGAGACTTTGTGAGTTATAGAACATGAGAAATAAGAGTTGAAGGAATATAAGAGTGAAAGACAGTTTGGGCAGTGAGTGGAAGATGGATGAAGATGGCAATGAGTGTGGAGTAATAGGAAGAGATATGGTGAGTGTTAAAGAGAGAGAATGGTCTTTGGGTTTCTAATAAAAGAGAAAGAAGAGAAAGGAGGAGAGTTTTTGCATGCAAGATTAAGCATCTGCGGGTCCAAGCCTTGGATTATCATGCAGGGATGGGGTGTGCATGAGGGTGTAATATTATTTATTTAGGAGTAATATTAAACAAGGGTTATTTTAATGTGCTGGAACTAAGTATCGAAGGAATTGATTATATTAGTCTTGTTAAAATAGGTTATAATGTGTTATATTTTTATATATTATATGTTGTAGAGCATGCTAAAATCAGTTTAAATATTATAAACATTAGTTAACTTAGTGTATTTTAGTATTATATTAGAATATAGTTAGTTAATTTAGTGTATTTTACTATTATTTTAGAATATATTATTGATATATAAATATTAGGATTATTAAGTTTAGCATGTGATTAAACTTTTGATATTAGGTTAAACAAATTCTTTGTAGTTTGATTTTAAATTTGAAAATTTTTCTTAATATTTTATTTGTTCTTTTTGTTAAATTTTTGAATTATTTTGAATGTAGGTTGTATTTATTTGTATAAGATGGATAACTATTCATTTTTGGATTCTCAAATGAATTATGATTTTATGTCGGAATTTTCTTCTTTTATAAACAAAGTCGGTGAGGGTGATTACAGAGATAAATTTTCCATTGATCAAATATTCCCATCACGTGCTGACATGATTGATTGGGTTCAAAAGATTGCATTTGAGCTTGGATTTGTGGTCGTCATCATAAGATCTGACGCATAGGGATAATAATAATTATTTAATTAATAAATAATTTAATAAAATTTCTAAATTCATAAACAAAAATAAAAAAATTAACTAAAATTATATACATAAGAAATAATATAAAAAAATATTTAAGAAACAAATAAACCAATTTACAAAAATATAGTTTACTGATAACAAAAATTATATAATTCAATAAATTAATTAATACTTAATCTATATTCATAATTAATACTTAATCTAAATTACATTAATAATAAATAATATACAAAATTTTATAAACTTAAAAAAATTAACTAAAATTAACAAACAAACTAAAATTAAAAAAATAACAATTTGAAAAAAACTTCACAAACAAAAAACATTGAAAATTTAATCTCAAAACGCAGTCTGATATGCGTTTCCCTCAAGCCGCAGTATGATCTGCGTTTTCCCCAAGCCGCATTGCGATATGTGGAGAACGAAGATGTGCACCCCCAAAACCTAACCAACCGCAGATCCACCGACGGTTGCCTTCTGTCGCTGATCCAGCTGCGGCACGACTAGTCCGCCTTTTGTATTGCGGAGGCGTCTATTTGCGGTTCGACATGCGGACAACGCACCCCTCGAAACCCATCCACCGTTCGTACTACGGCAGGGGTTAACCGCATTACCATTTGCAGTTTGATATGCGGCACCCCCAAATCCCATCCGCCCTTCGTACTGCGGCAGACGTTAGTCGTAATGCCATTTGCGGTTAACCCTCCCCGCCTCCCATTCGCACAGTTCATATAAACACGCACACACACATTTTCATACACAATACAGTTCATATACAGTACGTTTTCACACACAGCACAGTTCATACACAGATCACAAAACATGATTCTCACACAAGATCTACGAGAGGAAAAATACTAACCTGGACGCCAAAAAAACTTGAAACACGATCTGTTTATCTGAGAAGAAGAACGAACAACTGATACCCAGTTACGCTAACAACACACTCCACGTGAACACCAACAGACAGATAGCAGGTGCACAGGTTGGAGGGGAGGACAAGAAGACGGGTAAATGGTAGAATGAAGAAAGGGGGTGTAGGGTTTCTTTTGTGTGAGTTGCGGCAGACTCATTTAACTTTTTATGAACCCAATGAATAGGGTGACAAAAGTAGGGGTAGGGGTACAGTGGGAATTCAA
Organism: Vigna radiata var. radiata; assembly: GCF_000741045.1. Classification (NCBI taxonomy): domain Eukaryota; kingdom Viridiplantae; phylum Streptophyta; class Magnoliopsida; order Fabales; family Fabaceae; genus Vigna; species Vigna radiata. The sequence goes on along the minus strand of NC_028354.1, from coordinate 15,172,681 downwards.
GGAAAAATAGGAGGTGCAGGACGAGATCATGGAGGTGCAGGGAGGAACACTCTCCCATGCCTTTGGCTATGTAATTGTAATAAATGTGGTGTTGTTCAATTATTTCGAGTCAGAAAATGTATGATCTTGTTGGGTGTTTTATTACACTATGATCGGAAGTTGTGTTCCTAAGAATTGGAATTTTGGGATATGCTTTGTTATAATGAAACTAGATGTTAACTGTCAACAGGTTTGCTTGGCCACTAACTATACTCTACTTTCAGAGGCATGCAATGTAGACTGATTGTGTGTGTTCTATTTATATGTTTTTATTGGACAGTGATCAAAGGAATATTGTGTTGATTAAAAACGTTATTAAGTGATATGATGTAATTTGGTGTTTGAAATGAACTAGTTAGGGGGTTGATGAGACTAGTATAATTAAGCTAGTCGAAAATGATAAGTCAGAATCAAAGGATTATTGCATTCAAAGTGATCAATTGTTGTGGAATGATTGAATGAGTGAAGAGGTAACATTAAAACTTAGATGTATGAGTATTGACCTGACTGGTTGGTAGATGAGATGTATGTTCATGTATTCTCCATGATCAATCAGTTGTAAGTACGTACTTAATTGGTACTAAATGTAAAATAGAAATGAATTGGCATGGTAGAGTAATATTGTGGTTTAACTTTGCTATCTGTTTGTCATATTGAAAAATTTGCAGTGAATGAGTATTATTGGTGTTAAATGATACTATTTGTATATGGAATATTCATATATAGCGATAATGAACTTAGATGACTTGTTGGTATCATTTTTGGTGATAGGTGGTGGGTTTTAAACTGGCAAGAGATGTTTGAATGAATTATAGTTTTAGAGACTGAGTTAACACCATGTATCTATTATAATGGGTGATATGGTTGTGTGTATAGTCATGTGTTTTTTGGAATGTGTCTCTTGATGGTATATGACTATCTTAGTACTAAACTAATTGCTTTGGCTTAGAGGCATCATTGGGTAACATGGGAATACTCTGTTAGAGTGATTTTGGGATTGGTTAGAGGGTAAATAGTTGTGAATGAGCCAACTGTGAGTTATGAGATACTTAGAGGGCTACTCTTGAATTGCCAAGAGTAGGAAGTGATCTAGTATGGTTGCCCAAGAGGGCACCTTGCGAAATAAGGGAAGAGGATGGGTTACGAGAAGTGGGGTACTGGATTTCCATGATCATTGTTTAGCTTGGCGAGAGGATTACGGGAGTGAACCAACCATGTGGTGTGGTAATGATTATGTCTTAGTGATGGGTGTCGCGGCCCATACAAATTTGATTGCAATTTAGAAATGCAGTATAATGCTAGGGAATGACCCCTAGGTCGTCTCTCAAGGACCAACTGCGGTTCAGAATCAAGTCAAACACGAAGGGAGGGGGGTTTTGTGAAAGGTTTGCGTGGTGAATGCGGAAAAATTAAAAATGATATTAAAACAGTAAAAACGAAAATTCACGCTGGAACTAGGCAGCTCTGACCTTTGCTCAATGTTTTAACCATAACTTTTTCTACAGAGCTCTAAATGAGATGAGGTTTTTTTTCCTTGAAAGTAGACTCAATTATCTTTCATTTGATATATAAAACGTAGCATTTGGANCTCTGGTNTGGTTGCAGTTATTTTTTTAAAATCGAGTCNAGAGAGTGAAAATGCTAAACCAAATACTAGACTAAACAAATATCTAAACACAGTTAAATTAAATTAAATACAAAACTAAATTAAAGAAATTAAAAACAACTAATCCTACAATGCAAATTAATTTAAAGCTAAAAAAAATAAATAACATATTTTTTTTTCTAGCAATTTATGTGACCTATATGCATCTACCAAATAAATTTAAAATTGCAATTAGCCTAAAATTGAACCTTGGCCGTGACCTTATATGCTCCAATTGAAATCAGCCTCTTCACAATGGAAGTAGCATTTCCCATTCTCAACGCTAGACATGGCAGCAGCTGGAATCTATCTGAAATTTTGAAGCACTTGCTTGCAATTTGAAATAAATGCATTGTTTAAAATAAAATCATCACTGCATCATAACCCAAGGTGAAAACAGCCCCTTTTTATTCCAAAGAAATTTAAAAGCGTAACACAAAAAGAGATTGTGTCGGCTGGTGTCTTCCGTTTCCTTCCCCATTCAAAGAGTAATATTCTAAAATAAAGCAAAGTGTCGCCCTACAAGTGGCTGCTGCACCTATTCAACAACAATGCTCCTCCACCGTTTTCCAAAATGAAATAAAAGCAAGCATCTAAAGTCCAAAGCCAAAGTGATTACCGTAACATTCAAAGGCTCAATAAAAAAAATATTCAAGAAAGCTCCCAAGTAAAATCAAAGCACCTAACCCAAAAGGAAATTGAAAGCAACATATAATTTATGGAATATAAATTGATCAAGACAGTAACACTTCAGTCAAAAGGAAAAATAAATTTTTTTAACAATCATCCATAATCCATGGTTCAAAGAGAATTGCCATAAAAACTTGCAGTCCAAGAATCAAAATAACATTCAACAGCCAAATCCTCCAAAATTCCCGAGAACTACATTCTTCCTGCACCAAAAACGTTCCCAGCAGAAAAACACCTCTAAATTTGACGCTGCTAGCTCCCCAAAATAAAAATACCGAGAGCCCCCTTTCATGTGACGGCTGGTGCATTTTCTAAGGGCCATGTGTCCTTCAAAATTAGGGTGGGGTCCACCCTAAAAATAAAAGGAAACCCTAGTGTAAGTGTCCTACAATTTTGGGCCCCTCATAAATTTTTAACAATGGCCCAATGTGCAAAGGTTTGTCCAAAAAGTTTAAACAATAAAAATTACAATACAATGAAATTTAAAATATCTAATTTGAGAGTCTTCAATTTATTTTGTCTCCTCCAAATGTCCCAAATTGTGTTTCCAAAATTTTCCCTGAAAATAATAATGCAAATAATTAGCTCAGAAAATTCAAATTAATTAAAATTAGAATTTCCGGTCAAATTAAGCATAATTAGGAAAAACGGGAAAATACCGGACAATTAAGCACAATTCCCTGATTAATTTTAGCACAATAAACTAAGTGAAATCAATAAAATATCGACTCATCACTTAGTATGTCTTCTGTCTATATTTCGTTAACAGGGGCCATACCTTTTCTCATTTGAGGTGTAGCAAGGTAGTCACCTTTCCTTTTGCGAGAGGGTAGAAAGGTGAATCTCTTCGTCTTTAAGAGGCAGTGGAAGAGATGAGTCTCTTCGTCCATAATCAGCGATAAAAGAGACTAGAGATTCGAGTGCTGCCTTTCTTCTTGCGAGGGGGTAAAAAAAGATGGATGTTTCGTCTAACGCCCTGGCAACTTACAAGGACTGCTGACTGTTCCCACACATCACCACGAGACTTTCCAGTGTGCTTTGTCCTCACTCGCACACTTTCTGGAAAACTTCCCGAAAGGTCACCCATCCCAGAATTACTCCAGGCTAAGCACGCTTAACCATGGAGTTCTTAAGGGTTAGGCTACCGAAAAGTAAATGCATTTTGGTGATATGAGTAGCCAAATCAATTCCTTTAAGCTATCCTTCAACTGTATAGTCCCATACCTATACAGTCTCCAGATCTCTCTCATTCCGGTGTATGTTCGATTCGTTCATGTACCCCTTCCACTAGAAGTCTGTCAAGAGCCGCTCCTTGTTCGTGCCTCTTGCACCTGCGATCACTCCCCACCCTCTCAGTGCCCGGGCGTCACATGCCCACTAGCTTCCGCTTGGTTCGTCCTCGAACCACACTATATTGGGAGAGGCTAGGCTCTGATACCATTTGTAACGCCCCGACAACTTACAGGGACTGCTGACTGTGCCCACACATCACCACGAAACTTTCCAGTGTGCTTTGTCCTCACTCTTTCTGGGAAAACTTCCTGGAAGGTCACCCATCCCAGAAATACTCCAGGCTAAGCACGCTTAACCATGGAGTTCTTAAGGGTTAGGCTACAAGTAAATGCATTTTGATGATATGAGTAGCCAAATCAATTCCTTTAAGCTATCCTTCAACTGTATAGTCCCATACCTATACAGTCTCCAGATCCCTCTCATTCCGGTGTATGTTCGATTCGTTCATGTACCCTTTCCACTAGAAGTCTGTCAGGAGCCGCTCCTTGTCCGTGCCTCTTGCACCGGCGATCACTCCCCGCCCTCTCAATGCCCAGGCATCACATGAGGCTAGGCTCTGATACCATCTGTAACATCCCGGCAACTTACAGGGACTGTTGACTGCCCCTACACATCACCACGAGGCTTTCCAGTGTGTTTTGTCCTCACTCGCACACTTTTCGAGAAAACTTCCCGGAAGGTCACCCATCCCAGAATTACTCCAGGCTAAGCACGCTTAACCATGGAGTTCTTATGGGTTAGGCTACCAAAATGCATTTGCTTTTCGGTAGCCTAACCCATAAGAACTCCATGGTTAAGCGTGCTTAGCCTGGAGTAATTCTGGGATGGGTGACCTTTCGGGAAGTTTTCCCGGAAAGTGTGCGAGTGAGGACAAAACACACTGGAAAGCCTCGTGGTGATGTGTGGGGGCAGTCAACAGTCCTTGTAAGTTGTCAGGATGTTACATTTCGCCTGTAGGGTTCTGACTCATGTTGAGTATAAAGCTGAGGTGAGAAGCTTAAGAACAGGGGAAATAGGTTTGAAGTTGTGGTGAAGGACCACTTGAAGTGTTCTAATTTGGTAAATAGGATGTGGGAAAGTTTGGAAGAAGACATACGTATAAGGAGATGGTTGGTATTAGCATGGGTTGCCTTTAATGGAAATGTTGTGTGAAACTAATAGGTTGATCATAGTTCCTTATACGGGGATGTATAGGTTGTCAATGTATTAATTGTCATAGTTTTACTATGTGTTGATACTATTTAATGTGATAAGATTGTGATAAAGACTTGACACTTGAGATATAAGTGTTGTATTGGTGTTTTAAGGTTGATTCTGTTAGCTTACTTTTACATTTATTTGTTTTGTTTGTGATTGTTGCGATAATCGTATAATGTGTGTTGTACGAGAGCTCAAATAAGTATGCAGATGTTGTTGAAGCAAAGTGATTGTCGAGAGAGGAGTTTGCAATATAAGTTTATTTGAAGTTTTATTTACTATGTGAGAGGGATTAAAGACTTCTATTATTTATTTTAAGGCTTAATACCATTGTTGTTCCCTATTTTCGTCAACTCTGTTCGATGTGAGACTCATTTTTTTTTGAATGTTTAATGTAATCTCTAATTTAGTAATTTATGTTCAATTTGGTCCTTTTTGCTGAATATGTTTTAATCATTAACGGTAAAATGTCCACAACACAAATCAGTGAATTACACGACAGTTATTGGCTGACGTGGCTAGGACCAGAGTTGACTAAGGATGGTCACACCAATGAGGTTTTGACATATTACAACTCCTTTCTTCACCCAAAAATTAGGGTTTCAAATTTGCATCTGCAGATTGGGGAAAAGCTTGCTCTAGTGCCGTCACGCGAGAATAGGATTTCTCCTTCACGAAGGTATTGGTGAACTTCTAGATTTTTCTCTTGCGGGTGAATGAAGAAGGCGCAGTGGAGAAGCTTGCGGAGAGGCGCTAGTGCGATGGTTAAAGATGATTGCGTGGTTCAACTTTGCGTTTCAGCGATTTGGATTTTACTCGCGAGAGGTTGGTGATGATGTTGGTGGCTCTTTACCATTGCGGCGCGAATCATGCTTTTGGTTTGAAGGAAATTTCTTGTTTTTTGGGTTTTGATCTTCTGTGTTTCAAGTTGATGGTGGCTGGTGGAGAATGAAGAAGCTTCACGACGATGTTGCTAAAAGGCGCGAGGAACTCGTAATTCGGTTTTGTCATGCTTGTGGTGGAGCCTTTGGAACAACAGCACAACCAGTACGTGATATGTTCGCAAAAAGTTTCTGATTAGGGTTTTGAAATCTTTGATGATGGAGGTGCGAAGATGGTGGCTGGTAAAGCTGTCAAAATGGGTTACAACGTGCGGGCCAACCTAGCCCACCACGATTTTGGGCCGGGTTGGGTTTGAAAAATATGTATTTTTTTATGTGGGTCAATTTTCAACCAGACTCATTTAAACCGACTTATCCTGGCTGAACCTGTGGTCAGCCAAGTTGGCTCACCAACCCACCTAATTTTATTTTATTATCTTATGAAACTAAAAAAATACTCTTATCACTCACAGTGACTATATACCAAAAAATATTATTTTGTACTTTTTATTATTATTTTGAATTGTCTTGAGTTTAACATCATTTTGGGAGTGAAAATTATTTAGAGTTGAATTACAAAAATTTTGTAATTTTTTATTTAAAAAAATTGTAATTAAGTGATCCATTGAGTCATAGAGTTTAACCCACCAACCCGTGGCGGGCCGGGAAACCCTAAACCCTTCGAATTTTTCTGGTTCGCTAATAAATGAGCTGGGTTTGGTTAACTCACTAAGTGACCAACCCGTGGTAGGTTGAACTCGGTCTAGCCGGGTATGACCCGTTTTAACAACACTAGTGGCTGGTCGTGAGCGTTGCAGTGCAATGACGACTAGGGTTAGGTGATGACTAGGGTTTTGTGTAGGGGAAAATTAGGGTTTCTGGAAGTAGGAGATGATGACATGTCAAAGGTGATATGTGCAAGTCAACCAATAACTATTATGTAATTCACTGATTGGTGTTGTTAATATTTTGTCGTTAACAATTTAAACATCGTCAATAAAAAAGACCAAAATTAAATATAAATTACGAAATAATAGATATTCGAAAGAAATGAATCCTGAGCAAAGTCCACGAAAATAAAAACCAATATTAAACCTTTATTTTCATGTTGAATTTGAATTATTAGTATTTAATATAATAACTATAGTTAATTACGTTATGGTTTCAGCAAAACTATTTAATATTTGTTACTACTCCCAAAAAATTGGAATGTTACAGAAAATAATAACATGTTCATTTTAAAGTATAATATAATATTTACGTAGAAGAGGAAAACTTTATAATATATAATACTTTGATGAATTTTAATTACAAATTTATATTTTATATTGAATTTGGATAGTGTAATGCAAGTAGATAAAATTAATATACAATATGTTATTTTGATTTTAAAATTTGATTTAAATATTAATTTAGTCTCTATTTTTACTGAATTTATTCTATTAATTCAATTTAGTATTTTTTAATGTTTTTAGAATTAATAAAAATTAAAATTTAAGTATATGTTACGTGTTAGTTTATATATATTTTTTTATATTTTAAATTTTTATTTTAATTTTTTAAAAGAAAATTTGACATGTGACATGCACCCTTCATTGTTTATTAATTATTTGATCTTTCTTTTAATTTTTTTTACGAATTTAATGTCTATTTTCTTTAAGATTTGGTTTAATCTAGAGCTATCAAAATGGGTCACAACCCGTGCATTAATCCAGTCTACCACGGGTTTGAGCCAGGTTGGGTTTGAAAAAATTGTATTTTTTTTATGCGGGTCAGATTTCAACCTGGTTCATTTAAACCCGGTTCATGGGGGTTGAACCCATGGTGGGCCGGGTTGGCCCACCAACCCACCTACCTAATTTTATTTTATTAAAATTTAATTTTAATTTTATAAAAAAAAATATTTATTATTATTTTTTGCTTGAAAAAATTATTTAGGTTCTCTATTTTCAAAATTAATTAAACATTCATGTTGGAAGTGAAATTTGTTTAGGTTTAAATTATAGAAAGTTTGTAATTTTTTTATTTAAGAAAAAATTGTAATTAAGTGGGCTAGTGAGCCAACCCGTTTACCCCCAACCCCGTGGTGGGTCGGGTCGAGTTTGAATTTTTCTGGCTCGCTAATAAACGAGCCGGGTTGGGTTGGCTCACTAAGTGATCAATCCCTGGTGGGTCGGGCCGGGTCGAGCCGGATTACCCGTTTTGACAACTCTAGTTTAATAATTAAGAAAGTTTCTATTTTTTAGCAGAATCTCAATTTAGTCCTTTTCTTTCTTGGTGTCTCAATTGGGTCCTAACTTTGTGAAAATTACAACAATTCAATCCCTGCCATTAAATTGTGTCCAACGGCGTCAATATCTAATTGCTAAACTTTTATCACTCCTACCACGTCAGGTTTTTGAAAGGGCAAATTGGGAATAATAAAAAACTTTAATTGCAGTCATCACCACAACCTCCATGACCACCACGTGAAGCCTCCCTCGTCCTTGACCTCCTTAATATTGTAAGTCAAGTTCGCATACTCGTCATTTCCACCAGAAACGCAAATCTGCATGCCTCCATGGCAGCCACCAGGGAGCGAAATCTTCTCCATCCATGATAATCCGAACAGCCCTTGAAATGGGCTAACAAATAGTACAGGGAACCCTAAACCCAAAACTCGATGATGTCGCCACTTGTTCTGACGAAAACACCGGGCACAGAGAGTGACAGAGGTCCACAGCCGCGATGCTCGGTTCCACATCCAAATCAAGGGTCGCACCATCTCCTTTTTCGCCACCGTCACCTCCGCGCAAGCGGTACCGTTCTGCCTCCAGACGAGCCGACCAAGAAAGCCGTAGACGATGCAACCCCATCGCCCGTTGCGTGATCTCCATCATCCCTAGAGACCACTGCTCCATCTTCTCCTATCGTTGCGACTTTATCTGGCACAACTCCTCCGCTGCCTCCATCGCCATGGATGCTAAATCGATGGCGCAATTACAGTGATGCCTCTTTAGCGGAGTAAATCTTCAGGGAAGAACAATCGGGGGAAAGAGTAGAGCGAGCAGGTTTTGCCATTGGAGCCAGATAAAGACGAAGATGGTTTTCTCGTTACGGGAAATCCGAATATTTGACCCAGAGGCTTGTAATAGCAAGACCAACTCCTTGACCCAGTGATGAATATTTGACGCAACAAGTTCGTCATCTACATCACCGACCTCGACCACCATTGCACCGCCACTTTCTCCTTCATCTCCATCAACCTGTGAATCAAAAACACGCAGAATCCAACTCACGTAGGCAGGAAGACCTTCCTCCAACTTCTAATGCTAATATGTTCCGCACACGAACCCTACTCCCATATTTTTCATCAATCTCATACATTTGAGAGGCCTGTACTTAAAGTTTTTATTTTCCCATTTTGCCCTTTCAAAAAGCTGACGTGGTAAGAGTGATAAAAGTTCAGCGTGCCACGTCAATCAGAAACTGATGTCGTTGGGCTCAATTTAACGGCAAGGGCTGAATTGTTGCAATTTTCAAAAAATTAGAACCCAATTAAGACACCAAAAATAGAGGCTTCCTTAATAATTAAACCTTAAGATTTTTGTTTTCACTTTGAGTGCAGTTCAAATTTTGAAGCCTAGGTTTGTTGGGTAATAAATATTAAATACAGAATTTTCCTTGCATCGCATTCACAACTACGTTGATGTGAAGGCTCCCATTTTTCTTCCGCTCCAAGTTTTCAAAATGAATGCCAATCCACCCACTTCGAACAGTATTTCTTTTTCTTTTTAATTATTTTACATTATATCTAAAGAGTTATTGAAATAGAATATAAATAAAATTAAGTATATATAATCTTAATCCATCAACTAACATACATAAAATCACAAAATATGTTGTATGTAAAAATGATGGATCGCGATATGTTGACAACATTTTTTTAACAACATTTTGACAACGCCACGTGTCAGCGTTGGATTGGTTAATTTTTTTAATTTTTTTTTGAAAACCTGATTTGGAAAAGGTGACATTATGTTATTCCAAAAACACCCTCCATCCTTTTTCAGTCCTCTTTCTCCTTCGAAGGTCTCTCTCTCCATTTTATGTTTTAGGTTTTGCTTTGAAGCTCTCTCTCTCCATTACTCTCCAGGTTTCGATTTTAGGTTTTGGTTTTCCTTTGAAGTTCTCTCCATTTTAGGTTATAGGTTTTGTTTTTGGTTTGAAGCTATCTCTATCTCCATTCGTGCTTTTCGTTGTGGTTTGAAGTTGTTCTCTATGTTGAGTTGGACATTACGCTTGGTTGGTGGTTGGGTGCCTATTTCGTGGAAGTTGTTACCTTTATTTTATGCCATGGCTTTCGTCAAGTCAGTATCAACCACACACTAGGGAGTCCCTCTACAAGAGCCAGGGAGCAGCGTTGGACTTTTAGTACAGAGGCACTGTAATCGCTTACACAGGCACATAAGCGACAAAGTCCCTCTTCCTCACACATGCACTTGGATAAAACACTCTTAAAAACCCCTAACCAGTTGTTGGTCATAAAAAAAACCATTAATCTCAAATTCATAAATTAAATTCTAACCAAGTCAGTAACAACCACACACTGGGTAGCCCCTCTACCAGAGCCAGCATTGGACTTTTGGTACAGAGGCACAGGTAAGCGATTACAGCCTGTCTGTAATCGCTTACACAGGCACATAAGTGACAAAGTCCCTATTCCTCAGACATGCACTTGGATAAAACACTCTTACAAACCCTTAGCCAGTTGTTGGTCCTAAAAAACAAACATTAATCTCAAATTCATAAATTAAATTCTAACCAAGTCAGTACCCACCACACACTGCGGAGCCCCTCTACCAGAGCTAGGGAGCAGCGTTGGACTTTTGGTACAGAGACATTGTAATCGCTTACACATGCACATAAGTGACAAGTCCCTCTTCCTCACACAAACACTTGGATAAAACACTCTTACAAACCCCTAACCAGTTGTTGGTCCTAAAAAACAACCATTAATCTCAAATTCATAAATAAAATTCTAACCAAGTCAATACCAACCACACACTAGGGAGCCCCTCTACCAGAGCCAGGGAGCAGCGTTGGACTTTTGGTACAGAGGCACAGGTAAGCGATTACAACCTGTCTCTAATCGCTTACATAGGCACATAAGTGACAAAGTCCCTCTTCCTCACACATGCACTTGGATAAAACACTCTTACAAACTCCTAACTAGTTGTTAGTCCTCAAAAACAACAATTAATCTCAAATTCATAAATTAAATTCTAACCAAGTCAGTACCAACCACACACTGGGGAGCCCCTCTACTAGAGCCAGGGAGCAGCGTTGGACTTTTGGTACAGAGGCACAGGTAAGTGATTACAGCCTATCTGTAATCGCTTACACAAGGACATAAGTGGCAAAGTCCCTTTTCCTCACACATGCACTTGGATAAAACACTCTTACAAACCCCTAACCAGTTGTTGGTCCTAAAAAAAACCATTAATCTCAAATTCATAAATTAAATTCTAACTAAGTCAATACCCACCACACACTGGGGAGCCTCTCTACCAGAGCCACGTTGGACTTTTGGTACATAGGCACAGGTAAGCAATTACAGCCTGTCTGTAATCGCTTACACAGGCACATAAGTGACAAAGTCCCTCTTCCTCACACATGCACTTGGATAAAACACTCTTACAAACCCCTAACCAATTGTTGGTCCTCAAAAACAAGCATTAATCTCAAATTCATAAATTAAATTCTAACCAAGTCAGTACCCACCACACATTGGGGAGCCCCTCTACGAGAGCCAGGGAGTAGCGTTGGACTTTTCGTACAGAGGCACAAGTAAGCAATGGCACAACCCAGGTGTTGCTGTAATCGCTTACAAGGATACTGTAAGCGATTACCAGTGTCAGAAAAGATTTTGTACCAAAATTTCATGCGTGCTCCCCACAAATTACATAGTGGCTCCCCAACATGCCTTACTGTAGTGTTTTTCAAAGTTTTTAATCCTGGTTAAGCCTGATTGCCATGGGGTGAATGTCTCTGTTAAGGGAAGACCAAGAAGAGGTCTGAGTGGGGTGGGATGTGACTTCTTTCAGCAATGGCACAGCCCAGGTGCTGTTGTAATCACTTACAAGGACACCGTAAGCGATTACCAATGCCAGAAAAGATTTTGTACCAAAACCTCATGTGTGTTCCCCACAAATTACATAGTGGCTCCACAACATGCCTTACTATATTTTTTTCAAATTTTTTAATGTATTATGTCGTGTTTTGTATTACTTATGATAGTCTTTTGAAAACTATAAGTTGGTTTTCCTTTGGGTCTCCCTTATCGACACTTCCTCGCAACACTTCAATGCGGACACACCTCCACACAATACCTGCAAACAACGACCAACGGTGAACAAAGATGACTTCGGAGGCGGAGATAGATTCAGAGAGAAAGGTTAGATAGCTTGAAGGGCTTCCCTTTCGTTAGGGCTGTGAGAGAGAGACAAAGCGTATGTGGACAAATACAAAGGCCTTCCTCCACACAATACCTGCAAACAACCACCAACAGTAAACGGTGAAGAAATACCACTTCGGTGGCGGACGGAGCTTGAGAGACAAAGGTTTGATAGAGATGAAGGTATTTCGCTTCGTAATGGCTGTGAGAGAAAGAAAGCAGAGTGTTTCGTAAGATTTTGAAGGTGCGAATAACTTTTTCCAAATTTTTTCTTCCAAAAACGCTCTTCAAAAGCTTTTTTAAACTTTTTATAAATTCATTTTTGACAACAAATGACAAAACAACACCTATCGTTGTCAAATTGTTGTCAAAATCCCATTGTCAAAGAAACATTTTCAAAAATGATTGCACTTGAAATATGTAATAAAAGGATAGGTCCTTTTGAAGAAGGAGAGGATGATGTAAATTCTCCAACTACATCTCTTAAATAATAAAGAGACAAAAGATCTAAAGCTCTTACCAGGAGCATGCTTGAAGAAGGTCATCTCTAGTGTGTAAACGTTTGTACAAAATAATAATAATTTGGACATGTATTTGACCTAAGTAGTATAAGACTTTGGACTTGTATGTTGACCTATGGTTAAACTAGGCTTAGAGGAGTCTTGCTAGGGTTCAATTGGGATTATTCAAACTCAAGAAAAACCCTAGACCGAATAGTGATCAGCATAGGTGATCATGCTTCTCATATTTTGAGCACATGCTCAAATATGCGAAAAACATGAATGGATAAGTGTCACTTGATTGACTTTTCACGTCAATTTTGAAAGGTACTCATATTCAAATTTCCCTTTTCAATTCAGCTTCAGCATGGAATATTAAATAAAATACAACTAAAGGAGTAAATCTCCTTTTCAAGGTCAACATATGGAATTGTATGAACCAGAAATGCAAAAAAGTGCAGAAACAAAAATGGAAGAAATGCAAAAAATGCAGAAACAAAAGATAAAAATCAGAACTGATATAATATAATTATAACAAATAAATTATAAAATACATAATTCAATCTATTTCTCTTATTATGTTGTACAATAAATAAATAAAATACATAATTCAAATCTTCCTCGTAGATAGCTTCTAGAAAACTGCATTAATTATATTTATGCCAAACAGAACACAGAAAGCAAGAGTGGTTATAAAACCTTCATCATCTTGCATAATGTTTCAATCTTCTAAGCACAACTTGTTTATAAAACCTTTGGGTCCGGAAGTATAATACCAAAGCAACCAAAAGTGTAAGAAAAGTGACGCCTGCCAGGATAAAATATGAAGACATGAAACAGCCTGTGCCAAAACAAAAATTATCTTCATCGGCTTGCTTGTCATAAATATACCCAACAACTTTCACAGAAAGTATATAAGATCCAAGTGGACTTGCTGCAGCAATGGTATTGAAAATGGTACCCATATGCTTCACACCAAATATCTCCGAAGTGATTGTAGGCATCAAGGACCAATGTGCACCATAGCCAATGCCCACTAGAACAGGACCCAAATACAAATTTCCACGGAAACCACATGCTATAATTATATGCCCAATAACCATCATCCCCAGTGTTGCTGTCATCAACAGTGGCCTTGGCCAACCTTTTCTGTGCATGATATAATCAGATATATGGCCACCTCCAAAACGACCTAGAAAGTTCCACATACTCCATAGTGATACCATATTAGTAATCTCCATTGTACTATACCCAAGGGATTGTCCTATTTGGTTCATATTATTGATAGTTGCAAGCCCAGAGCCTAATCCAGATATCATGATCACAAACAACATCCAAAACTCAAGCGTGCATATAGCTTGCAATGGGCTCTTATCTTCTTCTTCATGTGCCAATTTCTCATCTGAACTCACTTGTGCCTGCCCCTCATCACTGGGCAACTCATGGTACTCCACTTGATCCCCTGATGCAGAATAACTGGAAGATGTAGTACCCTTAATTGTAGAAGAACCCCTCTCAATGCTGTAGGACTGTGAAAACTTCTGCGACTCCTCCCAGTGGGCCTTGAAAGCAATTCCAAAAGGCGATGCTAGCAGAACCATGAGAATCACAAACTCTAACATCCATCCCCAATATGGCAAACGGACCAAGTTCTGTAAGATTATAATGAAGACGAGATAGGAAACAATAATCACAGTAACCACAGAGAAACTATCCAAATGCTTCTTGTAATCAGTGCCATAAACTTCATAAATTCTCAACAAGAACATAAACAACACGCAGATCAATGAAGGAAACAAAGCAAGCATCAAAAGGAACGTTGACGGCTCCCCATCGAAAAACGTATGGTAAATTTGGATCAAGATAGCTCCACTCAGTCCGAGAAAGCCCTGAACAACAAAATTCCAATTCAACCAATGTTACAGGTTTTCTACACTGTCTTCTTCTTATCAAAGGTCAAGTAATATGCTGACATTTATAATAAACATTTAACAGAAAACATAAAATGGTTTCTGATTTAGTTTTCTTTTGTAAGATAACACAAATGTTAAGACAAATTTGTTTAAACAGAAAAAATCATAACAAAAACAAAATTCTCTCTCTAGTCAATACAACTTTGCTTGATCTTCAAACCCCGGATTCAATTAAAACAATTTCGTGAAGATTTCCAATTGGTCAAAACAAATTGAAGTCACTGAAACAACAGAATCACAATGAAACTAAATTAAGGCTTAATGCCGTTCCTCAGGTTAAATTAAAATAAACATTTCCCATTTGCATTTTAATTTAAAAATTATGCAGTATGCTTATACCTACGTTCGGAACAAATCACTATTCACTCGCTGAACCCTTTTTGTTTCAGTTACCTTCATCATCCCAATGATCGTGCCGCTATACCCAGGGAAATTGCGCAAGCCAGTGACGACATTGGTGGTGTTCAGGAAGGTTTGACCGTTAGCCGCGAGCCACGCGAAGAAGCTCATGACGGGCACCGGGGGCGGGCTTATAAGGCCCACGACGGAGGCCCAGATGAAAAGGTAGCCCAGGAAGAACTGGATCGCTCCGGCAGCGAGAACGACCCAGGGCCCAGCGAGAGAGGTCCATTTGGACTTGGACGGCGAGCCAGGGAGGGCAGAGCGATGAGTGTAGGGAACGACGGCGGTGTAGAGGAGGCCAGATAGGACGCCGAAGCTAGCACCGATGTCCTTGAAGACGGAGACGGTATCAAGGGTGGATTGGTCGTAGCCCTGCGTTGACTTCAGCACGGCGGAGTAAATGCTGAAGGTGTACGATGCGCCGCAGCTCGACTGGATCAAGATGGCGGCGGCGACGGCCGTCCACGGATTCGCCACCCACCCCATCGATCCCTTGGTGGCCGAATGGGTTAAGTGGTTATGTTTGGTTGACGTGAACCAACAAAAAACAGAAATTGATTGTTACGTTGAGGAACCAAACTCCACTGGATACACTTGAAGGAATCCGACAAAATTTATTATTATTTTTTTCTAAAATAACAGAATTTAGGTGGTTCAAATGTATTTGAATGTCTTATATTATTAAAAAGGTCATTTCATTATTATTCATGTTTGAATGTCAGATATAGGATGACAATGATCGACTTTACGAATAATTTCTATTTACATTCTTATTTGATAAAAGAAAATCCATATACATATTTGTTTGAAAATACCTATAGATAAAATTTGCGGATATCCATGCGGATATTTATAAACATTTTAAAAAATATTTCTATAAATTATTAAAATAAAATTTTAATAAAATTAAAAATATATAAAATATAATATAAATTAAAATTAACTTTAATTAAATTTAATATTATAAAATATAAATTAATGTTAATTTTAATTAATTCAATTTAATAAAATATAAATTAAATTTTTATTTTTATTTTTAAAAACTAATGAATAATGAATATCTACTGATACGAATAATATACTATTCATATCTAATCGATTTATAAACAGGTATAAAATACAGCTTCAATTACCAACCATATCTCCTAAATTTTATCTCCAAAGTATCCGTAAATACAAACTTTTTTGCCATCCATAATCAATCAAAATCGTAGCTCTAACGTTGCTTCGTTTTCTATTTTTTTTTCATTCTTACATTTTTTACCGAGTTAGATTAATTTTAGAAAATTTGAAAAATTAAAAAATTGTTTAAGAAAAAAATATAAATAAAAAGACTATTTTTTTCCAGTAGTTTCTAATAGGGACCAGGAAATTGTGTCGGTGATAGGAAGATAGGAGGAGTAATAATTCGTAACTTATGATTATAAAACTTGGAGGTAAAATTTATACTGCAGTACTAAGTGGGTGAAGCTTTTAAGGCACTATAATAAAGGAAAATGATATTTTGACACCAATTTTTGACAATATTTTGACACTGCACATGTGTCAAAACGTGATTGAACAATTTTAAATTAAAAAAACTGAGACAAAGACATATTTAGAAAAAAAAAATCAAAATCTTTTTTTTTTAAATTTAAAATCGCCCAACCACATTTTGTGTGCAGTGTCAAAAAGTTAGTGTCAAAATATCATTTTCCTATAATAAATTAATATTGCACATGAAACTCGTAGACACCTAATGACCTAATAAACTATTATTGTGGAATTTGTATACAATATGTTTATTTAGTATTAGTAAAGGTTGGTGTGATGCACGACTATATTTTAGGTTTAAATGAGTTTTAATTTTTTTTTTATAAATTTAGATATATTTAATCAACTAGGAAAATTGTAAAGTAAGGCTTTGAAAAGTAAAATTTAATATTTGATTAGAACACTTGTAAAGTTCATTGTGGGAGAAGCTAAACTTAATGTAATTTATACTAAAAAGTGTCTTATAAATAAAGCTAAAATTGGATACAAATTTGAAAAGAAAGAAAAGTTTTACAAAAATTTCTTTAACTTTAGAAAATCCTCTGTCATTCCATTTCTAACATGTTTTTATTATTCGAAAAATGAACATGCTTCTAATTATTGTTACATGAGAAAATTTGGTGTGCAAAGTGGTCGATATAAATGGATTTCAGACCATTCAAGACCCAAAATTATTTGGGGACCCAAATTTATCTTTTAATAGTTGTCATCTAGGTATGCGTGAAGGACAAGGAATTAATAGTTGTTATTCAAGCATATATTTGTCTAAGAAAATAGTAAAATTCATCAATCATTCTTGGTATGAATGATTATACTAATTTAATTTTTGATTGAGAGTTTATTTTTATTGATTTGTTGTATTAAGTTTTGATCATTGCATATTTTACTATGAATGTATCTTAATTTGTGTTTTAGTTGATGATTGGACGTGTTGTGAAGTTTAGATCATGGACTATAACTTCATGTTTTAAATTAATTTTTGTCTGTATTGTGATCATGTTGTAGTTTATTAATCAATTAAAATAAGTTTTTAATAAGCTAAGATAACTTACATGGAGGTTTTAATCATTTTAATCATCCAAAATGAACATGATAGCCAACTGAAATATTTAAATGTTGTTTTAGTCAACCAATTCGTGAATTTAATCAACTATAAATGACAAATTGACTTTTCTTCTATTCTTTTGCTGCATTTAACCAACTAAAATATGTTTTTTCTTGACTAAAATCTCAAAAATTTAAAATAACTTGGAAAATGATTATGTTTTCATCTATGATTTTTTTTTTTCTTTCATGAATTGTCACATTCATCAATTACTTTGCTTCTTCCTCTTATTTTTTTTTTATTATTTTGGTTTTGTACTTGAATATAAATATTATTAGTTTATATTTCCATCATCCCACCAAGTTTCTTCCTTCCCTTACATAGAAAAAGAATGAAGAATTTAGGTTATATATGCCATGTGAATTTTCTATATATATTTGAAATGTGTAGGTATTGTTATGAAGTTAAAAAGAATATAACTACACTATAGGACTTCAATATTGTTTTTAGTTTTTAAAATGTATAAAAGTTGTTTGAGAGATAAAGTCTCTGGAATTGAAAGTATACAAGAAATATGAAAATGAATGGATAAGATTTTATAGCTTTCATCATTGTTTGGAAGCTTATTTTTAAGGTAAACAATTGTAATGTTTATCTTAATGAAGGGGATTTAAAGTTATTATGTGAAAATAAAATTTGGCATTGTGGATGTTTGGTTAATTTATGTGACCTTAATTTAAAGGGTATTTATGGCCTACAAATGTATTAAAAAGGCTGAAGAAAGAAGGGAAAAGAGAAAAAGCCTACTATGTATTTTCAAGACCATGGTAGAAGATACATTATAGTAATGTACAAAAAAAAATTGAAAAAAGGAAATAGATATATTTTTTAATATTTCTTGTAATATTTTTATAGAAAAAAAATATAGAAAATGTAGTCAATTTTGTTGACACGACTAATTTTAGAAGGTGATTGGATAAAACGCTTAGATTTTTTATGTAGAAAATTAGATTAGATTGTCTAATGAATAAGCAACCATAAACAAGTTTATATTACCTAAACTTTCATGTTGCATCCAGTTATCTTTAAAGATAAAGCTTAAGAGGTTCTACTAATAAAATAAATTATTACCACAACTGTCTCAATCACTCTAGGTTATAACAAGTTCATAAAAAAATTTAGTTATCACTTTTGGTTACACCATTTTAATCTTCTCTTAAGACTAAGACCTTAAAAGAAACCAAAGAACTAACTCTCAAAGTGATATAACTATAATCTCGCTGGGAAACTTCACTACGTGAAGAATTATAAAGGTTTTTGCACTCCCATAAATTACACTTAGGCAAAAGAATATTAGAATGTTTAAAGCACTTGTATTTGTCATAAACTCTTGTATTTTCTTTGTCTTCGCCTTAATGTCATTATATACGAATTCAAAGATGATTGTTACATCAACAAAAAGGTTAAGATTTAATGACATTAGCTACTGGAATGTTGCATTACATTCCTTGAAACTTAGAAAGTGGAAGCTTGATATGGAAACTCTTGGTCTTAATGAGCTTTTGTGATAGCAATCTTCTCAAGCTAGGCTAGAAGAGATGATATGGTGGGTGGTCCCTTAGGTGAAGTTTGAGGAATATAGTGGGTAAAGGGACATTGAATGCGTAAGCTGAGGTTGGAAAAGGAAGAAGGCTCATGGCCTATGGTGGTGGTGATATGATGGTGGTGTGGTGCTTGGTGGTTCAAAGAAATGTTAAGCCAACTTTAAGAGGAAGGTGACTAGAGGGACCTCATAGATTGCTCTATTCTTGATCTTAAGGAGAGTAATATGGCTAAAAATGGGCAACATAACATTACTCAACATCAAAGATGAATATAAGGGATGATAAACCTCTATTTATAGGCTAAGGGTGTCTCTTAAAAATCCTAAAAGCATAGAACTTGCATGCCAACCCTACCTAACAAACCATGGCCGAAATAAGGCCCTCTAAAGAATGGAGAAGTGTCCACAAATCCTCTCCAATGAGGGAAGGACATGTGGTCACTCTTGTTGAAAATAAAATGGCTTAGTTTCAACACCAAGAAGGGGGTGAATTGGTGAAGTTTAAAAATTAGAGTCTTTTCAAAATCTTTTTCATAAAAATGAGAGCTTTCAAAAGTTTCTTGAAACTCAAGGAAAAATATAAATCAAGTGCAGCGGAAAATAGTTGATTGTGTAGAATATAAAGTCGACTTGAAATTTAAAGAGTTAAGGGATAGAAGATTTAAACACAGTTTTTATACTGGTTCGGCCAAACTGCCTACATCCAGTGTCCTTCTTGTACCCGGAATCAAATGCACTATAATGGTCAAGGTTTTTACAACAAGGTTTCTATAAAGACCTCTACGTCAAAATATAAAACACCTCTCTAACCCTCTAACAAAAATATAGGCATACAACACCTAAAGAATAGTAGCAAGATATCCCATCTCCTACAGTCTTTGACAACTTTGAACAATCCTAAAAGTTTCCCAGAACGCAACACGTCCTCTTCCTGTAATCACAACAGGGCAGCCACAATCTTCACAAGATTGAGAGAAGTATTTGATCACGTATGAAACACCTTCAGTGCAGAATGATCAAGCAGTCTTATGCGCACACCAACACTTGCTCGTCAAGCAATTCTTCAAAGAATGATAACCACAATCTTCTTGATGAGTTCTTAGAGCTTTTCACTTTCTAGCAGAGATCAAGATCTGAAACAATTCAATGAAAATATTAGAATTACCAAAAGTCTTTGTAGATTAAATTATGTCTATATATAGTTTTCTGTTAAATAGACGCTCCCGAAGTTGACTATGCTACTAATACAGTCGACTGTAGTCAGACAGTTATGGAAGTTATAACATTTAGCAGCATCCAGACCAACTAAATTGATTCCAAATTTAATTCAGTTGACCAACAATTAATGTTTGGTCAAAGAAACAAAATATATTCGTTATAGTTCACAAGCATCAACAGAAATTCAAAACATAACTAACTAAGTCGAGTAGTTTGCGCATACAATCGACTTTGTCACTTCAATGCAGTTTTGAAAATCTTTCTATGCAAAAAATACTCACAACATTGTTTTTGAAAATTTGTGTAAAGTCACGAGTTTGAATCGACTTGCTTCATAATGAAGTTGACTTAAAACTTGCAATTTTGCCACACAATAAAAGATCAACCAAAGTGCACGTGGTTTTCTTTTCCAAAACATATGTTATGCAATCACAGATGATATCTCATGTAGAAAGCAGTAAATTGCACACATAGACAAAATTAAGAAAAACATGTTCTTCAAGAATTCATACACATGAAAGTAATGAACATGTAACACATACCAGTATATGTGTTATTAATAATGTGTTGTCATCATAAAAAACCAGAAGCACTGTGAGATTGTAAGGTTTCGCTAAACCAATGCTCCCCTTATCAACAATCTCAACAACTCTTAAAGCAAAATCTTTCCCATTCCTAGAATGTTATTTGACCAAGACTAAAAACAAATCCTCTCCAATGGAAGCAAGAAAAATGACATAAATCTTCCACATGGATTAGATATCCAACTAAAGAAAAACCTTACACTAATTAGACCTTAATACAACCCTAAAATGAAACCTAATTTACTTGGCCGAATACATGGCCTAAACATCCTACACTACTCTTCATCTTCCATGATGACCCAAGTGAAGAAAAACTTTGCTTCACCCTCTAAAGATGGTTCTTCTTGTAAGAGTTTGGTCATGCTTATAGTGATTAGACTGTTGGCTAGGAGTTTGCTATCATTTTGTCTTCTCTTGAAAGGGAAACAATTCAAACATGTAAAGAATATATAAATAATAATGTTTAAATGTTAGTTAAAAACATATCGTGTTTCAAATTGTTTCTTCTTTGAAGTTCTAATAAAATAGTTGAGAAAAAATTATACTTTTATATGAGAGTTCTTTTCTATTTTGTTCATTTTAGTATATATGAGAGTTTATCGCTTCTACATCTATCTTTTTGTTTGTTCTTAGAATCAAGTCTTCATACTTGAATCATTAATTGATTAATCTCATGTTCAAATTAGATACAAACTATGAATTTCTTTCAAATTTTTTTTCAGTAGTTTGAGTTTTTCTTGATTTCTTTGGGTTGTTCTTCATGGATTCTATTGTTAAATAAAAACTGAAAAATGTTTTCAACATTTGGTTTAAGAGTTTAAAAAAGAATAACATAAATTCTCTTCATTATATATAGTCACGTTTGATAGATTTAATTCCTAGTTCACAAAGTTGAATCTTATCAAGAGTGTCTTTGGTTAGATTCATTTTATATCTTATTATATATTTAGTATCACTTTGTATGTTTTCTTGTTCAACCATTTTATTTTTAATTTTTATCTTCTCCTTGACTATTATCTTATCATATAATTTCTTTAAGTTGATAATGATAAATGGAGATAAAGGTTTGTTTACTTTGCTTTTAAGAATTACTACTTCTATAAAAGATCAACTAATATGTGGAAGTAAATGAGTGTCTATCATCCTCAAATAAGAAATCGTGTTAATATTAAATATTAAGTTAATCTTAATTGAGTTCATTTAGTGTTGTCAACTATTTGGATAGATGTATTGAAGAGTTTATCTTATTAGTTAATATAGTGTTTTAGTTGTAATTTTGATGTGGTATGCTTTGTAACTTTGTATTCTTTTGATTAGTTTTTATTAGTGTCTTTAAGAGGTGTTTATAACTTTTTCTTAAAAGTCAAGTTAATTTTAGTTGATTAAAAATCTTCTTCATCAATTAAAATGTTGTTAATGTTGTTAGGTTTGCAAACTTGATCATTTTAATCTTCTAAAATGTTTGAGCACAGGACTTCAACAAGTCTTAAGTAGGTTGTATACTACTAAAAATATGGTGAATTTGTATTTTAAAACTTTTTTTTTACTCTAACTAAAATTTTAAAAATATCTTGAAATAAAATATTTTAAAAAATTGATATTCTTGCAAATAAGAAATTTGTAGAGAAAAAGATGTACAAAAGATTTTTAGAATTTAGTTTATATATATATATATATATATATATATATATATATATATATATATATATATATATATATATATATATTATTCAATTTAGTTTTTATATATATTTATTTTATTTGATTTAATTTTTACATTCTTTAAAATAAAACAATATTATTGTTTTCCCAATTAAGAATAAAATTATTATTTATATAAATATTATAATGATATTTTTATTAAAAATGACTTTTAACATATATTATTATATATTATTAAATTATTATTAATCATGTTTTTTAATAAGTTTTAATATAATATTAATATAACATTTATATAAATAATAAATTTGGTCTTAAATGACCTAATTTATTATTTATATAAATGTTATTAATTATTTTATTTTTATGAAAAACATGGATTAATAATAAATTTTAATATAAATATTGGTATGATATATATAAATAATAAATTTTATCTTAAAGATAATTTATTATTTATATAATTTTATTAATTATTTTATTATTATCAAAAATATGAATTAATAATATATTAGTTTTAAATACTTACTTTTATTTAAAAAATTATATTTAATTAGTTTTAAATTTATAATAAATTGAAAAAATATAAATTAATAATATACAATGTAATATATTAAAAAGTCATTTTTAATAATAAAAAAATATAAGTATAATATTTATATAAATAATACATTTTGTTTCAATGGAAAGAGATTATAGTGTTCTATTGTGAATAAAATTAGAACTAAATTGAATCAAAAAGACATATGTAGAGACTAAATTAAAATCAAGACAATCACACTAAACATTAGTATGTGGCATTATTTGGTCACATGATGCAATGGAATGTTTGTTTATGGACAAAAGCGAAGAGGATGGACAAAAGCGAAGAGGATATGAGTTGGTTTGCTAATAATATTGTGCTTTTAAAAATATTCTTTTTTTAAAATCTGATTTCATAATAAAAAAATATTCCTTTAAGATAAAAACAAACAAATAAAGAATGTAGGGAAAGAGGAATTCACGTAAAGATATTTATATTAGTTCATATCAAAAGACTTTACATCTAGTTGTTAATTTTTCTAAGGAGTGATTAAACAATCGCTAAAAAAATAACCACAACTTACAATCATAGAGAATAAAGTTTAGGGTTAGAAAAATCTCTTTTGAAGATACAAAAGATGAACAACACCTTCGTTCAATCACAAAGGGAGACGAGTTTAGTCTCAATCAATGCCCAAAAGGAAATTTAGAAATTCAAGAAATGCAGAAGATTCACTATGTTTCAGTGATAAGGAGTCTCTAATGTATGTCCAAGAATGTATGCATCCAGATATAGCATACACAGTTGGAGTTCTAGGCAGATATTTAAGCTATTCATGAATGGATCTTTGGAAAGCAGCCAATAAAGTTATGAAATTTTTCAAAAGAACAAAGGTTTATAAGTTCACGTACAGAAGGTCAGACCAATAAGAGATCATCAAGTATTCTGACAGTTTTGTAGGATTCCAAGATAGTTTAAGATTCACTTCAGGTTACATTTTCATAGATTCACTTCAGGTTACATTTTCATGCTACCTGGTGGTATAGTTTCTTGGCCTATTACCAAGCAAACTCTTATGGCTTTATCCACTATGATTGCAGAATTTGGAGCAACTTATTAGGCATCAAATCAATGTATATGGTTGATTTATGTCATAGGACTGCGTATTATAAAAGGAATTGAAAGACTAATCAGGTTATACTGTGACATCAATCAGTCCTTAAAGAAAAAGTACAAAGTGGATGGATTTTCATAGAACACTTAGGGACAAACTCCTTGATAATATATCCTCTTAATAAGGCAATTACAGTCAAGGTCTTTCATGAGCATATTGCTTATATGAGTGTTTTACAGTTTGAGGAATCTTTGGTTCAGTGGGAGTTAGTCATTTTTGTGTGTTTGTGTTCTATGTTTGGTTTTCATGTATGCATACATTTTGGTTTATTATTAAAAAATTACACTTTGTACATTAAGATTATTGTATTGATCTCATTGAGATAAAGTAAGGACCAGTTGAAAATAGACGTGTACAGATCACCTTCACATAACTTTTCATGCTACACATTTCAAGATGTATCCATGTCATTTGGTTCTGTCAGCATTAGTGATCATTGTTGGATTGGTTGCGATTGTTGCAATTAAAACTGCTTTGGTTCTACATGTGGATATAATCAATGGACAAGACTTTGGGATATGCTCAAGGTATATGATGGCAATTTTGAGCTCATAAAGTCTAATGCATTTGTAAGGATTTATATGGATATATATATATATATATATATATATATATATATATATAAGTAATTATTAAATGTGTTAGGGTCATTATATTTTATTAACCAACTTTATAAAGTGATCTAATTAAGATAAATATGGCTAAGGATATATTTGTTATGAAAGGTATATTGTATAGAGACCAACAATATTTTTTATTTTGTTAGAGGGGCCAAATTATAATTATTGAAACTAAAAAATATTAGCCGTTAGAGGTTATTTAAAGGGTCATGGTCCCCATCTGTAAACACAACGATTCATTCCTATTTCTTTCTCTTTATCCCCATTAGAAGAGAAAATCTAGAGAGAACTAAAAGTGGTCTACAGAAGAAAGATCAGGAACTAATTCATGTTTATTAATTATTTCCAATGTCTTCAGGTAAGCTTCCACTTTATTGATAAAAGATATTGGGAACCCTTTTGATTAAAAGGTTTATTAGTCATTAATAATATTACTAAATCTATATTAATATACTACCGTGTCAACTTGCATTAGAAAACACACTTATTTCCTCTGATACATAGTGTGTATCCTCTGATACATAGTTTCCTCTAATACATAGTGTGTATGTTGATGTGCACATACTATATCTATATTAACTTGTATATGTATATAAAATTTCATTTATTTGTATAGGAAACCATCGATTATACATTTCATAAATTTCTATTTTATTATAGTATATATTTTTGCTACAATGATCAAAGCTAAAATAATATATATATTTTTTTAAAATGATTAATTAGTCATTATATTTGATTGTATATAATTTCGTTTTTTCACAAAAATATATATAGTAAGATAATGCTTTTTTACGCAAAAATAGTAAATAATTATATTATAAATAAACAATTTTTGATTTAGTATACAAAATAGTATAATTTTAATAAAAAAATATTTTATCAATCTCGTTACATTGACTCAAGTTATTTATAAAAAAATATAATTATTAGATATATTTTATTAGATATATTATTTTTATTTTATATTTATTTTTTATCTTTAATTCATTTGTTATTATTTTTTATTTGTATTTTGAATTTAATATATAATTTTTATACTATAAATAGATAATTATTAGATATATTATATTTATTTTATATTTATTTTTATTTTTATTTTTTATTTTTAATTTTGTTAAATATATTATTTTTATTTTTAATTAATTTATTATATTTTTTATTTATATTTTGAAGCTAATGGTTTGATTATAAAAGATTAATCTACGTATATTTTTAACTTTTAACACAAGGGAATTTAGTCGAGTTTCGAAGAAAATAAGGATGAGACTGGGTGGAATCAAATCGGTGGAGAACGCGCACGATGATTCCGTATGGGCGGTCACATGGGTACCCGCAACCGCCAATCGCCCACCGCTCCTCCTAACCGGTTCCCTCGACGAGACCGTCAGGCTCTGGCGCTCCGACGACCTCCTTTTGGAACGCACCAACACCGGCCACTGCCTTGGCGTGGCCTCCGTCGCTGCCCACCCTCTAGGCTCCCTGGCCGCCTCATCTTCCCTCGACAGCTTCGTCCGCGTCTTCGATGTGGATTCCAATGCCACCGTGGCCACCCTGGAGGCCCCTCCCTCCGAAGTCTGGCAAATGCGGTTCGATACCAAGGGTTCTATTCTAGCAGTTGCTGGTGGGGGTAGTGCATCAGTGAAGCTTTGGGACACTTCAACATGGGAACCTGTTGCCACCTTATCAATTCCCACAGACAAGAGTGGTAGCAAGAAATTCGTGCTGATGGGAAGCGACTTGCTTGTGGTTCGATGGATAGCACCATTTCTGTTTTTGATGTTCCACGTGGCAAATTTTTACATCACCTTGAAGGTCACTTGATGGCCGTGCGGTCTCTTGTTTATTCTCCTTATGATCCAAGGGTATTGTTTACAGCATCGGACGATGGTAACATCCACATGTATGATGCCGAGGGAAAAGCTTTAGTTGGGAGCATGTCAGGTCACAGTAGTTGGGTGCTTTGTGTGGATGTGAGCCTCAGGTTCAAGTGATAGATCGGTAAGGCTATGGGATCTTAGCATGAGGGCATCTGTGCAGACAATGAGCAACCATACAGACCAGGTATGGGGAGTGGCTTTTAGACCACCTGGGGGTACTGATGCGCCAGCTGCTCGTCTTGCTATTGTATCTGATGACAAGACCATTTCACTTTATGATTATTCCTGATTTACTCTTTCTGGAAGCTTATCTCGTCTTGTTATTGCTTTGCCATTACCAAAAACTTGTCAACATATATAAAATATATAGATCATTTTATCAGAGTAGAAATATTTTGATTGCATATTTCCTCAAATCAAACTTAATTCATTGAATGATTAAAGTGTTATAAGATTAGATATTCATATTGAAATATTAATAAAAGAAACAACCTAAGAAGCTACTATGTTTTAAAATGACTTAATACTTCCATTGGTTCTCATATTTGTGTGCAAATCTTAGTTTGGTCATCACGTTTTGAACTATCTCAATTAAGTCATAATTTTTGTAAAAATGCACACATTTTACCCTAACCATTAAGTTGTCTCAAACGACGTTAATTGATGCTGAGATGATTTTTTTATTTTAGGCTTAATCCCTCTCTTGGTCCTTATGTTTGTGTGAAAATCTCAGTTCGGTCCTCAAATTTTGAACTGTCTCAATTGGGTCATAATTTTTGAACTGTCGATAATGGCGACATTTTTTAGTTTGAGAGGGAGAAAAGGTGTGAGTCGGGGGGTTTGAGGGTTTGAGGGTGGAGGAATGAGTGAAATGTGATAAGTGATTGGAAGGAAAAAGAAAGACCATAGCCACGTGGATTCAATGATTTTAAAACATAAAAAAAATTACAGCTCAGTTCAAAGTTAACGTGGTCTTAATACACTTAACGGTTGAGGTAAAATGTTGTAAAATGTTTGCATTTCATAAAGACTTGAGGAAAAAGTGTGATGAGTGATTGGAAGGAAAAAGAAAGACCATAGTCACGTGAATTTAATGATTTTAAAACATAAAAAAGAAAAATTATAGTTCAATTCAAAGTTAATGTCGTCTCAATACACTTAATGGTTGGGGTAAAATATTGTAAAATGTTTGCATTTCATAAGGATTTACGGAAAAAATTTGAGGACCGAAGTGAGATTTTCACACAAATATAAGGACCAAGGGAGAAATTAAGCCTAAAATAAAAAATTCATCTCAGCATCAATTAACGCCATTTGAGACAACTTAACGGTTAGGGTAAAATGTGTGCATTTTTACAAAAATTATGACCCAATTGAGACAGTTCAAAACTTGAGGATCAAACTGAGATTGATATAATATGAGGACCAATAGAAGTATTAAACCTTTTAAAATAAGTAAAAAAACTACTAAATATTTTAATAAAAATAATAACAAATATTTTATAGAATAAATTAATACTTTATAAAAAACCTTATTTACATCCAATAATGAAATTTAAATAAAAGAGGAGTTGAATAGAGAGAAAAAAGTGAGGCAGGATTAATTAACTTACAGTATTTGTGAAGGCTGGCCTTTAGAATGGTATCGACCAATGCTTTGTCCCATTGATTCAAGACTCAAGGCAACACCCTCGTCACCCGTAGCTCTATCAAATGATGTCTACAATATGATCATTATCATCATTAACTTCTACATATATGCAATTTCCTTTTTATGTAGAACTTTAATGGATATATTTCTTTCTTTTAATGGATATATTTCCTTTTTATTCAATATCCTAAAATTAGCTTATAAGCGAATATGGGTTTTTTTTTCTGAAAATAATTTCAATAATAATTTCTAAAAGATAAAAAAAAAAGTGAAATGTATTAAAATGAACTTTACCTATAAAATATAAATTTACATAAAATATATGAGAAAAATTATGCAAATAAATTTATATGAATGTAAAGACCTACATAATTGTGTTTTAAAAATAGTAGTGTTTTAAAAATAATGAGATTCGATTATTTTAATATTAAATAGTTTTATTGTAAATTGTTTCGTTATGAATGAGTTTTAAACACACCATCTTTATAAACCACTTTTCTAGAGTTGACTTTTTTCTATGAGTTGTTCTTCTCTGAGCATCTGATTGAAGAATTGAGAATGTAGGAGTGATCTTGGCGACGAACTCTTCAATTCCGACTAACTAGTTTCTCCATCTGAGTAAGTTAATTTCGATCCCTTTTCTTTGATCCTTTCTTTCTTCTATTGCATGTGGACATGCTCTTTTTGCATGTAATGTCTGAGTCTTCTATAAGACTCTTTGTTGATCAGTCGTACTAATGGTATACCATGATCATGTTTTTATTGTCTGTAGGTATAGATAAAGCTCCTTGAGCTATGTGAGCATAATAAGATTCTCTAAAACGGTTGGTCTTTTAAAAGGTAAGGGAAACTAATTAGTTATTTCTAA
Organism: Vigna radiata var. radiata; assembly: GCF_000741045.1. Taxonomy (NCBI): domain Eukaryota; kingdom Viridiplantae; phylum Streptophyta; class Magnoliopsida; order Fabales; family Fabaceae; genus Vigna; species Vigna radiata. The sequence continues at coordinate 15,143,264 of NC_028354.1, read as the reverse complement.
TATTATTATGAGTTTGAATCTATTTTGTTGTGTTTCAAATTGAGTGAAATTGGTGGTTAGTGATGTTGAATAAATATCTTGATGAATTTAAGTATGTGATAGTTAAATGAGAAGAATGGTGTATTAAATTGTGTGTATTGGTGAATTCAAGCATCTTGCTATAAGTGAATTTGATATGTTACTGAATTGTAAGTGATTGAAGTTGAGTAGTGAGTTTTTGCATAAAATAGAATGGTAGTCATTTGGTTGGGTTTTTAATAGTTTTAGGTACATTTTAAGGTGTTGAGTAGTGAGTCTTAAGCATGGAAGGTCTGAGGCAAAATGGAAGGTTTGGGTCAGTTATTTGGTCATTTTGGACTTGTTCAGATCCCTAAGTGGCTTAGTTATGGGTTAAGATTTGTAGAATTGGTTCATGGTCTAAAAAGTAGTGTTTTAGTTGGAATTCCATGATAAAACGAGTGAAATTTGTTTTGGATTGGATTAGGTATGATTTGATAAGTCTATAGTGCCTTAGAATACCAAATGGAAAGTGGTAGAAATTAGTATGAGTGACTAAGATAGGTCATGTGAGGTTGAGAGGATGCAAATTCTACCGCTTTGGTGTTGCAGAATTATGTAGAGAGGCTAGGCGAGCAAGGGGGTTCGCTAGGTGAGTTTATGAGGTTTCTAGCAGTGAGTTCATAGGCTAGGCAAGCCAACTCGTTGGGCTTGTGAAGGTTGTTGTTTTGTCTCTCGTTGGGGAAGCTTGAGTTTTAGGATGTTGGGCGAGTAGGTTGAGTCTATTTGGTTGTTTTAGTTGTTTTTCTCTTATATGTTTGGAAGTTTTAAGTGTGATGATTACTTTTATGATCTGTGATATGGTCTGGAAAATATGATTGAATGAATGTGAGGTTTGTAAGAAATTCTAAGGAGAATTCTTAATGGTTGTATCAAAGTGTTGTTGGTATGGATGTAGGGAGCTTAGTTTCGGGAGTTATCCTGACACTCTAATGATCATTCATTCTCAAGTAGAGAGGGGTGAGGCATGTGGTGGGAGTAGTAGAAGGTCATAGTCTAGGGGCTTTATCTTGGCCTAAGACTTTGTTTAACGAATTAATCTTGTGTGTAGCTTGGGGTGGGCTAGCTGTTTCACCACTACAAGTGCATGACTCATCATAGCTCATCATTCATACTATATTTGAATGGTCTAGTCTAAGTTTATTACATGATTAGGACTTTTGGCTAGTTGGATGGAAATGTGATGTACGCTGAAATTTAAATATTCTATGTTTATTTTTGTTTACATTAACTTAACCTTATTGTTCTTGTCTTTTTGTGTATTTGTTTTCTCTTTTGCAATGATCATCTTAATGGTGTGAGCTTAGGGAGACGTCCTTCACGTTGATCCAGCATAGGGTGCAAGCGAAGTAGTGACATAGTTTTCCATATATAAATGTATATATCTAAAAATCTCAAGTTTCTTGTAATCATATTTGTCATACTTATTTTAGTAGTTTTATATTAGTAAAGTGGAATGTTACACGTGAATTTTAATTTATTTTATTTTATTTTTATCTTTTAGTAGCCTTTGAGTAGAAGTTGTTATATTATATTAATATTATAATATTGCAAAATCTAAATGTTGATTAAACGTTTGTTTCAGAACGTTGATTTTTATTAATGGGCAATAGAAAAAAAATTTTGAGCAACTTTCAATTTCTTTAAAGTGTTCCAACGTTAAAAAGAAAAAATTATTGATTTTTATTTTCTTTTAATGATTTTATTCTCCCCTAACTCTATATATAGAGAGTTCTTTCTCCATTTCAAGACACACCAAAAATCAATCTTTCTTATTCTCCTCTTCTTTTAGTTTCATCCTTTTTTCCTCTTCTAAAAGTATTATGGGTTATTCTTATACTCTGTTTAGAGTTCCTTGTTAGTTCTGAGATCCTCAGAAATTATGAGAAGTTTCTGTTGTATCCTGGGGGACTTACGCAACACACCGTGGATAAGTCTTTAAGGACAATGAAACTACACACCTCAGGAAATATTGTTTTGTCAGTTTTTTTTTACAACAATCTTAAGGACTTAACGTTAACAACATGCCTTCGAAGAGCCAAACCATTGTTCTCGGAACCCAGACGGTCTTCGCAAAATCACTTTTGGACATGTCAAAAATTGAGGTTTTTCTTTGGACAAAACTTTTGGTGCTAGCAAGAACGCGTGTCCACCCTTTTAGACATGTATGAAGTTGTTGTTGCTCCCAAAAGGTACGTACACAAACCTGATCACAAAAAGAAAAATAGTTTTCTTAAATCTCATCCCAATAAATCTAAACCCACCTAGCGTAGAGTGAGAAACCACAATCCTCTTAGGGCAAATATAGCCAAAGGAGATGACATTATTGTTGTGGTCGTTTCTCAAGTAAATTCGATGACCAACGTGAGCAAATGGGTGGTAGGCTCTAGCGCTACCAAGCATATCTGTGCAAACATAAGTGCTTTTACCTCTTACACTAGTGTAAGGAATGGAGAAGAACACGTCTACCTCAGTCATTCCAGCACCACTCCTATTCTAGGAAAATGAAAAGTTCTTCCCAAACTCACATTTGGAAAGACTTTGGCCTTGAGTGATGTGCTACATGTGCCATCAATCAGAGTTAATTTAATCTCTGTAGCACTATTGGGAAAGGTAGGGCTTAACGTGTCTTTTGAGTTTGACAAGATCATTATGACAAAAAATAATATTTTCGTGGGGAAGGGATATTGTGATCAAGGACTCTTCATTCTAAATGTTTCTGAAAATATTAATGAATCAAGTTCTTCTGCTTATATTGTTGACTCGTATGATATATGGCAAGCTAGATTAGGGCATGTGAATTCGCCTTATGTTTTGAAATTACAACGACTAGGATTAATTAATATGTATGATAAACAGAGTAGTAAGTGTGATATATGTGTATAATCTAAATTAACAAAGAAAACGTGTTTATCTGTAGAATGTCAAACTTAGGGTTAATTCATATTGATATAGCTTATTTAAAATAAACCATGTCTAGAGGAGGTAAAAATTATTTTGTGACCTTTATAGACGATAATTCTAGATACACCAAAGTTTACTTAATCAAACATAAAGATGAAGCCTTTAATGTGTTTTTAACCTATAAAGCAGAAGCAGAAAATTAGTTTAATAAGAAAATTAAGAGGATTAGATTAGATAGAGGTGGTGAGTATGTTTTGTTTAATGACTATTGTGTTAAAGAAGGGATTATCCATGAAGTGACCCCACCATATTCAATCGAGTCTAATGGAGTAGCTAAGAGTAAAAATATAACCCTTAAGGAAATGATGAATGTTATGCTTGTTAGTTATAGTGCACCTGATAACCTTTGGGGATAAGCCTTGCTTACTGCATATTTTTTACAAAATAGAATATCCCATAAGAAAACCAGTAAAACTCCTTATGAGTTGTGGAAAGGTTACCAACCTAATCTTAAATATCTAACAGTGTGCAGGTGCCTAGCTAAGGTGATGTTACCTGATCCTAAGAAAAGGAAAATAGGCTTTAAAATCCCTTATTGCATTTTCTTAGGTTATGCTAAACATAGTGTTGCCTATACGTTTCTAGTTGTTAAAAGTAACATACTTGAGAGAAATTCTATAATGGAGTCGAAAAATGTTGAGTTTTTTTGAACATGTGTTTCCCTTAAAGGTTAGTGAAATGTCTCAACCTGTTGATGATAATAATAATAGTGATACCATGAATGAGGATTTGAGAAGAAGTAAAAGACAGAGAAAGGAAACTTCCTTTGGTGATGACTTTTATACTTATCTTGTTGATAGTGATCCAATAAGCTTTGTAGAAGCTACTAATGCTCCTGATGCAAAACAGTGGGATAAGGCCATTAGGACTGAAACTGAATCAATTCAGAAAAACAATACTTGGACTTTAGTATATTTGCCTAAAGGAGCAAAATCCATTGGTTGTAAGTGGATCTTTAAGAAGAAATATCACCCTGATGGATCCATAGAAAATTATAAGGCAAGATTAGTATCAAAAGGTTTTACTCAAAAACCCAACATAGATTACTTTGATACTTTTTCTCCTGTAACTAGGATTTCCTCTATTCGAGTGTTATTAGCTCTAGCAGCTATTCATAAACTAATGATATATCAGATGGATGTTAAAACAACCTTTTTGAATGATGATTTAGAGAAAGAAATTTATATGACTCAACCCGAAGAGTGTGTTGTACCTAGTCAAGAGGACAAAGTATGCAAACTCTTAAAATCCTTGTATAGGCTAAAACAAGCACCAAAACAATGGCATGAAAAACTTGATAATGTGTTGCTTTGTGATGGGTTTTCACCTAATAATGTTGATAAATGTGTGTACTCTAAATCTGAAAATGGTGTTTGTGTCTTTATATATGCTTGTAAGTGGATGACATGTTAATCTTTGGTACATGCAATGAGATTGTCGCTAAAACTAAATTGTTTCTAGGATCAAAATTTGAAATGAAAGACATGGGTGAAGCCAATGTGATTTTAGGTATTAGAATCATAAGGAAGAGAGATAGAATATTGCTATCCCAAGAACAATACATTGAAAAACTTCTTAAGAAGTTTGGGTTTTATGACTTGAAACTAGTGAGTACCCCTTATGATGTTAATTCTAAATTCATGAAAAATAGAGGAGAAACATTATCTCAACCTTAGTATGCCTAGATAATTTGGAGCAAACTGCACTTGATGAGTTTTTCTAGACCTGATATTTCTTATACAGTAGGTAGACTAAGTAGGTACACTCAATGTCCAAATCAGGAACATTGGGATGCACTTGCTAGGCTTATGAGATACTTGAGAGGTTCAGTGGATTGTGCCATTGAATATAGTGGATTTCCTGTTGTACAAGAAGGGTACAGTGAAGCTAACTGGATCTCTGATTTAGATGAGACAAAATCCACTAATGGTTATGTATTCACACTTGGGGGTAGTGCGATTACATGGAGATCAGCCATGCAAACTATTATTGCAAGATCAACAATGGAATCTGAGTTTGTTACTCTTGAGATGGCTGTAATAAGGCTGAGTGGTTGAAAAACTTCTTAGCGAACATTCCACTAGGAATGAAACCAATCTCATTGGTATCAATACATTGTGATTGCCAATCGGCAATAGCTATAGCTAAAAACAAGAATTACAATGGAAAGAATAGACATATACAATTGAGACATAATTTTGTCAAACAACTGCTAAATAGTGGAACTATTTCCATTGATTATGTGAAGTCAGAACGGAACATAGCAAATCCTCTAACAAAACCCCTGGGAAGACAAATGATATTAGAAACATCGAGGGGAATGAGACTTAAGCAAGCCACTTGCAAACAAACAAGTGATGGTAACCCAACCTTTGTGATTGGAGATCTCATGAATAAGGTTCATATGGGTAAAAATAAGTCACTTGTTAGTTCTGATAACACTAAATTGATTTTAATCAATTATGTCCCTTCCTACGGTGTGCGTGAAAATGTTAGAGACTGCATTATTGAGAGGTTAAACTTTGTCATTAAAATTCTATATGATGAAAGAATTTTGGCTTAAATAAAGTTTTTAATGATTTTCATATCCCTTATGGGTAGTGTATGATTTGCAGCATACACTTGATGAAATCACCTATATGAGTGTCGAGTGGAGCCGCTTGCATGAGATCGTGGCATGATCTCTAGAGCACTCATGAATATCGGGCACACACATGACCTAGTAAGCGCAACACAGCAATAACAACAAGGATTGTGGGGGTGTATTGTGATTGATAAACCTCTAACACATATCAAATGTCTTTGGTTCATATAGCTTGTTATACCAACTACATTATGTCTTAAGTATCTCAATCTAAGATATGTTCATATAGCTTGTTATACCAGTTTTGATGCATTATGTCTTACGAGACCCAGAATAAAAGTTTTTTATCTTTCTTTAGTGTTTGAACTATTTGAGTCAAAGACTTTTTCTTTCAACTTATTTTGCAATATGTGGGGGATTGTTATATTATATTAATATTATAATATTGCAAAAATTTTATTAATGGGCAACGGAAAAAAAAAATTGAGCAATGTTCAATTCCTTTAAAGTGTTGCAACGTTAAAAAGAAAAATTTATTGATTTTTATTTTCTTTTAATGATTTTGTTATACCCTAACTCTATAAATAGAGAGCTTTTCCTCCATTTCAAGACACACCAAAAGTCAATCTTTCTTATTTTCCTCTTCTTTCAGTTTCATCCTCTTTTCCTCTTCTAAAAGTATTTTGGGTTATTTTTATACTCTGTTTAGAGTTCCTTTCTAGTTCTAAGATCCTTATAAATTTTGAGAAATTCATGTTATATCCGGAAGACTTGCGCAACACAAAGTCCTTAAAGACAGTAAAACTACATCCCTCGGTAAATACTGTTTTGTCAGTTTTTTTTTTACAACATAAGTTTGTTCAAACAAACAATTTCAAATGTTATTTCACATAATTTTTCTAAATTTTTATTTTAGTTTTTTGCATAAAATTATTTTAACTTAAGCTTTTTTTTTCTTTTTAATTTTATAAATTAGTAAATTTGTGGAAAGAAACCTTTAATTTAAGAGAAAAACCAGTTACGGTTAGATCCAGAAAATAGTAAGTATACAAAGTGATGAAAATCAAATATATTACTATCATATAACAGTAAAAAGAAGTCATTTAGATCATAAAAAAATAGAATTTATATAAAGCATGAAATATTAAGAAACAAATTTCACTTTTTTTTCTCTTGTAATTGCATTTCATCGTTTTTTTTTTCACTTTTTGTTTTCCATTTCTTTAATCCTATATTTTTTTTTCATGCATTTTTTTCTCCTTTTCTTTGATATTTCATTTTCTAAGGGATTTTACAGCAATTACAGCAATTATACATTAAGGGAAATTCAATGATTATAAATGTTGCTGACAAACAATGATATATGGAAGAACAAAGATGGGGAATCTTGATTCTAAAGTGGTTATAATGCAAGAAGACGAGGAAAAATATAAGTATTACTTTATTTATTACATATAGAATTCAAGAAAACATTGAACATATCTCTCTTAACCATATAAATCACATGTCCTCAATACTATTCGAGAAGTTCATGTACCCTAAAAGGCTTACATACTTCTTTAACATTTTTCTATTCTTTATGAAATTTAATCTCTATTTGTTTTAATATTATTTTCGGTTTGAATTTAAAGCAAATGCAATGAGATCTTAAATAAGTGATTAAAAAGAAAATGAAGGATACCGGAGTGAAGATTTCTAACAAGCATTCAGTTTATCATTTTCAAACATAAAAATTTGATAACTTGGATAAGTGCAAACTGACCAGGTACAATTACATACATACAATGTCAGCACCGTAAAAAACCCACTTCATTTCCCTCAGCAAAATTGTCTAAAGCTGAAGTGGAAACGATTCTACAATTCTACAATTACCAACTACAGTAAATGCATTCGTTCCACATAAGAGTGGTGCAACCATTGACTAAGAGGCTCCCCACATCCTACAAAACAGCCTGAATTTCCATTTTCAGTGAAAAATGGGAAACTGAACAGATGCAGCAGTTCATGCACTGTCTGTCTCACAAGAGAAGAACCTGTCACCCTACTCCTTCGACCCCATCCAGTGATGATATCTATCCGGTTAGGGCCAACCCCAGATGTCAGCATTTGTCGACGAAACCAAGCAAGAGTCCTAGACAATGCTGTTACAGCAGTTCCATCAGACATGACATGAAGATTTATAAGCCAATAACAAGAGCTTTTCTCCTTGACAGCGTCAGGGTACACATTTTTTTGTGCAGCCACCTCCCACACTGAACCAGCCTCCTCCTTTAGCCCAGATTTATGAAGAAAGTCCACAACTGCATCTACAAGCCCTCTTTTGCCTTCTCTATCCTCAGAATGCATAAGGTCTAAGAATCTGCTCACATGATCCCGCACGTTTTGACCATCAGGTCCAGCTGCTGGCATGGACTGTAAAAATGCATGTGCTGGATGGCCAGTGACTGCCATAAGCTCACGACAAAAACACATATCATACGACGATTGTGCATCCGTACAACAACTGAGAAGCAGGGTGTAAGTCTGCAAAGAGGGGTTTAAGCCCAGACCCACCATGTTTTGGAGAAGATTATATGCATCTGGCAATCGATGCACCCTTAGGAATGCACTGAGAAGTGAATTGCAAGTTGGTACATTTGGAAGCAAACCTGCTCTCAGCATTGCCTGATACCATTCCCAAGCCTTCTCAACATTACCAGCCTTTCCCCACAGGTCTATCAGAAGACCATACACGGGTTCATCAGGAACCCAATTGTTCTGTTTCATCTCAAAGAAAACTGCTTCTGCCTCCTCAAGATACCCACAGTGACCAAGTACCTCCATTACAATGCTGTAAGTAACTTTGTCAGGTTTAAATCCAGCATTCTGCATGTCACGGTATAGTTTCAATGCTATCTGATAGTTCCTTGCTTTAGCTTGTAAAGCAATCAAGATATTGTATGTGACAATATTAGGAACACAACCCTGATCAACCATTTCACAAAATAGCCTATGGGCAGCAGATAAGTTACCAGATTTTCCAAGGCAGTTGATCATGACACTGTATGTAAATGTGTCAGGGGAAAGGCCTACTTCTTGCATTTTTTCATACATAGACATAGCCACATCAAGAAATCCAGCTTTTGCATGGATATCTATGAGGGTGCAATAAGTAACACGATCTGGTTCACATCCCATCTCCTGCATTTGGTTGAACACATTCAGTGCCTCCCTTAGGTAATTTGCACGGCCATAGCTGTGAATTAGACGATTGTATGTAACAACATTAGGCTGGCATCCATCTTCGACCATCTGTTCGAGCAATTTGTTTATAGCACCAAACTCTCTTGCACGGCCCAGGATACCAACCATGGTGGTGTAACTATGCCCATCATGCCAGAAGCCTGGTTGTCGCTTTAGCCAGTAAAAGAAGCTAAGAGCAACAGAATGGTCTTGAAGTTGCTTTAGGATCTGGTTAGCTTGGTATGCATCAATTGAAAAATTAAGGTTATAAAGAGCCTTCTCCGTAGCAGGACCCCACTTTAACTGTCTCAGTATATCTTTAACCATATCCACAACATGCCCTGAATTAGTAAAATGCCTGTTTGATGGAGCAATTCCTGCTGGCATATTAACATTCCTTGTGTACTTACTGAAACTTTCTTTGAATGGCCCTGCAATCTGTGGATTTGAATTTGGCATATTAGAACCAAAATTTGTCACAAAGCGGTTTGGCCGAGTTCTTGTTCTCTGTGGCAAGGCTCTGCGGTCATGGCTATTTACTGGAATACTGGGAGCTGCCCCTGACTTGTCTGTCCCTGGAGAAGCAACAGGCTTAAAGCCTTTAGCAACATTTGATTTATCACCTTTTCCCTTAGCCCCATGATGATTATTTGCATGTTTTGATGGCCCCGGATGAGTAGAAACGGGGGGTTTGGAATGAACGCCAGAAAAGCTCTCCTTTCTAATTTGCTGCACATTGGAAGATCTAATGCTGGGTAAGGCTCTAGCAGGATCAACCATATAATTCTTAGGGTAGTTTAGTATTCCCATGCCATCAGACAAAGGAAACTTATAATTAACTACATCAGAAATAAAATTAACAGCAGCAATACCGGCCCTGTAAAACTGGTCAGCATTAAGAGAAGACGAATGAGTAACATGGTCCTGAACACCATCAACACCACAAGCGTATCCCACAGTATCTGGTCTACTTGGTGCATACGAAGTAGACCGAATTTGTTGTACACAACCAGATTGACCAACATCCCCAGTCTTGAGGGAAGCAGAACCACTTGCCAAGCTTCCCGAGACCAGCGTTCCTACAACTTGAGATGTGGTTTTGGATACTAAGGAGGAAGGTTTCTGAACAAGCAAATCTTCACTAGTTTTTCTCTGCTGTCTTCTTGACACACATGTTTCATCCTCAGGGCAAGTGCAGGAGTTGCCATCAGCCGCATTACATCGCGAACCCCCAAGAAAAAAACTCCTAGCATTACTGGAAAGGGTACTGATCTGCTTTGCTCTTAACATATTCTGTGAACAAAATTCAACATCTCATAATAACAAAACCCAAAAGAAAAATGAAAGTAGCATCACATGGCAGTAAACGAACAGAATACAAACCACGGCAAAATGGGAAATGCAGGTATCATAGCACCAACTATAAGAACACACACCTAATTATCATTGTTATAATAATAAACAACGTCCAATTAAAAAAAAAAATAGCATAATCAAAGCAGGCATTTTGAGAGAAGAAAACGTTGCGGCAATTCCATTTCACCCAGAAAGACACTAACGAGGGAGAAAGGCAAGCATAGTCGTTAGAGTTTTAAAGCAATTGAAAGGAAAAGGGTGTAATTTAGAAAATCGAAAAGATGAAACGTGCGATGATTGATTCCGAAAGAAGAAAGACATAGAGAATGGTAGATTGTAGAGATTAATGAAAATTGAGAGACGTTGAGGGAGTGAAGAGATACCTGCATGGTTGAATGGTGCTATGGAAGCATAGAAGGGCTGAGAAAGTGAAGAGAGGGGTGGCGGCTGGTCAGGTTTGTGTTGTGTTGTGTGTGGCGTTGTAGACTTTTCCAAACAACTTGGGGCAGAAGCTAATGTATCAATGAGCTGAGGTGTGCCCTGATCTCACGCACCCCACCCGGTTCAACCGGTGCTCGGTAATACATATTTTTATATTTTTTATATATATTCCAGTCCAATTTAAGGGAGATTAGTGATTTTTTCTTTCTGTTTTATTACTATTTTATGTATAATTTTGTATGAAGGTATGAGATCATATTTATTTACAATGTTTTTAATATATTTTAATATTATTTCATGCTTTCTTAAAATTTCATTTCCTTTTTTATTTTATTTTTTATTTTTGTGTTTTTAAGTGAAGACGAGTGTGCCTTGCCGCCCACGCTCATTTGTGATCCACACGAAGAACACGTAGCTTATTCGTTAGTCTTTCGAATTAGCCAAGGAACACATTGAATAAATTAGCAAAGGATCTAAGTATTTGAAACAAGGAAAAATATTAAAATGGTCCAATTTTATTTTCAATTTTTAATTTTAAAAATGAAAAGTTTGTGTTAATTTGGTACAATTTTATTATGAAAAAAATAGTGACCAACTTAATATGATATGAAATTATGTTTAGATTTATCTAATGTATTTTATTTTACTCATTTAATAAATGTATTTCTAGACTTGTCTATTAATTTTTATTATACTCGTTTAATCAACATATGGAATAATTTGTCTAATATTTTTTATTATTCTAGTCTAATTATTGTATGGACAATATCATCTAATGTGTATTATTAGACTCGTGTATTTTTTTTCTATATTCGTCTTATCAATATATGAAAAAACATATTTAACATATATTGCTAGACTCATATAATTAATACATTGACAAACAGATCAAATATATTTTACTAGACTTCTATATTATAAGTATATATATGAACATACTTGCATGACATGTATTAGTAGACTTTTTTATCCAAAATATATTTATAATAATGCAATGTGTATGGTAAGAATCATCTAATTAGTGAATAAAATTATTTGTCTAGTATTTTTTAGTATACTCATCTAATTATTCATTTAGTGATTTAATGACTTTACCATCTAATTAGTTTGTTTTTTTCTTACTAGTACAAAACACCGTATAACGTTTGTGTTTTTTAACCTTTCACGTCAAACTCGAGATCGACATTATACATGAAGACGTTAAATTGATGTCGAATTTAAAAAATTTGGTGTTAATTTATGTTATTTGACATTCGACATGGAAAATACTACGTTCCTAGTAAGGCAAATTGACGTCGGATATTGCTTTATGTTCGACGTCAATTAATGTTAATTAACGTCGAATTTTGTCAATATACGATATTAATCAATTTTTTTTATTTTTTTTAATTTGGGATCTTTTGTGATCTTTTTTATAACTATACCATACCTGAAAAGCATAAAAACAACAAATGCAATCCAGTTTTTGGTATTTTATATAGCATGAACTATGAACGTGTAATGTAATATCAACAACAAAGAGGTTCAACAAAACAACAACAAAAAAACAAGTTCAACAAATTAGTTCTTCAAAACGAAAACGAAAAGTAACTTTCAAAAGGTGGGTTCGTCGGAATCAAATGTTGTCACTCATGGGAGAGAAAGCAGAATGCACCTATGAAGGACAAGAACACAAAAACAATTGGTCAAAACAAACGAAAATCATACCTAAAGTAGTTAATCAACGTGCATTTGTATCAAATGAAAGAGAAATTACATGTGATGGTCGTCAAACTTCATTCAAGAAAAGTTTGAGCAAAGAAGAGGATCTATTGCGCTAAGATAAAAAATGAATTTTAAACCTCACGCTCAAATTTTTATTGATTTCACTAACATTTTGACGTCTAACTATAGGGCATTCGACGTTTTATAACATTTTGGCGTCTAATTCTAGAGCATTCGACGTCATATGTAAGTAAATTTTTACCTTCGTGCTAACATTTTCGCAAAATTTACCCAACAGGACGTCAAACTTCTCAATATTCGACGTCTTATAACAAATTAACATCAAATTACAATTCTAAACCTCTAATAGTTGCGTTTATTTACAAAAATGTCACCGATCATTTTTCAACGTTGGCTATTAAGTGATTGGACGTTGAAAGCGCGACATTAAACACCGTTTTTGTATTAATGTCTATACTTTGGTTGTATTGAAAATTGACTAAAATGATATTTTAGAATGGAAATTTTTATAAAAATATTTATATATTTTATTATGAAATGATATTGAATATGTTGTATATCAAGTTATATCTCAACAAACCTATGTGGAAACTCCTCGTATATGTTTACTTCCATGAAGAGAAAAAATAAAAAAATTTAAGTAAAATACGTAGAAAATGACCTATCTCAGGGGTTCTATTTATTCCTTGTGAAAATTTTAAAATAAAAAAAAATAAAAATAAAGTTTGATTTTAGTAAAAAAAATGAGAGGTAGAAAAAAATTGAAAAAGGGAAGGCAGTAGGGTTGTGAATAAGAAATTAAAGAAATTTTACTATTTTTTTTTATATGTAGCAAAAGGATACCAATTTCACCCAATTGGATTTTTATTTTTGGGTGTTGCTCCCTACACCTCCCAAGTAAGACCTGTACCTCCCCATTAATTTAATTTAGGTTTAATAGGTTCGTAGGTCCCTAAATTGGGGGTTTTGTTTCAATTGGGTCCTCCAATTTTAGAAGTGATCAATTAGGTCCCCAATTTAGTCAATTTGATTCAATTAGACCCTTTCCGTTAAATGTATATAACGGCGTCAAGTTTATGACCATGTGGCAGTGTGATGGTTCCATGTGACAGAGATTTAAGTGCTTAGGTGGATTTAACTTAATGGAAAATAAATTAATAAATATAAATATTTTTAAAAAATGAAGTTATTAAAAATATTAAAGGAATGTTTCATAAATTGGGGTCACAATTNCTGGTGTTTGCGAAATTGGGGAAAACTGCCACTTAGGGTTTCTTTGGCTGGGTTTTCTTGGGTGAGCATAGATTTTGCGTGGGAAATTAGGGTTCGTTCCATAAGATTGTGGGAAGTTAGGGTTCGTGGAGGTTNTAGTTCTGCGACGCNGGTGGGTGTTCTGCCACAATGTCGAAGGAGCACTCTTGCTATTCATCGAGTTGCAGCGCTAGGCGGAAGCAAAATGGTACGTGTTCACCCATCTGCTACTGCGGTGAGAGTTGTGTGGTGAGAACTGCGAAAACTACGAAGAATCGAGGCAAGCAATTTTGGGGATGCTCCAAGTATAAGGTATGTTTGATTCAACTCAACCTAATTAAGTTGTGGTACAGTTCGTGAGAAGAAGGTGGTACTCCCTAATTAAGTTGAATGTTGTGTTTACAGAATGGTGGTGAAGAAAGTGGTTGCAACTTCTTCAAATGGTGCAATGATATTGGAGGTGACGAAAGGGGTAGCTTCTTCAACAGTGAAGGAAACAAAGAAACTCTGATGAACAGTGAAGACATGGATAGTATTAGGAAAATGATATTGAATTTAGAAAAATCAGTTTTCAATGTTCAGCAGTCGTTGAAGGTGCTGATGTTGTTGGTTTGTGTTATATGTGTAATACTGATAGTTATAGTTTCAATGTTGATGAGGAAAGGGTGATTTCTTGTAACTTTGTTGTAGGTTTGGTTTGTTGTAATGAAATTAATGAAATGAATGAAATGGAAGAGTTGTTATAAATCCAGTCTACTCTTGAGCTGATATTACTGTTTCCTGTATTTTTCAATGCCCCTTTTATTTTGCTGCATGCAACACTTAATGTGTTTCAAGGCATAAGCTAAATTGGCTTATCATTTTGAGTACTGTTATGGCATATATTTTTGAGTCCTGTTAATCTTGGGTTGCGTCTTAATTGATGGTCCATCTGGTTGGATTTTGACGATTGCTTTATGTACTTGATCGTGTTGGATTGTACTCTNGGGCTTTCTTGGTTGAGTTTTGAATAAAGTCTGGATAGCACAACCCCAAGATAATCAAGCAACAAAGGGTTCGGTCATCAATTAAGATGCATCATCAACTTGGTCAGAGAATCTCTGTTTTGTCTTATTTGAAAGTTGCTTTACTGCATTGGGCATCATTATTGTTATGAATAAAATTTTGATCTTAAGTTAAAGTAGTCGATCTTTTGTTTGAAAGTAGTGTAGGAATATGAACTTTGTATATTGGATTAAGTTAAAGCAGTTCCTACTCTCAGTGTTTTAATACTACGTGTATATTGTTTTAATACTTCCCAACTCTTTGGGAACTAGTGTTATGATTTACATATGCAAGGATAGTGGCATGAGTTGCAGTAACAAATGGAACCTTANATGAGGAAATATTGTTTGAAATCAATATGCTATTTACGAGATGTCACAAACACGTGAATCAATATATATATATATATATATATATATATATATATATATATATATATATATATATATATATATATATATATATATATATATATATACTGTAATGATTCCTTTCAATATTTGAACACCAGAATCAATGAACAAACGGAGTTGGTTCAAATGGCATTAATGGATAAAAAATGATGACATGTTTTCTTCAAGTGCTCAAGAGATAAAGTTTTAGAAAATATAAATATACTCAGACAGAGGACAGTCATTCTCCAATGAATCAAAATACAAACAAATTTAAGAGAACAGAANAGATAACAAAATTTTAAAACAGTAAACAGAAAAGGACTTAATTTTCCTATCCTTCCACCTTCTATCCATTTCAATTTTCAAACCAATCTCTTCCCTTACTTTCTCTTCCCTGTATCAAACAAAAAGAAAAAGACAGAAAAATTGATAATACATACGCCATAAAAGCAAACTGTTATCAATATTTCCATAAAAGCAAAGATGATGGCATGTTTTCTTCATCATTATAAGGTTCAACATCAAAAAGGTTCAACATCAAAAAGCTTCAACATCAGAATATTTTTACATCATTTCAATGTTCAAAAAACAACTGCTACAAAAAACATCTAGATAATTAAGGCTGATTTGATGATGGTATGGTTTCTTCATTTGTTGGGTTGCTTTGTTGAGTTTGGTCAGGATTGACTTCACCAGTTTGGGTTGATTTCTGGCAAGATGTTCTGTTGTGACCCAGCTCCTTACAAATGCCACATCTTTTATGTATACCACCTTTCCTCATTCTTGTTTCATCCCTGACTAACTCCCATTCCTGCAATCTTCTTTTCTTCTTGGGCCTCCCTGGCAATGTTCTCTTTTTTGGAGGGAGCACTTCATTATATGGGGTGATCTGCCACATATTCTCACCATTAAGTGGATAGACAACGGAAGAGTACATTTCTTCATAAGTGGACTTCCGAAAACAAACTGGGATGAATTCCTCTGCATCCAAATTCAAAAACTTCATAGCAGCCAATGCATGACAACATGGAATGCCCGAGATAGCCCATTTCCTGCATGTGCATTCAAATTTGTCTATATCAACTATAAATTTGTCCCCAGCTTGTGAAATATGACNAACTTCAAATAGCTTCAGTCCTGACCAGCTGGAAAAACAAAATTAAAAATGAGATATCACCACTACATGGTGTTAAAAATTATGAAAGGTTAATATATTAAGGTTACNTAGGAATCCAATATTTGGTAAGCTGGGACTCCTTATTCAGTCTACTCTTGATTTTAGGACAAATGGATCCAGACATTGATTGACTTTTGGTTCGGTTTTTTGCCCATTTGTTCATCAAGTAAAGGCNGATCTCCTCCAACATGGTTATGATTGGCTTTGACCTTGTATGGACCAACACACTATTGAATGCCTCTGACATGTTGTTTACCAAAGTATCACACTTTGAAGTCGTGGTAAACCATGATCGTGACCAGTGTCTACACTTGAATGAAATCAAAATCAAAGATGAGTAACACATTATGCTACTTCCAGAACTATTAAATGAATCACATAAAAACAGAATAGGAAAGATGATCGTACCTGGGAGGAATTTTTATAAGGTATTGGAATGCTTCAAGGTTCACTTCCTTTATTCTTTTCATTTCGGTTTCCCATGCTTGTGGATGAGTTGNTGTCGCTGCCTTCCACATCATCCGCTTTAGCTGCTTTCCAGGNAATTTTTTTNTGAAATTTGCNTAAAGGTGCCTAACACAAAACCTTTGATCAACTCTAGGAAGCACCTCTTGAAAAGCTTGCATTAAGCCCTGTAATTTTAAATTGGCAGTGTTGTTAAATGTCTCATATAAATTGTAATGAAAATGAAATTACTAATTTAAGAAAAAGGGGATGTGAATAACCTTTTGTTGATCTGATATGAATGTCAGTGAAACACCAATGTCTTCAACAAGAAGTTCTAGAAACCATTTCCAAGTTTCCTTATTCTCTACTTCGACAATGGCATGTGCTACANGTAGCATCTGGTCATTTGCGTCTCTTGCAATAGCAGTTAGCAATTCACCACCATATTTACCTTTTAAAAAAGCTCCATCCAGCCCTATAATTGGCCTNCAGAAAACAAAACTGTCCTTGCAGGCCTTAAGACAAACATAGATTCTCTTGAAAATATGGCCATCTACTTCCACCTTCACTGTGGATCCAGGATTACGAGCTAAGAGCTCATTTGCATAATCATAGATCCTTTTATATTGTTCTTTGAAAGACCCATCTACATGGTCTGAAGCAATGGACTTTGCTCTAAAAGCCATGGATCTAGATACACCAACATTCCACTTTCTACTTATTTTGTCACGAATTTCCCCTACCTTGACTTTGGGATTTTCTCTCACGGTTTTCTCCAACNTCTTACTTAGCCATTTTGAATTCATTAATTTGACTTTGTGCTCTCTACTACAAGTGTGGTTGTCAACAATAGTCCTTAATTGCCACGTTCGTACTNCATTCATATAACCACAATATGCCATCCAGGGGCACTTTCCTTTAGCACCCATACACTTCACTCTAATTCTCTTCTTATCATTTTTAACATATGATAAATTTCTCCCATTTTCTACTGCATATGTTTTTATGGCATCCAGAATATCTTGCTTGTTAGCAAAATAAGTGCCCAAATCCCACTTGTAATCCACCATTGTTTTAGGCATACTAAATGTTACAAATTTTCCATAACTTTCTTGGTCATCATCTTCTTCATCACTTTCTCCTCCACTAAGCAATTCTTCTGATTCCCAATTATCATCAGACAGACCTCTATCCTTCTCAATATTTATACCAACATCTTCATCACTATCGGAAATGGGAGTCCATGATGGTGCATCATCTTCCACATCAACTTCAATTTCACCAAAAGAATTCNNAACTCCATGCCCAACCTCTTCTTGGATATCACAGTCAACNAGGTCATCCATACTAGGAACATCCACATTGCAATGAACATTGTCATCCTCACCACTAGAACTCCAACTACGAACATCACCATCACATACATCATCATCTTTTTCAGACTCACTAACATGACATTCGGTTTCAATTTGACCTTGTACAACATCATCTCTTTCAGACTCACCCACATCACATTCAACTTCTATTTCGACATGTACAACATCAGCATCCATTTTACCTTCNGAAACAGGAACTTCACACTCACCATCACCTACCTCCTGACACTCTTCATGACCTTCCTCACAGCCACCATCCTCATTACTAACATGCATCACAGGTTCAACTTCTTCTTCACCAATATTATGTGGAACATTTTCTATGAAATGTATGACCTCAGGTTCAGACACTAAGTGAACAACAAATAAATGCACTTGCCCATTTAGCCTAGCTAAGTTCATCATGTGCAAGGCTCCTCTATCATNCGTCAAAGCCTCTAACTTATCATCTAACACAGAACATCCCCCCACAGAATACCACAACTCCTTAAAGCCATTATATCCAAGTCCTTTTACTACGCTCACTATAATGAAGTAACTCCACACGTCGGGGTCAAAAGCCANACTTGTACTTTCCCCCTCATACCTAAGTGGACCATCCTTTTTGAACTGACCTCCATGGTGGAAAACTACTTCAAAATGATCCTCCATGTAATACACTATAACAGTATATATCCTATAAAATAATAAGACGGCAACAACAACACAAAATATATAAAATTAGAACCAATACAAGGAAACACATGGACCAACACAACTTAAACAAAACAAAAAGCACAACAAACAAACATGGGGGACCACATTGCAAAACCNATATAAAGCACAACAACAATTATTGTCTACTAAGACACTTCAAACATGGGGGACCACTTTCAAAAGGCAAATACTGTTGAACAACATAAACAACACAGTACTGCACCACATCGAACATGGGGGACCACGACTCACAATGAATCATTATCAAGAATATACAAAGAAATAAAAATATTACTAACCTGGACACGTGCTAGACGCCCAACGACCTTCGCGAAACTCTCTTCCACGTTATTATGCAACGACCTTCNCGAAACTCACTTCCACGTGCTACACCGCCAAAAATTACCTGCTTCAAGTCAAAACCACCGATTGATCANTGTCATATTATGGCCCTAAACCCTAACTTCCAACAATCTTATGCAAGGAACCCCAATTTCCAACGAAAAATCTATGCTCACCAAATGTAATCCGAAACCCAACCAACGAACCCTAAGTGCCAGTTTTCCCCAATTTCGCAGAACCATCTAATTGCGACTTCATTGTATGAAACTTTCTTTTAATATGCTTAATAATTTGGTTTTTTTATATATTTATTGATATTGATTTATTTTCCATTAATTTAAATCCACCTAAGCACTTAAATCTNTGTCACATGGAACCATCACACTGCCACGTGGTCATAAACTTGACGCCGTTATATACATTTAACGGAAAGGGTGTAATTGAATCAAATTGACTAAATTAGGGACCTAATTGATCACTTCTAAAATTGAAGGACCCAATTGAAACAAAACCCCCAATTTAGGGACCTACGAACCTATTAAACCAATATTTTTAGTGCTTTAAATATTCATTCATATAAATAGTGATACAAAGTTTCATTCTATTTAACTCTATCATAATATCTCCGTTTGCATATGTAAGACAGAGAGATTTAAGAACTTTGTAGGAAAAAGAGATCTTATTTGGTAATTATTTGGTAATGGAACAATAAACTCTAATATGTTAAAATAACTAAAATTTAAGTTCAAATAATGATAAGGTATAGTAATACGTTGGAGATTAATAAATGAAACAAATGTTGTAAATAAAAGAAAATAACTTTATCATATTAAAATATAATTATTAAATTATTAATTTTGGATTGAAAAAGACGAATAAATTAAGTAGAATATAATTCTTACTGAAACATTATAATTATATCATAATATTTGTCTAATAAAGATTTTATAAAGAACCGTGTGTTTATTTAGTGGTCTTGTCGATTTGTGATACCTATCAATATCGAGTCTAATTATTGAAATATAAGGTTTAAAATAAGGGAAAAAGTCTCTTTAACAACTTGTTTTTTATAATTTTTTGACAACACATACATTGCAGTTTGTGATTGGTCCGTTTTAAATACTTTTTTAGAATAAATTCAAACATACCAATAAAATGGTGACACGTGTCCTATTGTAAAAAAATTGTTAAAAAAGACTTGTTAAAATATCCTAGTCAAGTTGTTGAAAATACGTGAAGCACAAGCAGGAAACTATAAAATTATCCATTTTCACTTCTCTTCATACCTTTATATCAAACATTCAAGGGAGCAAAGAGAGAAGTTAGGATTGACTTCTGCCATTAAAGGCCAATCGAAGTTTCGGGCATCACCTTCTGAATCAACAAATGCGTTCGAAAATTTCATGAAACATGGTATTGGAAGGTGAAATTGATAAAAATGCAGAATGTTTACAGACAAGAGAAGTCTCTGAATCCGTTTAGCATGTTTCTCACTGCCTAACACTTGTAGTGTTTTTCTATCACGACGAAGATAAATTATGTGGTCCAGCCCGCAAACCAGAACTTATACAAACAAGGTATAAAAGATGTTTGTCCAGTCTGCATTTTGCTGACCAAGAACAAGACGAGCCTAGTTCGCATTGTCAGTTCTTAGGTACTTCCGAACAAGGTATAAAAGAAGTTTCAATTCATCCAAGAAACATAAGAGAAATTCTTACAACAAATTTAGAATACTCTTACGACCACATTGTCTAAAAATTTATTTAAAAACATCTAATCAAAATAATACTAAACAAGGTAAAATACTAAGGTTGGAGTAGAATTGTTGATATTACTTGTAAAGGGGAGAATTATGTGTGATTTGAAATAGCATGAGGATTGAGGAAAAGAAGAAAATGCAGAGTGAAGAAGTAGTGAAAGAGAAAAGTAAATAGAAAATGATGTTTGTTGTAATAGCGATTAGGCAAACATGTCTCTGATGGTTGGGAGCTTGATCTCTCCCTTCTGAGAAAGAGGAATGGTAATGTTGCCAACGACAGGAAGGTCAATGATGAGCCAAATATCCAACTGATAATCAATGTCCCAATCTGCACCAATGTCCCTTGCCAAGCTCAGTAACACCGTGTGTGGCACCTTCACTGGCACATCCAACATTGTTGAGTCCTTCGCCTTCAACGACCCTGGGTCAGGTATCGTCCCTGATGCTATCTCCCTTTTCACAACACAATAACAACAAATCATAAATCCTGGTTTTGCTGTTCAAATTTAAATAAAAGAAATAATAATAACAGATCCTGCAAAATCGAACCAGCATGATTAACTGTAAGAGAAAGGTGAAAGGAAGAAGAGTGTAGGAACCTGTCTGCACTTTTTAAGGAGTACTTGATCTCACAAATAGGGAGGGGAGTGGCATAAGGATTAGAGACAGAAACCTTGGCCAAGTACTGGACGCTGTCGCGGCTGACCTTTTGGAAATCGACGTCGGCCACCGTCGCCTCTGGCTTCGGCATGTTCGCCACTTTGTCCGCAACGTAAGTTTTAGCTTTGTCCAACAACTGCGACATTTTCAGCACTGCAAATATCACACTCACACCGATAACACCAAGCGATACCTTAACACCAAAACTCGCTCGCATACTTATAAACGGCAAAACCAGACAAACGGAAAGCCGACACGTGACGACTTTTGGTCGAACGTGGCCCCTTCCGTGTTCGCGGATCTGGACTTTCGGAGGCACAAGGGAACAGAATTAGATCCGAAAATCTGATGATAAAAAGATTATCGCTGTCGTTTTTCTTTCCTTTGATGCCTTGTAACCGTGTAGGTTAAGTGTGCATACGGTACGCGTCTTCTTGATTTTCTTCGATTATTTTTTAGCATTGTTTACTTTTACATCATAAAATAAAAACTTAGAGCCTTTCGATTTTTTAAAGATACCAATGCAAATATAACTAAAATAAAAAAAATAATACAAAAATACACTTTTTTTTTCAAAATTAATAGTGATTGAGTGTACTGATGATGAAACAATTTTTTTTTCTCTTTATGTTTTTTATTATTTGATTGAGCAACATATTTCGGAAAAAATAACGAATAATTGTTCTTTTGGTAAGAGTTTTCTTATTTCTTATTCTTGAAAATTAATTTGTGTTTAAAAAATTATACAAGATGTTTAATGAATATAAAATTTATTTATTTTTTCAAAAAATCAGAACATCTCTAATAAATTTTTATTTCCTACTTTCAATTTTTTTTTTGTTATTTTTTATTATTTGTAACATTGAAATTTTAACGACTTATAACCAATAAAATAAGACATTTTAAAACTGAAAAATAAAACATTTTTTAATATATAAATATATAGTATTAATAAAATTATATAAAAAAAACTTAATAATAATATATATTTAAAAACTTCTAGACGACAATTATGTAACATTGCAATTTTCTAAAATAAATACTTTAACATCTATTTAACATCTATTTAACATCTATTTATCATCTCTTTATGTCAATAAAGTGATGATGAAAAAAAAAGAAATGCATAAACAAAACAACACAAAAGAAATGGTAATTTAATGTGCAAAAGAGTTTTCATAAACAATTAAACCATCTAAAATACACACAAGGTAAGTTATCTAAAAATATACACAGTATCAAAACACTTTATAACTTGTTAAATTTCTTCACGCAACTTTCACACATTCATATATTAAAATCAGACTTTTCTAGACTTAATTTATCTGGATACATCCATTTGAGTCAGAGTCCTTAAGCAATGCACTTATGGTGGTAATGCACTTCTCTACCGAGCTTCCGCTCACAAGATTAGTCTTTATCACGATCATAAGAGCTCTAGAGTCATCCTTATGAAAGGACCTCCTAACATTCTCACCAACTAATCATTCTTCTTTACATAAGCATGAAGGGTTAACAGAGTTCAAAATAACTTCACATAATAGAATAATCCTTACCTCAATGCACACACTAAAGAAACGCCATCATAAAATTTGCTCATGAAATTCCTATAATTACATCAAACACATACAAGACTCAATCCATTAAGTGGTTCATCATCATCACCATAAATGTATACATCATTTATCAACCATTCTCATATAAACATTATAAATCAACTATTATTTTAACATCACATAGTCCTACATTAAACATACCAGAAAAATACATATAAAACAATATTAGACTCTGATAATTTCGCTTAGTGAAAACATCTACTCGCTCAGCGAGTAGTGCCTGAATGTCTACTTGCCTAACGACGAGAAAGCTAACCCAGCAACCAGAGAGCCCGTCCAACGAAATTATCACTGAAACTTATAGGCTTAATTATTTTTTCAAAATTCGTCCAACAAGACTTGTCTCACCCTTGTATTATAGAGTCAATAAGCTCTAACTTTCGCTTCGCCCAATGATCGCCAAGTAAGTAATTCTCTGACTTTGACTTCACTCGTCGATTACATTCTCGCTTAGTGAGTTTGCATAATTCTGCATAACTTAATTTTGCATATTTACGTCATTCTAGCCTTGCAAATTCAGTCCAACAACAAATATAAATGTCAAAATATACTAAATTCGAATTACACAACTTCCACTACCTCAAATCATCTCATCTGTCATACCAATTTGATACATTCCTAAATTTCATCTATGATCAATTCATGCGATTTAAGAATCTAATCACAATTCAATATATCACAATCATCACACAGATCAATCATTTAGTCAATTCACCATAAAATTATAAAATTGTACATTTCAAGATATCTATAACTTAAAAAAAGAGAAATTATCTTCTCTTTAGCTGAGCAACAACTCACCAAACTCTAACCAACGAAAGTTTTCCTAACTTATAAGATGTTCTATCTACACAGAAAACATCAAAAAGAATGATCAGGACATACCGTTATAATAATTGATAAACAAAAAAATCATATAAATTATTAAAAAAACATATGCAAGTGATAAAAGCCTCACATACAACGAATAATAAAAATAAATAAATAAAAAAAGACTGAAACTCAACTTATACAAACAAAAAATTGATTGATCCAAATTCTTCCATTAAACGAATAGATAAGATGAACTCCTAAAAAGAAATAAAAAAAACTTAAAAAAAATCATTTATAAAAGATTATATATTTTAAAATAATAAAAATTGTTAAAATTATTTTATATTAAAACCTTATTAAAATATCAAGTGTCACTTGTATTCTTTCTTAGTCTTTTATATCTTCTTTCCAAAAATAAGTTTTTAATATGTCTTATAAAATCATTTAGTAAGCAGTTAACAAAACACACCTTTACTTTTTATTTTCCTTCTTTGGAAAATGAACGTTTATGTGAATTAGTTGGTGCATTATTAGTGCTTTATCCTTCCTAAGTCAATAAACTATTATTTTGTTTGTGGTGAACATACATGAATCCCTGATGGATCCATGTGCATGCATTCATTGGTTTGCTAAATGGGTAGATGAACAACCATATAGCCATGAATACATATGCAAAAGTGTAAAATGAATTGTTAATCACTAAACATGGAATATGGAGGAATAAGCATCACCAAAAAGAAAGAAGAATGAGAAAACTGACCTCCATTATTGAAGATGATGATGACTGTTATCACGTTTTTGAGTGGAGAGATGAAAGTGAATCTTGTAAATGAAGGTAATACAGACTGTGATCGAATGATTTGTAATGAAGGAACAATACTTTCTCTCTTTATTTTTATTTTATTATAAAGATTCCTTCTTTCCTTTTCAAGTAGACAAAATGTAACTTTTTCTTAAATTCAATTTTAGGTAATACTAATTTGTCACTATTATAATTATAAAGAGTAACATTCAATAAATCACACCCATCCATTAAAAAAATCAACAACAAAAGGAGAAAAATAGTTTTCATTAAAGAGGTTTATGGAAGACTAAATTTGAATGCCCATTTCAAATTTTAGAAAAATAAAATTATGCACTAAAAAAAGAACCTGACTTTGTTTTTTGGGTGCTGAGAATTGAAAAAATTCTTCATTCTTTGGCATATTATATATATAAGTAATTATATGATAATAAATATGTATTAAGAGTGTTTGATTCAGTCCTAATGGTGCGGATTAAGGATTATCTCAACTTATTTCGAACTAATCTAATTAATTCCGTTTAAAGAGAAAGTACGTTAGTTCATAAATTATTTCTACCAAAACATCAAAATCAATATTAAAATCATTTATTTATATTTAATATTCTATATATTAATACTTAATTGATATAGGACCTTCTTTATAAATCTTGTACTAGTTATTGTTGGCATTTCCATCATCGCATCCCACATTTCATCACAAACCATTCACCCAATTC
Organism: Vigna radiata var. radiata; assembly: GCF_000741045.1. Classification (NCBI taxonomy): domain Eukaryota; kingdom Viridiplantae; phylum Streptophyta; class Magnoliopsida; order Fabales; family Fabaceae; genus Vigna; species Vigna radiata. The sequence goes on along the minus strand of NC_028354.1, from coordinate 15,117,818 downwards.
AAGAAAGAAGATATTTTGTTAAGTAGCATCCCTTTCATCATTAATTTCTCAAGTAAAATTTGAAGTTCATTCTTGATATTTGTCTACTGCAACAATGTTAATGAGATGTAAACTTTAATGAGATGTAAAATGTTAATGTTTTTTAACAAATAGAAATAAGGATAATGATATTTAGACAACATTTTTTTGACAATATTTGAACATTGATTACGTGTCAATATGTGATTGGTCAAAAATTACTCCATAATAATGTTTATGATTATTATTATTGATTGTGGAGTAATTTTTGACTAATCACATATTGACACGTAATCAATGTTCAAATATTGTCAAAAAAATGTTGTCTAAATATCATTATCCTAGAAATAAATAACGTAAATAATTCTGTTAGTGTCTAATTATACATTAATGTTGGATGTTAATAAAATCTATTTAACCAACATAACAATACTAATTCTTTGTTTTCAATATTTATTCTTTTAATATCAGTTAAGTATATTTTCCACAATAAATATAAATTGTAGATTGTTTTTAATTTAATAATCTAAATTTAAAAATGCGAAAATTTTCTACTCACAATTTTTCTCTCTTATTTTCTTTATAAAACTCCTTACACTCGTATTTTTCATTCTGAAAAATCAATTTTCACACACACATTTTTTCTTTATCACACTTTTATTGTCATTTCATAGTTTCTTTCACATATATTCACTTATATCTTCTTCTTCATCTACTATAATCACCTTCTCAATCTTTTTATATTTTATTCTATTAAAAATGAAAAATTGTTCAAAAATTTATATATTTAACTTATTGTCGTCAGTCAAACGATACAAATTAAATTAATATTAAAATAAGTTTTAAAATACATGGCTAAACTACTTTAATTTAAAATATTAATAATAAATTAATGTCAACTTAACCAATTACTTAAAGTTAGTCTTAAAAAAATTAAATGTTACAGGATATGAATCCGATATGATTGATTAACTAGCATTTACTTTTACTTTTTAACATTAACGCTAAATGTTTATTTTGTTGTAGTGATTCAAAGTGACCATTTTTTAATCGACAATTTGTACAAAATAACATGAAGAAAATATTTTAGTCTTTTTTTTCCAATCCATAGTTTTTATATTACAATTTGTTTGACTAGATATATTAGTTTTTTTTTTATGGTTTTCCCAATCCATAGCTTTGTCTTCTTTTGGTGGTCACTCTTATTTATAGTTTTGATACAATTATATTGTGTATAAGATTTATTTTATGGTTATTTTGAATGACCGTAAATCTTACTTTATAATCATATCTTAATTTATCTATTTTATTAATCTGTAATGACTATTATATAGTTTATTATTATATTTTGGAATGTTACAAATACAAATAGATATATTAATTTGATACTTTTGAAACAAAAAACTAAATAAGAAAAAGTTGAAAATTCAAATAAAAATATAAAAGTATAAATTTGCATTTGAGCATTAATACTTCGACTCAATGAGGCCTCGTCTACTTTCTATAATTTTAAATATGTCACTAACTAAAGGTAATTAAACATAAAGGAAATGTATTTACATAATATTTAGAAGAAAAAAAAGTAAAGAATATTGTGTTATTGTCACTAAAAAATTAATAAATTAATTCATGAAATAATTTAATAGAAATAACATGTTTGAGTAGAAAATTGTTTTGACATGAAAAGTTATATTTTCACACTCTAGAATGATCGGAAGTTTGGTTAAAACTCTTTTGCGAAAAAAGATGGTTTTTTGAATGCTATTTTCTACAAGGTAAATCAAACGTTAACAACATCCTTTTCACATTCAAACTTCAGATTTTCAGAAAAAAAAAATTCTTCCAACCTTTCATTATTTCATGCACATAGCAAACAATATTTAAATGAAATTAATATTATAATTCCTATATATAATCATAATTCATCTCATTAAAACCAATATTCAAATAATTTGTTCTATTTACCATTTAGAAGTACAACACTACTACTCATAAGATAACCAGAAAATTAGCAAATTTTTTTTAACATAATATGCGAAACTTTACACAATATTCTGGGTGAAGAAAAAAAAAATCCAAAGAAAAAACTAAGTTGAAAAGTAAAGCATGATATACACTGTAAAATTCACAGAAGTTTGATTACACAGACACATGTATCATGATCACATATAGACACAAAAATAAGCTCACAATCAAACCAGCAACTTATTATAATTGACAGATAGCACATAAATAAGTTAACTTTATAATTATAGTGCTTGATATGTACGCGAGTTTGCATGCAGCTGCAGAGAAACTTTTTCATGTTACAAGCTAGCAAGAAACTCTATTTGCTTCAGCAGAGGGGTTAGAGTTTCCATCAGCTTCTCGCATGGATGGTTGTGAATTCCCTCGTACGTTGTCACCACAATGCTTGTGTCTTTTGACAGCCTTTGCACTTGTTTCTTCACATTGCATGTGTGGTGCGTGCACCGGTAGTAACTTCTTCATTATCCATTAATGCAAAATCATAACGAACAGTCACATGCATGCATGCATATATATGTGCAACGTAAACAAAAGCAATCGTTTTCATTTCAAACACATACGCATAAACATTTACCTGGGATATGTGCTGTTCTTCACAGCTTTCTGTCCATATTTCCTCCAGCGATAACCATCATCCAAAACATCATCTGCACTTCTGGTTTGAAAAGCAAACCTCGGCACTCGTGTTGTTTTCTTCACCCTCACACCTTTCCTTTTCTCCTTGTTACCCTTTTCCTCCTCGCAAACTACCTTATTTTGAGCCATTAAAGATGAAGAGGAAGAAGAAGCACGTTGAATAGTTTCCTTGCCACCATTAAGCAACAACAAGCTGTTCTGGGCAGAGAAAAGGTTACCCCATGAATCAAAGTCACATAGCCCTTGCTCTTGAGGTTCCAAAGGGTTGAAGAGAAAAGGGTTGTTTTGGGGTGGTGGATCATGGCTTTCCATCAGGTCTTGATTCCACGAAGTAAAGAGAAAATGAGAATGTTTTGGCGTTGAAACTTATAAAGAGGATTTGCATGCATTGAGGATAACGAAAAATTAGTGCAAACGGAACACGTCTGCTATGTGTCATGGTATGAACTTGAAAGGGCAGTTGAACAGAAGTAGTTGGATTCGGTTGAGTTTATAGCATTGGGTGCAAGTATGTAACAAGCTTCTTCCATAATCTTTGTACTTCTCTTAGGATATATATAATCATTCTTCTCACACTAGTTCAAAACTTCAGATAATATATATACTGTTTACTTACCAATAAAACTTCCACTTATGTAATATACAATTTTGAACACTTTTTCATAATTTTTTAACAAGGATACGTGTTACTATTTTATTAATCTATTTAAATTTACGTTTAAAAATATATTTAAGAGGAACTAATCAGAATCTGCCGCTCATATAAAAAAATTGTTGAAAAAATATTGTTAAAAAGACTTTTTTTTTTCTCATGTGATTACATCATACGTTGTAACTTTTATGCCATTAAATGATTTTATGATTTTCTTAAGTATGTAAGTCTAAATTTAAACCATCATTTGCAACCTATGTCTGAATTCCCACCACCTATATAATAATATGTCTAAATTAATATTTAATATTAACTTTCAAGAAATTGGTGTCTAAATTAATTTTTAGTTTGAAATTTTAAATTAATTTATAATCAATAATATATAGTAAGTAGTTAAAATCATAATAATTAATGTTAGAGACCTTTCTAGATTTTAATTAACAAATCAATTATAATCTTTTATTGATAATATAAACTATTTTAAATATTAATAATTTTTAATTTATAAAATGGTACTAAATTAGTCATTAATTATTTTTATCTCTAAATTTTATTATTATTTAATGATTTTCTTGTATGGTTAATGGTTAATTAAACAAAAAATCTTAATAAGAAAAATAGAAGCATTATTTGTAAACCGGATAATATGTTAATCTGTGGAAATTTTCAGTAATTATATATTTCTCCGTTAAATTTTTTTAAATTACATTTCTCCTCATTTTTATTTTCAAAATCCTTTAGTAGAGATTAATTAAAATGTATCTCTTAAATAATGAAATGTCTCTCTTTTACAACTACGGTATTAGTATCACCAATAACTAATTTTAAACACTCCAATATTGATTTTGCTGTTTTAGAATGAAGTTTTAAATATCTCTATTATCCTTTTTAGAATTTCATCTAAAATCTTTGTTTTATCCGACGAAATTGATAACAAATATTCAAAACAAACAATTAATTGCGTGAAGAGGGAGACATAAATTTATACTAAAAGACTCATCTGTACTAAAATGATTTCAAACACAGAATATTGTTATCTTTCCAAAAAGATAAGTTTATGCTTTAAAATAAGAGGAAAGAAAATTTTTTGTTTCACATTTTGGGTAGGAAAAGGAAGATAAAAAAACCTATGAACCCAGTTGTTGAGATAGCTTGCTATAATGAGCAAAAAGGAATAGCTTGTGAAAGCTTAAAGTTCATGGTTAGATAGCTGAAATTCCTAAGTTCTCTTAAGTAACCTAATATAACAAAGGCACGCATTTCTCAATATAATAGTAATAATAATAAATTTCCCAATATGATAATCCCAGATGTAACTCCAGAAGCTACTTTGACACGGATTTGTGGAGAACTCTGCCTGTGAGGGATATCAAACATGCACTTTATTGAAAATGTTGTTTTAATAACTTCTTTTATCAACTTTTTTAACTTTTTTTAAAGCATACATGATAACTTATGATTACAGACCAATAAAGTAATGACACGTGATCTATTGTTAAAAAGTTGTTAACAAAAGTTGTCAATATATCAGAATCCATTTCTAATATATTTGTACCTTTATTTTACATTCTATAACTATAGATACATTTTACAGCTTGAAAGTAAATTCTGTGACAATAAATTGCTGATTCAAAATTACAATTAGTCTCCCTCATACCACAGCAAAAACAAACTCTTCCTGCCATTACTAAATCTGGCAAATTACAAGGAATGAACAGCATCATCTCTATTTCATAAATTTAGTCATTCTCCAGTCAAATCACAGTATCATCTCAATGGCAGCAGGCAGAACACTAATCTTTTTTGGAAGGAACCCCAAATGCTCCCCATCAGATTGAATATAAATACCACCCTTGCCTGAGATGTCCTCCACCTCAATAGAAAGTACACTGCAATATAAAAACACTCTGGGATGAGTACCACCACAATGGTCCAATCCTAAGCTTCCATTAGCAGAAAAAGGTAGCACATTAGGTTAATTGTCAAAGGTCGCCACAAAATCCCGTTGCTCGGTACTTACCTCTGTCTCTGTTGAGTTTAGAACAAACATAAATGAATTAGTAGTGAAGTCTTATAGGTAGTTAATGAATTAGCTGTTTGTTGGAGTCTTTAAGAGTAGTTAATTGGAGTCTTATGGATAGTTAATGTGTTGGCTGTTTTTAGCTGTTTTTGTCTGTTTTCAATACAAGAGTAAAAAATATCTGTCTATAAATTGTATTGTTGATTGAATGGATGAAACAACAACACAAGAAGTGAATAAGTTAATTCACAAGAGAGATTTGTTGTACGACAACCTCCAAATTTTTTGTTGGTTACAATTCAGTGCAGTTAAAGCACGTCCATACACAAAGTTATATCAAACTAAAACAATTATACACAGTAATAAATCCAAGACAATTTTGTCTAAATTGCAGCAAACTTAAAACTTAAATGCGAGACACATTCACGACATATTTCTAATGACAGTTGTGCAATCCATATAGCCTGACCTCACTAGACCGTGTAATCAAATTTCATTAGTCAACCAATGTTTATTAATTGAACTTTAACATCAATAGTTAGAAAGAAGCAACGAAAGGTAACATTAAGAATGGTAGATTGACTTGTTGGAAAAGATTATACCTTCTATCAGATACATTTTTAACCGAGAGATGTGTCCCACTGTATAGCCTATGTAATTTCAACACAAAATCATACCACTTGAAGTTCTGAAGAATCACAACCTGTAGAATTAATTGAAAAAAAAAAATGTACTTTAAAAAGAAAAAAGGATGACCAGGATATGGGATGGGGCTTAGCCAGTAGATTATTCAAATTAGATGATAGATTTCATCTATGGCATTTGACAGAATTGTATTTCACCTCTAAATTTCTACTGAACGGATCAGCATTTGGTGTAATTTTCATGCCACCACCAAAGTATTTTGCATTTCCAATGCAAAGGGCTGTCACTTCAGGAAATGTCTCCCACGGACCATCATTGAACTGCACTTTTCATGTTTTAGAACTTGGTGACACTTCTGGTGCACAAACATAGACCATGAAAAAACTAAAATTATCATGACCTCAAACTAACACTGACCCTGATTCTGAGATCTTGGTTCTGATGCCCAATGAAGGCTTGCAAGGCACCAATGATATAGCACAGGTTGCCAAATCTCTTGTACCTAGAAGCATAAAAACCCGCCTTTGCACTCCTATAAAATTTTGTCAGCATGATTTAGATATGATCCATATTCATTACACTAATTCTGAAATTTCTCATTTAGCCTTACAAGTGAATGTCAGCAACATTTATGAAGTAGTGATGATCGCAGTTCTCCCCGGTGATAACACCTACATCTATACTTGATCTCAACCCTAAAGAAAACCTAAATTAGAATGTAGTAAGAGAAAACTAAAAGCACATCTGGAAACATAAGATTTGATGAAGCCAGTATAAACATACTTCAGTTATCACACAGCTACAATAGAATAGTAAGGAAATTGCAAATGAAGAAAAAGAAAAAACCTCTAGCAACACGTTCAATAGCCTCATAGGGATCATTTTTCCTGCAAAAGACTCAGCAGATGTTTCCGTTCACTTCAATTATAACAAGCATCGTTTAAATAAGATACTCAAAGACAAAGAAAATAAAAACAAAAACTAACCACCCAAATGTTCTTGCGAAATCAGAACCAGTTCCCAGGGGGATGAGCTGTATAAAACCATAACAGGGTATATTTTTCCATAAGTATTTCATCCAGGATGTATTACTGATGACAGAATCTAAGACGTCAGGCATTGAATAAAAACTGAGAGTATTGCAATGGTGGCAGGTACTCACACCAAGAGCAGTTGAACGCGTAGACTCTTTCACTTGACTAACAACAGGTTTTCCAGCCCAGAAAAATCCATTAACAACCTGCTTTAATTGAGGTGCATCAGGAGAATAATTAAGAAAGAATGTTGAGATTCATCAACAAGTTTACTTGTATCATCAAATACATGTACTTTATAGCCAGGAAAATGCAGGCAACAAACTCCCCGATACACTCTTTAAAACACTCCTGTTAGTATTAATTAAAAGTCATCTTAGTCACTGTAAAATATCAATCCTAATTTATGGGTCCTACTCCCAGTTCACTGAACCTAGCATGAGTTTCAACCAATAAAGAAATGTGTTGAAAAATTATACTGCGAGCATTTTATCTTTATAACAAGCATTAAAGGGTTTTGCTGAACCTTTTCTGATAAGGTAGAGGCTTCTCAAGAATTTTCCTGAGGAACCTTATGTACAATAATCCATCAAATAATATCACCACTTCCAACAATAAATGTTTTTTGAAAAACCAAGCAGTGTTCACCTCATGAAGGGTTCCATCACCTCCAACAGCAATGACAGCATCAGCCCCCTCCCTTATAGCCTACATAGTACATGGACAAACAATTCAACATGATGTTGGGAGCAATTGAGACAAAACCAACTTATCACAAACACTTCAAACTAACCTCTCTCGTTATGTCAATAGCATGACAAGGACCTGATGTTATGGATTCACATATCTACCCAAAAACAAATAAACATAATGAATTTGCAAATAAACACAACACTCAAAGCAAATAAATTTGCAACGTTCATTCCAAAAAGAAGGCAAACACTCGCAACAAATCAGCAACAAGGCTCGCTCACATTGCATTCTTTACCGAGGCGAGACCGGAGATACGGAACTAGTTTCCTCCATTCTTTACCCGTCCTCCCATTAGCACCTGCAACCCAAGTTTCCAGTGCTAAAATTTAGATAAATTCATAAGTAAACACTACTTCACATAGGCACTCACATCACCAATTAACATATCTAAGGCTATACAAATCCTGCATCTCTAAAGTTTTGTTTTGTTTTTTTTTCCTTTTTAGAACAAAAAGTTGATTTAGTTTTACAATCACGGTTATCCTTAACAGAAAGTAATCATGTTTGGACCAGAGCCGAATACAGATACATTATGTCCAAAACTTAAATTGGACATCAGTAAACCAACCGTTAATGAGTTCAAATTGCGGTCCAAATTTTCCTAAAAAATCAATCTTAATCCCCAAAAAATGAAGGGTTATTATGCTTTTCTAGCTAACGGAACATTTTCATAATGGGTCACCGAATTCAAACACCGAAGCGTTAAATTTAGCTCAAAGAGAAGAAAAATTTAATATTTTTGTGGTTTTTGAACAAACCTAGAGGGTTGACGATGAAAACAAGGTCCCTTTGACGAGAAGAAGTGGAAGAACCAATGTGGTCAGGTGCCATCCGTTGAAGCTCTGATCTGAAAGCCACGGAGTGAGCAACGTATATTCCACTTCCCAATGCCATCATGATGACGTTGGTGATAACTATGGCACGCAATCTTTTGCTGAATTTGGAAAAACCGAAAAGAAGAACAAAGAAGAAAGGAATTTTGATTCTATCCGCAGAAGATGTTGTCACTCATCTTGAAACTACTCGTCGTTTTCATCGCTCTGAGTTTGTTAAATGCCTTTTCTCTCTTCGACAGTTGTTCAATACTTCAATGCCAATCCCCACCGAAACTGCAATAAATTGTCTTCTGTGCTAATCCTTTAGTTAGCGCGCTCTTGTGTTGTTTATATGGATAGAAGAAGAGAGATGAGAAAATTCTCACACTACAAACAAAAAAGTCAATAATTTTGTACAAAACATATTATATATCCTTCAAAACTTATCTCATATTATTTTTATAAGAATTTACATGACCTTAAAATACTTAATAAAGTAGAAATTATTCTAAAAATAATCATTATGTATTAGGTCGTTGACTATATTTTAATTTAAGTAATACTTAAAATCATAAAAAGAAAATTTAGACTATGTTCGTGATGGTTTTAAGTTGTAAGATTCAAAATTCTTAAAAAGCACAATTAGTTTTTAGCTTTAACTTCAGGTATTTTTAGTTTTGAAAAATAATTTTTCTACTAATATTTTAGTTTCAAATATATTGCTTTAAAATTAGTTTAAAAGTATGATTGTATGATACTGAGAGTCTTCTTAACAATAGTCATAGTATTACTGGTGGTTGTTGAAGTATAGGTAGTTATAGTGAAAACAACATATTCAAACTAATGGTGTAATATTTGTAGCTAATAGTCCATAATGGTGGCATTGATTGTGCTGATGATGGAAAAAGTCATTATCAAATATAACAAAAGTATATTTTTTAAAATTAAAAATCAAATTAATAGCTAAATGAATGGGAAGTATTTCAAAATTAAGTAAAAGTTCATTTCCATTTCACTTTTAAACATGTATAGTTTTCAAATTTGCACATGAATATCAAAAGTAAGAAACCTCACAACACAATGTCGTAAAAGTTATATATAGAGTGTGAGGAAGATTCACCACCTCAAAGGAAAATATAAGTTAAAAATTCAAAAGCCAAGGAGCCAAAAGCATACAACGTAGTAGGAGGCAGAGAAAAAATGCATAGAATCATTGATTAGATGCAGTTATTTAAATTTGTGGAGAAGCTAATAATTATAACTTTCACATCCCTGACTCCATTTCATGTTTCTCAAAAGGTTTTCAAACATGCTTGTAATGGTAATGATGATCAAAATAGAGGTTTCTTTCCGTTTAGCATTCCCAACAAATGATCAATAACTTTATTCCCATCATCACGTAATCCAGAATGCATGAATTCATTAGTTATCCATAGCCTAATCCCTGCTATTTGAGAAGCTGTTTCCATTGCCAACTTAAAACTCACGTACAAGTCTTCATAGTAAACAGCTGCAGCAACAGGTACCTGCCAGCAATGGATCAAAGTTAACCACCAACAAAAACTTGAGAGACTCAACTTCATCTTGATAAACATATTCAACTATTACGGATGTACCATTCACAATTCATATCTTAAAAGAAATTTTAAGTATAAAAGATAACTGAGTAAACTACCTTATTGTTATTCAGAACCTGAACGTCATATAGAGGGGGCCAGTCTTTCTTCTCTGCCAATATATGAGCTGCATCTTTGAATGGCTTCAATGCATCAATCTCATCAAACATCCATGGGAAAATCATCTATAAAAGCAAAAGGAGCATGGTAAGCATCTTCTCCTTGTAATAGGAAAGCAAACATAATGAGTAGATTAGTATTCGATTTACTTATGAAGGAAATGCAATGTCATGTACGATGTTCCACATCCAAATAGAATGCAAATTCTAACCAAATATTTTCATTCAATGAATGTTAAGAATGCATATATATTTGTGGAAATTGATAATTACAGATGAACTAAAGGCTTGAATTATTCACATCAAACATCGATGAACTTACACAATCCTATATTTGGTTACAGGTCTCTATATTTTTTAACCTTGTCCCAGAGTTTTTTCTTTCATGGAAGAATCAAAACAAGATGCACAATATCATTTTAATCATATCACTGGTCATTGTGAAATCTCTAATATATAGCAGCGTTAGTCTCTCAATAGCATTCAATAGCATCAGTTCAATACTAGTTAAGTAATTAAAGATAAAAAAAGAGATTCTTTACACCCTACCTCTCCTGTAAAAAGCACAGGGAGTCCTTCTTTGGCAGCTCTAATTGCATCAAACCTGTCTTCAACTTCACTCCTTATACTATTGGCAGACCATTTACTAGCAGAACCCTGAAGAGAGATCGAGGGACCAAAGTTGAAGGAGAAGCATAGATAATGCATAAACAAGGAACCAACAATAATAATACCTGACAATAGATGGATTCATGCATAAGAGCATAGAGTGGATTGGTATCAAAAGATAACCACTTCTCAAACTGCAGAGTGAAAATTGGCATTAGATATTCAGAAGGAAACTTGAAATTATGTATTCATAATCACGGAACAGCAGACATTTTTCTTACAGAACTTAGGAAGTTATAACTTATTTTCTTTGGTGCCCCTGGAACCAAAGTAGGATCCCACACTCTCTCAAACCTAGAAAGGTCAATACAAAATTATTCAAAAAATTGAATTGAAGATAGTTTTAAAACACACAAGGTAATAATGCTTACAAATAGTGCAAGCTCTCAAAACCAGAGCTGGATCCTAAGCCAGATAGACCAAGAGTCTGCAACCCTCTTGGGGTTAGGAAGCCCCCAGATGGAAGGGCCACCTACGCGAAGAGACAAGGAAATAAGGATCTGACAGAAAATAGCTCATTTTTTCTTGTTTAACAAGAAGAAAATTTTGAGGCAGATCATTACCCCTCCTCCTTCTTGTTCAGCTAAATAATTAACAAGTTCTTGAACAATTTTAACATCTTGAGGGAATCTCTTGTAGTACTTCTCAGTTTGATTTATAGCTTGCTTAAAGCCTGCTTTGTACACTGAATCAGCAGGACATCCACCTCCAATCGGAGGAATTCCTCCAGTTAGAAGTGCTTGCTTCAGCCCTTGTGGTGCAAAACTCAAATATGTGACTGCACAAAATCCACCATAGCTCTAGAGCAATTAAAAGGAACAGAAGAAGAATAAGCAAACATGGAATTTCATGGTTGTATTGGTTTCAAAGGTACAACTCGTTCTATCCAAAATTAGATTATACCAACAGCAAGACTCATAAATATCAATTTTCAATTAGACAGGGAAAAGAAAGAAAAGGAAGGAGTTAGAGGCCGTAAAGCCAGACTGGTTGGACATCAAAATCAGCAGTTCATACGAATACTTAAAAAATAAATAAAAATAACTTGAATACCTGCCCCAAAATTGTCCAAGGACCAGCATCTGGAGCAAGGCGAACTCGAATAAATTCTGCATCATTCACAATATTATCAGCTCGAAAATGTTTTAAGAAGTCAGCCAACTCCTCAGCAGACTTGAATTGCAACATTGATGACACAGTCAAGGGAGTTGATAAGCCTGTTCCTCGCTGTAGAAATGCATATAAGCAACAGAAAAGATTATACATGAAAGTCCTTACAGTACCACAAAGATGATTACACAAATACCGAGTAAATCATGCCTGATCCATTAAGATGAGACGGAATTCTTCACAAACTTTTTGAACCCATCCACTAGACTCGGTTGGTTGACGACACTCAAACCCAGGTCCACCTTGCAAATATAACAAGTATGGCAACTTTTGCTCTTCTTTCCCAGCTGCAACAAAAATACTGAGTTTTGAATAAAAATACTCAAAGATAATGAGTTATCCGTTCCAGGCAAAACACAACAATAATCGATCACAAAATTAAAAAGAATCCGAGCATCTGATCATAAAACACTCAATTGAGCCACTAGCCAAATTCTTTTTCATAATTTCAGAAAGCTCAAGTAGTTTCCACACCACCAGCTTTTAAAAATATAGTAATACAATGATACTAACAAAACATCACCTTCCGTTTTCTACTCTCATTTTTCGATCCAAACAATGAACCTTAAATCCATTCCATATTCTTTCATCGATTCAAACACAGCTAATAAAGGATTCAAAACCATTATATAATCGAAAAAACAACTACATTCTACCTCAATACCAGATACTCCATTGACAAAAGGCTGATACTAAATTTATGTTTTCAATACAATGATTAAACAACATTAACCTGATTACATCATCCAGAAAACCCATCTTGGTTTTCCATCACTTCGCACAGTGAATCATTAGCCACCATCAAAATTCCATTTTTTTCCCACAAATTAAAAACTAAAAAAACAAAACTTTATAGTATCACTGAACTTCTGTTCATGAACAAATCAAAGACAACGAGGAAACAATGAATGCAATCAATCAAAACCACTGAAAATCATTGAATAGCATAGTTCACTTTGACTAGCGTTACCTGCGACGACTTCACGGGCGAAAACAGTGATCTTGGGAGAAGAATGGGATCCCCGAGTGTGATCGAGAGGGACCGTGAACCGGTGATCACGCAGTCGGAGTTCCGGCACGGAGTACCAGTCACCGGTAAAGTGCTCCGATGAGGAGCCACCGGCGGCGAGGCCTTGTCCACTCATCGGGAGAAGTGAACTCAAGCGAGAGCGTGAGAAGAAACGGATGGAAATGGAAAAGGGCTTTGTGAAGTGAGATAATGAGAAGAAGAAAGCGCGAGAAGAGTGATGATTATGAGTGTTGTAACGAAGCAACGTTCTCAGAAAAGGTGATGGTGGCGCGTGGAGTAACAGCATTGCTGGGAGGCGAGTGAAACGAAGTGAGCGTAGGCGAAGGTGGATAAAATTTTAACGGTTTTCTAACTTTGACTGATTTATATGGACGGCTTGGATTTGATTGCAGAGAAACAAAGTTCATCTAAGCCATCTATTAGTAGTTAATCTTGTTATATGAGGCTTAATATAAAATTAAAATTTTCATTAAATTAATTCTCCAATTAAATAAAAAAATTTCCTTAAATATTTAAATAATGATTTCTCTTATTCATATATTTTTAAATAATGACTTACGAATTAATCTAATTTTTAAGATTTGTCAATAAAATGTTAAGCAACTAAACATTATATTAGTTTAAGTAAAAATCAACTAAAAAATTAAAGTAAAAAAATGTTTTAATTACATTATTGTGAAAGGGAAAAATATAACTAAGACATAATTTACCAAAAATCATTTATCCAGTTTTTTAATAAAATATAGTCATCAACAAAATTAATAAATTGCTGAGAAAAATAAAATTAATAAACACTTTATATTTGTAATTATTAAAAACAAAAGATATACTTTATAAATATATATTTTATTTATATAGAATAATTAAATATTTTTAAATAATATTTATCTATTTTTAATATTTACAACTATTTATAAAGTTCAGTGGTAAATAGGATAGTTGCTTTGCTAGTTTCTACATTTTCTTGTAAATTTAGATTAACTGAAAAGCGTTTTTTTACTATTTAGTAGTATTTGAAAGATAAATTTGTTTTGGTAGGTTATAACAAATTCATAGGAAAAGGTTTATTTGGAAATTTATTTTAGAGACGGAAAAAGTGCTTTTATTATAAAAGAAATAGATATTTACACTATAAATTCTTAACGGAAAATTAGTCAAGAAACTGTTTTGTACATATAGGTTTAAATTTAATTATTGAATTTTATAAGTATAATCATTTTATATACACTTATTATGAAAAGTGTCTTTTAAAAACTATTATGCCTTTTTTGCGATCATAGAAGTGACCTCAGTTATTTTATTCATACATGATTTATTATTTGATGAGTAATTATTATTCATTTAATATATTGGAATTTCTTTAAATATATCATTTTTTTTAACATATAAAATTGATATGTCTTTTAAAGAGTTATAATGAATATGTCAAATTTAATTTGAAATTTAGATTAATACTTGAATTTTCAATATTTTTTTTAAGGATGTGTTTTTTTCACATTATACTCTCTCTAATAAAAACATTCACCTTAATGATATTTTTCTCATATTCTTTATTATAACAACAAGACACATGTTAAATAGACTTTTAATACAAAGAATCCTTATATGGGATTTTTCTCATACTCAAATTAGTATCAAAACAAATAATCTACTTATAATGCTTAAAGATTTTAGATATATAAACAGTGTTGATTTTAATGAGTTAAGACAGAAATTTGAAACTTTTTATAAAATGTTGAACCTAAACAAATCTATTTTGTCTCACTTGTTTTAAGTAAAAAGAGTGTCTTTTAGATTAAAGAGATATAGTGTTATTTTTATAGTATTAGGAGAGAAAAAAATTGATACATTCACTTAGTTCTCTTACTAAAGTTATGATTATATCACTTCATTTACTATTTCATTATACTTAAATTTTGACAAAAGTTTCATGACATATATAGTGCTTCAGTTTAACAGTTGGAATTATCAATTCAAAATTTATGGTTAGAAAAATCAACAACTATTACTTTATTTTAAGTTTTTATTTATTTTTTCTTCAAATTTTATAGCATTATTAATTTCATATATTGGCTAGTTGTAGACAATTGTTTGTGTTTTTGATTTAATTATCTTATACTCATATTTTATCTTAGTGAAACTTGATTGATTAATTTGTGTTCATAAATTTTTTTTCAGTGTTCTTTTACGTTATTAATATTGTTATATTCTATTGTTATTGCTCTTCATAAATTATTCTAGCAAGTGTTAGAAAATTATCTCCATAGTATATTTTGGATTTTGGTTTTTTTATTATTATATTATTATTTTTCATAAAAAGTATCAAATGCTTTATCTATTTTTTTATATATTTAACAAATTCACGTGGCCTAGAAATACAAATTAAGAGTAATTTTTTTTTCTTAATCCTACCTCTTTTTAAGACAAAATTATATTCGGCCTAACAAATATATTAAAAAATGTGACCCAATAAAACTCATTTATTGGTCTAGATTCACTAAATAATATTATCATATATAATTATTAGTTGGTATATGAACAAATATATTGTAAAACATCAACACTTTGAGGATTATATATATATAGGTTTGTTAACACGTGTACGTCTCTTTTTCAGTTGATACGTTTTAACAATGTGTACCGGATTATAGTAGACAAAAATACCTTCATTTATCATGGATTCTAAGTTTTAAGGTCAAGGATATTTAAATAATTTTCATTCTCAAAATTAAAAAAAAAAGAAAAGAAACCCCCAAACCCATCCTCACGTCCCTCGTTCCTCTAAATCCTTTCTCTTTCATCTCTCTCCTTCCAACATTTTCTCTATCATCCCTACTGTTGCCCCAATTGAAAAAAAAAATCAGAAACCCTTGTTTAACCTTAATCCACCTTCCTCATTCATCCAATTTGTTTCTCTCTCGTCTCCATAGTCTCCCTCAGCCACACACAACAACCCTCGACATCGTAATTTGTTACTCTTGTTCTGATCGTTCATTTGGAGGATGTGTTATATGTTTTCCCTTCTTATTATTATTAAATTTCATTTTTAAATTAAATCATGTAAATAAAACCTTCATAAATCAATTAAATTTTCATACATAATTTACACATCTACACCACATTTCATTATATTTTTAAAGAACAAGATATTTTCCTCTATTGTCCTTTTCCC
Organism: Vigna radiata var. radiata; assembly: GCF_000741045.1. Taxonomy (NCBI): domain Eukaryota; kingdom Viridiplantae; phylum Streptophyta; class Magnoliopsida; order Fabales; family Fabaceae; genus Vigna; species Vigna radiata. Next base: position 15,101,441 of record NC_028354.1, on the reverse strand, counting down.
TTTACACAAAGTGTTTCTTTTTCCTTTCTCTTTTGGTATGGTATACATGATGTAAGATTACAACCTAGAATTGAAAGAATTGTACTTCTAGGGAGTTCTTCTATACCTATTTCTTTAATTTTCTTATGTCCCTTTTTTATCACTGAATCAACTTCTGCAGGCGTTTAGAATAAACTTGTGGCAAGGGTTTCTGATTTTTTTTTTTTCAATTGGGGCAACAGTAGGGATGACAGAGAAAATGTTGGAGTGAGAGATGAAAGAGAAAGGGTCGAGAGGAATAAGGGAGATGAGGAAGGGTTTGAGGGTTTCTTTCTTTTTTTTTAGTTTTAAGAATGAAAATTATTTAAATATCCTTGACCTTAAAACTTAGAATCCATGATAAATGAGGATATTTTTGTCTACTATAATCCGGTACACATTATTAAAACGTACCAACTGAAAAATAGGCGTACGCGTGTTAACAAACCCCATATATAT
>NC_028354.1:15088724-15100734 GCF_000741045.1 Vigna radiata var. radiata | reverse complement strand
ATATATATATATATATATATATATATCATGTATCAATAAAATATATAATCATGCTGATTTATCATAATGGTAAATTTTTGTTATCTTTTATTTTGTAACATATTTTATAAGGTATAAACATATTCTCATTCTCATTTTTATACTTACATAAATTTTAAAGTTATTTTACTCGAAAAGGTGACTTAGATATAGTCAACTATTAAAAGGTGACTAGTTAAAAAAAATAGAAATATGTAATAATGTCATATTGATTTCTCTAATCAGAAATTTTGAATTGACGATCCCAATTCGAAATTGGTTGTGTTTTTAATTTAATTATCTTATACTCATATTTTTAACTTAACGAAACTTAATTGATTAATTTGTGTTCACAGATTTTTATTTTTCTTAATTTTAGTGTTCTTTTATGTTATTATTATTGTCATGTCGTTGTGCATGAATTATTATTATTGCAAGGAGAATTATCTTCATAGTATAATTTGTTTTTTTTATTATTATGTTATTGTTTTTTCAATAAAAAATATTAAATCCTTTATATTTTTTTTGTACATTTAACAAATTGACGTGGATTAGAAATACAAATTAAGAGTAATCTTTTTTTTTTCTAAATTCTATCTCCTTTTAAGACAAAATTATAATTGTACAATTTTATTCAATAAATATATTAAAAAATGTGAACCAACAATATTTATTTATTCGTCTAGAACGACTAAATAGTATTATCATATATATTTATTGGTGGTTGAGTTACCGTATACTAACATAATATATTGTCAAATATGCCGTCTGATTATATGATATATTTTTTTTATCTCATATATTAACATAATATAAGATCGATTTATCACAAAAATAATAAATTTTTATTATCTTTTATTTTGTAAAAGATTTTATAAGATCCAAAGGCATTCTCATTCTCACTTTTACAATTACATAAATTTTTAATTTCTTATATTCACTTGAATATAATTTTTTTTATAAATAGGTCTTTTTTTCTTTATTTCAACCATGTACATGAGTCATAAGTTTCTTCAGGTTTGAAATAATAAATCCGAGAAATCCAACAATTTTATTTTGTGAATTTGAAGTTAAAAAATGATGCGCCAATGTTATATTAGTAAGCGACATAAATATGTTATAAATGGGAAAGTTACATAAAAGAAAAAATGACCCAAATGTTAATGGGATTACCTATATGTCAATACAACAACATTAAATTCAATTTAATCAAATGCTTAAAAAATACTAGTTAGTACAAAAAAAAAATAGTAAAATCTGTAGGTACTTGAGCATCTATAAACACGAAACATATTATAATAAACTTAAATTTTAAATATTTGTTAATAATTTTGTTGAAATCTTAATTTATTAGTATTGGATTCAGTAATATTTAATCTGATTTTGATAAAGATAAAATAAAAATAGATAGTTTTGATTTTCTATTTATTTAGGAGCAATATTATTTTATTTTATTGATATAAGATAAAGATAGATTAAATAAATTTTATTTTAAGTTAGTTGATATCTTATTGTCAGTTTTTATTATTTGTACTTGGTCCAAGACCCTATTTGCACCTATTTAAAGGTTGTCAACATTCAATATAAATCAACAACAATGAATTTACGAGTATTATCATAGTGTGGGTCATGTTTTTTTTAACAAAATGATATAAGAGAAAGGGGAGTTCAAACACCATGAGGGGAAAAGGGACTGCTTGATTTTTTTTATGAAAGAGATGTCAAAGGTTGTTAATGGTATGAGGGAGTCAAAATTGACGAAAAAAATCAATTATGATAATTGGTACCTACAAATGAAGGCATTATTGAGATCCAAGACATTTAAGACATGGTGGAAGATAGGTACGTTGAACCTAGTAAAGATGAACGACAGTCAATGGCATAGACAGCCGCCTTGAAGAAAACACGTGCAAGAGGTGAGTCAACATTGTATTTTTTCTACAATGCAGTAGATAAAAATAATTAATGCCGCATCAGCAAAGGTGAAGATGAGGCCCAAAGAGCATATAACCGAGTATATAACTCGGGTGGAGAAGGTGACCAACCAACTCGGCAGGAATGGAAAACAAATGCCATATAGCTGAGTTGTGGGAAAAATCTTGAGATCACTCACAAAAGATTTTGAAAGTATCATGTGTGACATCGAAGAATCGAAGGATTTGTCAGTTCTTACAGTGGATAAACTTGTTGGGTCATTATAAGCCTACAAACAAAGGAGAAAAATTTGGGATGGTCAAGTTGAACCTCTCGACCAAGTACTACAAGAACTCGAATGAAACTCCTCCTCGGTCTACATCTGTTTGCATAATGGCCATCCTCGGTCTTTCCCTTGTCCTCGGTCATGCCAATTTTGCTTACCGGTTTGTTCTTCACTATCATTCTCAAAATTACCTCGTCCGCATCCACCTCATTCTCGGCTTCCTCGTCTTCTGTCTCCAGGACCTTGACTCTGAGTAATCCGAGTTTCATTCGAGTTAAACTATGTTTGTACTGCTTGGTTGAGAGGTTCAACTTGATCATCCTAACTTTTTTTTCTATGTTCGTGGGCTTCTAATGACCCAACAAGTTCATCTACTATGAAAACTGACAAGTCCTTCGATTCTTCGATGGCACACACGATACTTTCGAAATCTTTTGTGAGTGATCTTAAGATTTTTCTCACAACTCGGCTAGATGGCATTTGTCTGAGAAATCGCCTAGGGTTAGAAATGAGTTGGATGAGGTTATTGAGAAGTTGGCATAACAAAGTCGGACAAAGCATTAAAAAGATCAACCAAGATAAAAGACAGGAGGGCCATAAGAAAAGAAAAAACTCAAATATGATTGAAAGAAGCAAGCTTGAGATGATGAACACGAAAAGCTGAAGAAAGGATGAAAAATCTAAGTTTATGGAGGATTTTTTTTGGAATAAACTTAAATTTTAGGAGTTTATTAATATTTTTTTTAAAATCTTATTTTATTAGTTTTTGGTATAGTAATATTTTGTTTGATTTTCAAATAAAATAAGGATAGGTACTTTTGATTTTCCATTTATTTAGGAACGATATTATTTTATTTTATTGATACAAAATAGAAATAGATTAAGTAGATTTTATTTTAAATTATTTAATATTTTATTGTTAGTTTTTATTATTTATAGTTGGTCTAAGATTTTATTTGTACTTATTTAAAAATTGTCAAGATTCTATCAAAATATTAACGAGTATTATCATAGTATAGATATTTTTTTTAATAGAATATTGGCTTTTGGAAAATTTTATTTTTAACTTGTTGATTTAAGTACACTAATAAAAGCATTTCCTTACGTTGCCATCCTATTGTAAATTATTAAATACGATGAAATATACTTTTACGGTAATTATCTCCTGGAAAAGTTCGATAAAAAAAATTGTTTTATTTAATAATTGAATTTAGCTCTATTTGTCAAAAATATTTTTGAAAATCTTTAAATATGTTTCCCAAAATTCAAACACTTTTTTTTATGTTTTATTGAAATATAAATTTGTCAAATATATACGTGTTTTATCATCTATTGAAAATATCATTTTAAAAAACGATTTCATTAGATACCTTTATAAAAAAAATGTTATTTAAATTTATCATGAGAATATTTATTTTTTCAAACAATTTTATTCTTTTTAAAATAAAAAAAAAAGTATGAAAATATCCTTTTAACTCAACAAAGGCCATAATGTATTCTTGATTATAATGATAAATTAAAACTATAAACTGTCGAATTCTAGCTTTTAGGTAGAAGGGATAAAATTTGGTTGCGTTTGACCCTGTGGCAACTGAAGTTTAAAATGTGAGTTAAAACCTTGATTTTGATGCTATGTTTCTAATTGTGAGGGAAATATTTTTGTTACTGTTTTGTACTTACTGAATTGAAACATGACAGAGTGTTAGGAGACAAGAGTAGACCCAAAATGACAGACAAAATAAACACAGGTATTTCAGAATGCAGTGGTTTTAAATGTTGTATTTGATTAGTTGAGATGTCAAAGGAAAAAAAAGAGGATAAACAGGGATTAAATTGCTTGCTTTTTTTTCATCTTTCAGTAACAAAACGATGATTTTTATCTGCAAAGTGAATGATAATCTGTGTTGTGTTGTGTTGTGCTTTAAATCTGGCTTAACAAATGTTTGTATCAGTAAAAGTATAAAAGCATCTTAGCTAAAAACATGTCTTTAGTATGCAATGATGATAATAAATAGAATACAGTAATATTATATGACATATTGAACCTGGACACATGTATCCAACTCAGACATAATGCATGTTTCAGACAAGGTCAATTCCATTTAGGTTGAGTGTATAATTTTGTTATGTGATGTGTTCATATAAAAGCTTATCTTGATGTGATGCTAAATGCGCTTGAGTGAAGGTCAACTTTTGAGGCCTTCATTCTTTACCACCCATGCTTGTGGATGGTGAATTGCTCAAACACTTCTGTCTGGTAAAGTTCGATTTCCCCACTACAATACAAGATCCTTCCTTAACCATAGGATATCCCTAATTGTAGTTTCTTTTTTCTACAAAAAATGCTGTATTTCTTTCTTTCTTTTTTTAATTGCGAACATGTAAAGTATGGTTATGTTAGTTTATCAGTTATATTGTTTAGGTGTTGTACAAAAATCATAAATTTCCGGCAAGTAAAAGGCATGATTATGATGATGTTTTTTGGGTAAATTCTTTGCCCCATTACCGACATAGTTGAATTTCAGTGTTTTAAAAAGTTTGAAAGAAATTCCCACCAAACTTTTTCAAATGGGGTGTTGGATTCAGTAGAACTTCCATATTGATTTCTAAAAGAGAGAGAGAACCAAGTTGTCGTGTTTCATGTAAGAAACGAATTTATGCTATCTAAATTTTTTCTTCATCTACATTAATAGAAGGATAAGGATCGTTGTTCATGAGACTGTCCAAATACTTGCTTAACAATTTGCAAAATGCTCCAACAATCAACTTATTCACATTTTCACCCTCACACGGCTCCTACAAAAATTCTACCTTTAATTCGACTTGTCTTTTCCCTTTCCTTCCAATTCTATGAAATAAATATTTTTCTAGGGCAAACAACGGAAAATCCAAAATCCTCTAAAATATAAATAATGCGGGTTTATCTTTACCAACAATGCTAATATGAATCTATAAATTAGCAAAGCTTTCTATCATTTTAGATGTCATGGTGTTGTAAAACACGGTTTTGACCTTTAAATAACGTGTTAAACACTTCTTAATAGATATCAAATTAAAAACATTTTCCAAAGATTTCTCACATACCAATTCTCTTAAAATACTTTTAAGTTTAAGAAAAATAAACAAATATAATAAAATAGAAAAAAAATATACAATGATTTCATATATTCATTGTAAATATATGAATATACACGCACCATATAAACTCTCCGGTCAACGCAACTCTTACATCTCTTACATGATTGGTAAGTCAACTTTCATAAGAATGAATATTTTTTAGTGATCTTGGAGATCACGTTTTTCGATCAACTGTCATCTATATAGATAATCGTTCGGTAACATACATATTAAAGTCATCAACATAAACTCAATATGATTAACAAAAAAAGTATACTTATGGACTATTGACTGCAATTGGGTCAGTCCTAACCAAAAACCCATTTAGAAATATGTAAATACAGAAATAAGGTAAAGGAGTAGATCATTGTATTTATTGAATATTTAAAATTTAACTGTAATAAGCAGTAAGAAGTAAGAAACTGAAAAATTACAAAAAGAATAAGAGATAAAGCACAAAAAAAAAAAGTGTGAAGGAATAACTCTCGATCTCACTGTGCGAAACAATATTATAGAATCAACAAATTGTTAATGATTTCACCATAAAATTTTGAACATGTAGTTAAGTGTATATATAATTATATACTTTAGATGTTAAGTGTATGAAGTGTCACGTCTTGTAGCAGTGAGTGGTAGTGTGAAAGCATAGATCTTGAGAAGATGATAAAACCTAATTATCATATTTATTTTCTTTTTAAAGGCTAGGCAAGTTTGGCAAATGGACAGCTTCCACTAGGGATGAGATGCAATGTTATTAGGAGCCAAACAAAAGGCAGATACCATAGAAATGGTGAGCCTAACATGTTAACTTCAAGCAAACGTGTCTCTCATTTGGAGAAGGTATGTAGCTGACGTGAAATACTTTGCTTCTATGTGAATAAAACAGAGAGGAGGCAGATAACATATAAATAAAAAACGCATATGCTTCATGGAATCTAATTCCTCAATTACCTTAACCCCTCGTGTCCCCAAAAAAGCTTCACTACAATTGGTGCTCTTCCACAGTACTACTAGAATATATACCCAACAAGCAACAACCATGAACCCCTTTGTCACACTCACAATTATAATCATTACCTTCAAGAAAAAACTATAAGTCAACCCAAAAGTGCTTTTCCAATTTATATCACAACCAATGTCAAAATTCAAATACATTGAACTCAATCACAACTCAATACAGCAACAAAAACTAGAATTGTTTTTACATTAACATAGGTAATGCATAAAACTAAGATTAACATAGATACAAATGCTTGATCTAACTTACTAGTCTCTACTCTACTTGGGAAAATTTTTCCTCCCCTTCACGAACCATTGTTAGTAAAGATTCCTTCAAAACGTTCCATTTCCTCTAAGAACAAAAAACAAAGATAAAAAAAGGTCCCTATTGTCATCAATATGAAAAAGCATGAAACAATTGTCACCAAAAGAATCATATGCATCCACCAGCAGTAGCAGCACCACTAGCCACCCAAGAAGGGATTGCCATAGCTGAAAAGGGGTCACTGAAACAGTCTCCTGTGACAACAGAAGGTGCAGTGAGTTGACTCAGCTCATCCAAGCTCTCAAAGAAATCATCTGTTAGCACCATGTCAGACAAAACAAATTCATCTTCTTCCTCATCATCCATCACATCCTCTTTCTCTTCTCTGCTCTCAGACTTTTCCACTTGTGCTGGAACCTCTTCCTCTGCCCCTGAGGTGGCAGGGGAGGAGGGTTTTGTGAGGCTCTTGATCTTGTCAGAGTCTTGTTCGGCGGTGGCAGTTTGGGGGGCCAATGGCTTCTGGCGTGTGGAGCCAGCAAGAGAGTTTCTGTGAGTAGGAGCAGGATGGTTGTGCTCGGCAGTGTAAGTCACTATGAACATGGTTGGGTCTGATCTGTTCCTCTCTACCTGTTTCCTTGCCAAACACCCCTTTGAGCTGCTACATCTGTAGTACCCCCTACAAAAACAAAGCAACCTCAATTAGACCCTAAAGTACCCATCTTTAGAAACTAGGATTTGATTACTTAAAGCATAAAGCAGGATTTTCATGTGATAATTAATTAAAAAATTCACTATTGAGATCTCAAAAACCTTTATAACCCATGCACATATGGTTTATAAATCTTTAAATCGACGGTGACCAAATTAGAAAAGAGCCAAATCATGAACTTTCAACACATTTTTGGAAAATTGCTTGTGAAAAATATCTTCAAAGCAAACCTTGGATAAGGAGATCCCTTTATGGGTTTCTGGCCATATTTCCTCCATGCCCATATGTCCGAGGAGAGATTTTCAAAAGGCACTTGACAAACTTTCTTAAGCTGGTTCTTCCTGTAAAAGACCAAGAACAGTCATAAGCACATCTCACAAACAATCACACTCACATACCAGGATTTCAAAACACTGTCTGCAAACACAATTGCAGTCTCATCAGTCACGCTTATCTATAATTATCCACATGTTAACAAAACTACAACCACAGCCACAATCTAAAACCTTAAGACACGCAGAATTTTCAACCAAAGACATGATTTTTACAACATAGCACAGTCCAAGATCGTTTTTTTCCCTTTTGGGGGTATCAAAACAAAGCAGGCACGAACTTTTGTACCTTCTTTTAGATCGTGGGGTGGTGACAGAGAGTGGCTGCTTGTTTCGCTGTTGTTGTTGCTTCTCTTGAGATGAAACCGTTTTGGGAGGCGCAGAAGAATAGGAAGAGAGTGAGGACAAGGGGGAAGAGGCTTGCAACGAGAGAGGCTGAGATTTGCAGAAGAAAGGCCTGCAAAGCTCATGCAGCTCCTCAATGGGGCTCCTTGCCTCAAAGGGGTACGCAGAAAGCGACATAACCTGGCTTCCTAGTTCACTTCTGAAGATGGAAAAGCCAGAAGAAGAAGAAGAGGAGGAGGAAACTCCTTCAGGGTGGAAGTAACAAGAGGCAAAACCAGAGGAAGAGGAAGAAGAAGACGACACGGAGGATGATGTGACGGTGGAGCAACCTCTGACCACCGCATGTAGATCCCAATCTTCGGCCATGGAGACAGACTCTGCAGCGTATGCCCTTTGTTGAGAGAGAGAAAAGACAAAAGAAGGCGCTGACTTTTCACCAGAGAGAGAAATGATAAGGTGCAATGAGTGGGGATGGACTTGTATTTATAGAAAGAGAAAAGAGCGAGTTTTGCACAAAGTCTAGTGAGAGACACACAGACAGAAAATGCCTTCACTAGTTCCACTTCTGTTAATCAAAATTAGGATAATTAGTAGATAATTAACTTTCTTAAAAATATGACAGTGCTCCATAATTTTATAATTATTACATTTTAATGATTTTTCATATACAATAAATTTTACTGTTAAAAATTAAATACAAAAACATTGGCCCAGGTTATTGAAGTTTTGTTGTTTATTACGACAGTGGTATCAGAGTTAAATAAAATTGTTATAAAAAAAAGTAATAAAGAAAATAGAGAAACAGGAAAAGTTGCTTTATTTTGAAGGGAGAGAGAGAGTGTGTGGATGGCATTTTGGCATCTCTATGCTTATCTATTTACTTTTTAATATATTTTATTTATTTATATTTTTCTTTTTCGTGGTTGATGAGTTGACTTTTGAAAATGTCAAAGGCTCTGGATTTGATGGAGGGTGTGAAAGTCCACACGCACTTTATGAGGATTTCTTTGTAAGTTTTGCCGACAGGATATGTAATACAATAATGCCACAAATAGTTGGATCATTTATGGACCTTCAGAGTGTCTTTTTCTCAATTTTTAATTTCAAATTTAAACATTCATCTTTAAATTAATACTTCTGTAAATACTTAAACAATATTTCCTAATTTTTTATTTTGTTTATTTAAAACAGATAACTAAAAAGGTAAGGAGCAAAAACGAATGAAAATGACACAGAGAAACGACAAAATAGGCTACAGAATGTACTGAAAATAACTTAGATAAAAATATTTAATTTTTGCCTCTTTATTCATGTTAATTAATATCTCATTTAATTTTCTCTCTCATTAGTTATATTTTCCAAATAACGATGTGCCCGTTCTAGAAAGTATTTATCTTCTTTGAAAAATATGTTGATAGATTTAATATTGAAGCATTGTAGATTTTAATAAAAAATTTAATGCTATTAAACATATTTCTTATTTTTAGTATTTTGTCCTGGCAACGACAATACACATTCATTTTATCTTTGCATCATTGCATTTAATTATCCTAAGGTGTAAATGTTTTTTTAATCATTTTACTTTTTATGAACATAATTTATTCCATATTCGAATCGAGTTTTCCAAAAAAAAATTAAAACCTACATTGCAATCACTTGTATAATAAATATTAATTTATCCACTTCATACTACTTATAATGTAACATGCATTTAGTATTAAATGAACTAATAATGCTTTAATTCATAGTAATCATTATTTTATGAAATTTTAATTATAATTAATCATCACTTATCACATTAAACTTCTTGAAATATTTATCTGTTTGTTCACAAAATCAACTATGCTATTTTTGTTAACAACATTGTCTAAGTTTGAACTAAACTAAAATACGAAAAACACGAAAACTCTAATTAATTTGATTTTTATTGTTTGATTGTCATTTTTGCTTATAAAATATAGGCTTAATACTTCTGATGGTCTCTATTTTTGTCAAGTTTATTCACTTTGGTTTTTATGTTTTTTTTTTTCTGTTTAATGTTATCTTAAAGAGTATAAATTTTGTTCAATTTGGTCCTTTTTGCTAATGTCGTTCAAATTGTTAACGACAGACAGTCCAGGTGTGCACAACAGTGTTGAGATGACATTTAACTACTGTCACGTCATCATCTTCTTCAACCTTCAACCCACCAAACCCTACCGCCACCGCCGTCACAGAGATCGTCCAAAGACACCATGCCACCGTGAAGTCGCACCTGCAGAGAACCATGGCAACCATCACGCGCAACATCCATGGCCACCACCATCAAAGTTACAATCTCCCCCAAATCATGAAACCCTAATCTCGAACTCCATTTGAATCTTCATTCTCGCGCATCAGCCATGAATTATCCAAATCGAGAACCACAAAGAACCACAACCAAATCGAGAACCCTTGTCGTCGTTGTGCAAAGATCCAGGGCCATCATCTTCTCCAACCTATAGGGAACCATAACCAAATCCAAAAAAATCCCAAATCAAAAAAACCTAGAAATCGCGTTGTTGCTTGCCTCCACCGGCCACCATGAGTGCTTTCTCACACAACTATGTTCGTCTTCTTCATGGTACCATGAGCTGCACAATTCACGAAATCATCTTCCATTGAAGCAAAGCAAGCAACATTTTCCTTCTTCTCGCGATGCAAGTGCAGGAAGGTTTCCCTCAAATGCAAAACCCTAATTTTGGGGTGGGGTTGCCACAAAACTCTACTTCTGGTGATGTGACAATAGTTAAATGCCATATCAACACTGTTGTGCATACCTGGACTGTCTACTGTTAACGATTTAAATGGCGTTAGCAAAAAGGACCAAATTGAACAAAATTTACACTCTTTGGGATAACATTAAACAGAAAAAAATATAGAGACCAAAGTGAACAAACTTAACGAAAATAAGGATTATCAGGGATATTAAATCTAAAATATATCAAAGTTAAATAAAAAGTGGTAAAAAATCGGGTGTTGTGGATATCATCCACAATAAACGTTCTTTTATATAGAAAATTATGTGTTATAACCTTTTATATCTCTTTCTTTCTTGAGCAATGTAAATAAAAATGGGAATGTAATTAGAGTATAAACTTAAATTTTATTATTTACTATTTGTATAATATTTTTACATTATTTATTAATATAGTTGACTTTTAATTATTTTTTATTAAAATTTTACTTTAAATAACGTCACTATGAAACCTTGAGATTCTAACTAGATTGATTTTATTAATTATTGCAAAAATTAACCATCATAACAATATCAAAACCAAAATTATTTTATATGGCTGGCATATTCTAATTAAATTATTAAGAAAACACTTATTATGTACAGTTAAAAAAACCAAAATTAAAAAATATTGTCAAAGTAATAGAAAGAATTGAAAGTGATAGTTAAATTGACCTGTTGAAAACACATGAATTTTAATCCACATTTTATTAATTGTAGATTACTATGATAATTTAGAAATCTTTTAATTTTAATCTGCATTTTATTGAATTTTTCAATCCAATCAATATTTTCATAAAAAACACAAAATCAATTATTTAAAAATGTATTTTAATAATTATATAAAAAATAAAGATTTAATAACGACATGTATGATTATTTTAATTAAAATTGACATAACTTTTTGTATTATATTTTTATTATAGAAATCCTATTTGTACCTAATAAAATTTTCTATTTTCTTAGTTTATTTTTCATCTTTTTAGTCATTCTTTTATCATTATTTATGGTGATGAGATAATCATGAGATTGTTATATAGGTTAATCCATTTTGTTTTAATCTGCCTTATATTTGATAAAAAAAAAGTCAAAGTCAAACTAACCATCCAATATTATAAGCTAATTTTATTAACCAGTTTTACATAATAATTAACTTGCAAAACTTTATAAACAAAATCTTAAAAAGAGAAAGCTTTATATAAATATTATACTTAAAACAAACATGATTTTATACATATGTATATATATATATATATATATATATATATAT
>NC_028354.1:15070516-15088684 GCF_000741045.1 Vigna radiata var. radiata | reverse complement strand
TATATATATATATATATATATATATATATATATATATATATATATATATATATATATATATATATATATATATACTTATTATAAAATAATTATTTACAATTTTATCATTTTAATAATTATTTTTTCAAATTTAAATAATTAATCAAAATAAAAATTTATTTACACAATATTATTTATAATATTTTTTATTCTAATAATTAAAATTTATTTTTTTAGTTTTATCTTTTTAATTATTATTTTTAATTGTAAATAATTATTTATGACAAGAAATAAATTCTAGAAAAATATAACTTCATAAGTATAAGTTGACTTCATATATTAATTTAATGATATATAATATCATCGTCTACTAATAGAATATTATAAATATTTAAAAAATAAGATGAATATGCAAGTAATAATGGTCACTATAACAATTTAAATATTAATAAAATAAAATAATTTTTTGTTGAACTCATTGATAAAAACTAATTCGAATTATTTAATAAAAGTGCATTTCTCAAATCAACGGTGAGGTGCGGCTGATACAGTTCTGCAGTTCACACAATTGTCTTCTGCGGGTCCCACCTCTTTTACGGAAAAAGCAAGATAACAAATCTCAACGTTTCGACAGTATAAGAATCCTATGGTGAGTGATCAAACGGCCAGAAACAGTTTGACGGTCAACGATATAACGGTGCTGATTGGATGACGTGGCAGAGGTGGAGCAGTGAGCGCAGACTATACGCGTTAGGATTGAAAACGTGGGTGGCACGAGGTATGAATAGCGTGTGGGGTCATGTCATGGGTCGTGACATGAATGCATGCATCATGCATGTCGCCACCCGTTTGGCTGGATCCATTGACGCTTGTTGCTGAGTGAGATCAGAGTATCAATTCTTATTTATTCTTAATTAGTTTATTTAATTTGGTTCATTGTTTTGTGATTAATAAGTTAATTAATTAATAAAAAATATGAAATATAAATTATAACAAGTCTGAGGGATTGCATATCTGAAGTCCAACTATTAATGGGTGTCGCCTACTTCAAAAATTAAAAGGTGAAAAGTTAATTTAATTTTCTTAAAATAGTCAATTTATTTAAAAATTCAAAGTTAAAGTCTAATTTATATTCATTATTTTTTAAAATCTTTTTACTGTATTTAGAGATTTTTTTTCATGTATATGTATAAGTATAATTTATAACATCGAAAATCAAATGTTTATGTTCAAATAATAACATATTTGTCACAACTTACTAATAACATGTTTGAATAAAAATCACATACATTTGACCTTACTTAAAATTATACACATGTTATATTATTTTTTTCTCACATAAAGTCACGTATATTATTAACTAAATCTTTCACTTATATAACAAGGTAAGTTCCTTATCATTCATCAGACACAATTTTTTTTTCATATCATAAGTTAAGTTATACGAAATTTTATTGACTTTCACCACCTAACATCTTTCTATATGTTAGTCCAATATTAAGAAAATTAATTAATATAATATCATACATGGAATCATTATTCAATACATAACTTACAACATTCCAATATAATATTTTCTCACTAGAAATAACTACATTCATATCATGCACATATAAATTAACATCAAATAATAGATTATGATTTTTTATATAACTTTACTTGGCATCACATCCACACAAAAAGATTATATTTATGACTAACATGAGTTCCACTCAACCACACATCACCATTTTATTTCCAAATCTTAAAACATTTATTTTTAGAATCTCAAACAAGATCATCACATGCTCATGAATTTAAATTGTCACTTCTGCTCTGTTCGTTTAAGTGGATTTTACTATTCAAGCAGATTAGAAGAGACGAATTTAAGTGATAATTTGTGTTCGTTTTCACGGATTTGAAAGGAAGGAACCTCGAAGATTTGCGGGATACATATAATTTCTTATCTCTGTTGATGGGAAGAGATTTGCGTGGATTAATTATGAAAAATCCATTTTACCCTTCCATTTACAGGGTACATGATAGACTTATTGGTGGTGGACCTGGAATGAAGGTAGAAAACATGTTCAACAAAGTGACGGATAACTAGAAGATTGAAAGCGTGACTCTTTATATATTTTTTTTTTCATTTATGTGTTTTATAATTTACTCTATTAATTACAAAATATACTAATTATTTCTACTTTTAAAGAATTATTTAGAAAAGGTAGAAAATTTTGTAGTTTCCCGAGTTAAAAATAAAACAAAACAATAATACAGTCTCACTTCCATTACAATTAAATTCATATTATTTGGTACTAAATTATATTACAAATAAATATTATATTTAAAAATGAATTCATTTTACTAAATTATAATATTTTTACTTTTTAAAAATTAATTTTAATAATTATTTTTTATTTTTTACTCTTTATAAATATTTTTATAATTAAATATAACATTAACAAATAACATTTTATATTACTTTAATAACTAGGGACATTTTGGTAATCTTTAATTTCTACTAATTAAACTAATTTTTTAAATCTGTCACATCAATCAAATTCTACACTAATTTTCACAAACTTTACACTCAAATCCACCCTCAATAACCCACAAATCCACTCAAAAAAACAACAAAAAAATTACCTTCAAATCCACTCAAATCCATTCAAATCATCTCTCTCAAATCATCTCCCCCAAAAGAACACAACATTCATGTTATGCACATGTATCTTACCTTAATCTAAACTTATCACATATAATAGTTCATTTCAATGTATATGCTAATAAATAATCATTGAATTTCTATTCCACTAATGAGATTCAATCATAACATTTTTAATCAAATATAAAAAAGAAAGATATTATTATTTTAACATTTTAAAACTTGAATTTTTAGAGTTCATAAAAACACTCGCTCAATTAAAATTTTGCTCTCTTAACAAACTAAGCACATTTTGAAATTTGCGTGAATTTTGACTCACAAAATGAAAGAACATTGAGAAATTTTATAAAAAAAATAAAAATTATAAGCTAGAATAGAGCTTGAGCAACTACAAACACTAAGAAATACATCCTTGGCAACCTAACCATCTTGAGCTCTTTGGATTTTTCATAAAAGAATTTCTCTCAGTTTTTACTTGCCTGGTTGTCCAAACCCATTGGATCCTTTTCACAAGGCTCACCAAAAGAGTAGAACGATTTGAACTCTCTAGATTTTAAAGTTTTTGCTTTAGCTTAATGACTAGTGGGCTTGTCCATTAAGACTTCATAACACAAAAACCTTAACTAAAATTCTAGTGTTTCAAATTGATTCTAAATGAGTAAATCCAATGCTTTCTTAAGTAAAACCCGATATATTTGTTTAATTTTTCGATAAATTGTTGCAAATCATAAAAATTCACAATTTTTCTATATTTCTATATTAGTACCTCATTATATTATTATTAGCTAAAAAAGATTGTTTAGTTACAAGATATGATAAATTTAAAGCATGATAAGTTGAGATTTATGTGAAAAATTAACATATTATAGACACTTCTCGTGCATTGATGTGGGATTGTTGAATCTATACACAAAAGATAATGATTTCAATTAGTATACAAAAATACAAAGTTGCAACGTATTGATTCAATTAAATTAGTTGACATTGTCACATGCACTTGGGCACAAGCTTTTACACCAACATCGCTAATCATATCCTCTAATAAGCTTCTTCTAGTTGATCTTCCATGGTAGAATTGACACCATGTTTAGTTCTGGAGACAGTTGGAAACTCTGTTAGTTCGTCATGCCATGCCCATGTTGTATAATTTTGAAGGAAACCATCATAGGTAAGGTATTCCCTAATTTCGGTTGCATTCAACTTTCTTTCATTCAAACAATTGACACAAGAACATATAAATTTCACTTCTTCACCACTTTTACCCTCATTACGTTATGTAAATTGTATAAATTTTTTAACTCATCTCTCATACTCAACATTGATGCGTGATGAATTAATTCAATCTCAATCCATATTATATATATACTAAAATTGTATGAACAATTTCAGTAATCTTTAAATGAATGACTCACTTTTGTATTCATAGTGTGATCCTATCCTACTTAAGAAGATTCACTTTTTTTTTTTTTAATTTATTGGTACATATCAATTTTAAACAACATATCTTAAATTTTAACGAAACTTTATCAATATTTCACATTAATCTTTGGGTTACACCAAATGAAAGTGATAATCAACGAAAATAAAATATTCATATAAAGATCGATACAAAATACAATTGGAAAATATTCATGAATTTATATATATATATAATATGAAAAAGTGATTAATCTTCTTAAAATGTTTAATCCAACAATTCAATATTCAATATATATAAATAACTAGTATGGTCTCCTCTTATGTTAAGTTTAAAAATAATATAATTTCAATAAATTTGAAAAGAGTAATAATTTACATATTGAATCATAAACGGAAAACTAAAATTAACTCAATAGAACAACAATCTCAAACACACAAAATTTAAACATATAACTAACCAATTTAAAAAATAAATAAAGAAATGTGTTAAACATTTAATAATTATATTAAACAACATATATTGAAAAATTCATTAATTTTGCAAAGGAGTTATGTAACAAGACCTTTTGAGGTTGTAAAATTTATCTTAATATAGACATACGAATAGATTTTGGTTCTAGGTAAAACTGAAATGTAATACTTAATTTCGGTTTAACCTAGAATGAGAACCTACATTGGCACCTAAGGTAAGATTTTTCATATTAGATAGTATTTTTGAAAATATTTATAACTTTTTAGGTTTCGATTTTAAAATAAGTAAAGTGTGATACTTGCAACCAAGTATTTGGTTTGGATTATTTTTAAACATTATAGATATTTTAAAAAATATCATCACATTATTAATTTTTTTTAAACTGAAATTTATTAGATAAAGTCAGATATTTTTTCGAAAAATTTTGTTTTTAAAACGAAACTTATTTGATAAAGTTAAATATTTTTTTTTTTTTTGCCTAGCAGTGAGTTTTTTCTCTCATTGTTAAGTGATGTGCATATATTTTTTCTATCTTTTCATTTAACATTCTTTATTTGTACCACTATATAGTTTTTTCACCATGTTATTACATTTCCATCTTAAAAACAATTACAACATGATTAAATTCCTTCCCCGTTATTTTGAACTTAAAGCTTATTTCAACTACATCTCAGATAATGTGTTTATATTTATCCTTGAGGCCATCAACTACACTATATAAGTTACACAAAACTATATACTTTATCTTATTATTTGGTAATAAGTAATATTATTTCACCTGTTTTAATACAAGAGAATAATCATTATGGGAATCTACGACATTTTACACCAGAAAGTAATCATAACAGACACATCTACCACATTTGACTTGCTAACGAAAGTTTCATTGGACCACCTAAATATACTAATGTTAAAAAATCGAGTTATCATATCAATACCACATCTAAGTGCACAGAATCAAAACGCCCTTTTTCTCTTATCATCATTCGGTTATGAAACTTAAAAGGGTAAATTAAAACAAAAAGTTTCTCAGTTACAAGCAAATAAATAAGCAAAAAGTTCACAGTAATGTGTTATATATAGTAATTGTTGAAGATGAGGAGGAAAAACCACATTCTAGAAGTAGGGAGGGATTGCACTGCCACTACCAATGGCTATATATGCATATGTAATTTCAATTCTTATACTATAACATGTATTCACAAGCACTTATTTGTTTGCGCAAGTGGAGATTTTAGGACATGTGGTTGGTACAGAACTTCCACAATGCTGAAACCACAAACCCTAGAACAACAAAGATTTTACTTTCCTTGTCAACCAGAAGTTCATATGGAGCATGATTTGAGGACATTTTCAGGGTTAATGACTCAGAGTAATGCTTTGATGGAGACAGAAAATATGAATTTGATTGTGAACCCTCATGCACAAGCATAGGGTCTTGCTATTTCCTTCCTTAAGAGGGAAAAAGAAGATTGGAGAAACTGGCACAATATTCCTGTACAGTGACTAATGATTATGATGTGTTTGGCACAAGATGTGACCCATGTACAAATGAAAATGATGAAAAACTGGAGAAACTTTATGTGGAACATTTAGTTTTCAAATTAGACCCTTCTCTGTCTTAATTTCCAACTCTTTACTTTAAAACAAGAACATAAACTAACTTTTACACTTTTGAAATTAATTAGGTTTAATTTGATCATGTTTAAGCAACTTGAAAGACAAGGGTCATTCTAGACTTTTAACATGATGTGCCATCTTAAATATGGAATATACTATGATGTTTTCAATAATGAATATGCTGATAGGTTTGATAAAAACCAGTAAGATCATTTCTGATATATACATCTTAAACTTCCAGATATGGAGGCTATAATGATGATAATAATAATTATTATATTATTATTATCCTTCATTTATACACTATATATACACTTTTAGTCTTGGAAATATATATATTTATACATATAGGATCTATAACTAAAAAAAGAGAGGTGATAAAAGATGCATGATCTTGTAAAAGGATAAGAAAGATGGTTAATAGAACAGCCCACTAAGCTAGTTAATGAAAGAGAAAGAGAGCATTTGATGGTGGAAGGAAGGTGTCACACTAGCAAAGTCCCACCACATGTGAGAGCAATTAATGCCATGTGTCTCAATCGATTGCTTTGTGTTTTATTCCCTTACCATGTGTAATCAATGGAGAATGAATAGAACCAAATCATATGGATTAATGCCATGTTTTTTGGTTTATTATGCAGTGATTTTGGTTTCACATCTTGTATATGTTTCAGATTGGAATGCAGTAACAAGAGTGGTTGAGATGGATATCGTAATTTGAATTCAAAATGCTTAGTATAGTGAAATGGTTCAAATATATTTGGATCCAAATTCACTGTAGAAAATTCAATTGCATGTTGGTTTACTGGTTTGGGTAGATTATGTACTAGGATAATATACTTTAGGTTTCTGGTTTGGAGTAAATTAATAGTATTTACTTCAGAACAGGTAAAAACTTCACATGGGCATTGAGCCTTGCACATTCTAGTTCATTTTGGGTATTCCTATGAATACAATTTTTGTTTCCACATGCCACTAATTATCATCACTTCATAACACAATCTTTTGTGTATAGTTTAATTATGATATTTTATAAAAGGGTCATAATAATTGTGTTAAGAAAAAACTATGTTACTGATAAGCTTTTACGACAGTGATATATAAGCCATCTTTGAATTAAAATTGCTTTCATTTGTAAATAAGTAAGGAAAATAATAAATTGTGAAAGCGAGTTTGTTTGTCTGTCATTTGTATAATAACATGCTAATTAACTCAAGAACTTGAACCAAAAAAAAACATTTTACACCCTAAAAAAGTAATATAATTGAGAACAAAAGACAAGAAAGAAAAACAAATATAATAAACGAAGAATAGTGGTAAAAGGAAAAATATTTACTCGTGTGGGTTAAACATTAAGTTAATAACTCGTTTATATAATATTTTTAAGTATATATAGCTGAATACCTTTGCTTTTATTAACATTGAAATCTTTATAGGATAAGTTAATACAAAGTATATTATGAGTATAGTTTCATTAGTGCAAAAACGTTGTTTAACGTCACCCATAAGACGTCGGTTTGTGGGTAACCCGACGTATATGATTGGACGGTGGCATTATCGTAAATAGCTTGGTAAACTAGACGTCGGTTTTGAGGTAAGGCGACGTCTATGATAATGTAGACATCCTCACTGCCACAAACCGACGTCTAATGGCCTGAGGTAGGTGAGAAGACAATCTAGTGACATCGGTGTTAATGGGCGCTGACGTCTACTGGGCTGCAATTAATGCTCTTCACCTAATTCTCAGGTGCTTAGACGTCATGTAGTCAAAAGGCGACATCTAAGGCCTGTCTGGAAGACGGGAAGACAAAAAATTCTTCAATTTAGACGTCTGTGTTGAGGCGAAGCGACATCTATGTGCCTGTAATTAATTATGTTCACCAAACTCGAGGGCCTTAGACGTCGGATAGATGGGCACCGACGTCTACGTTACTATAGACGTCGATGCCCCATCACAACTGTCGTGAACATCCCTGACAGGAAATCAAACGTCAATCTGTTCACTTCTTGGACGTCGGCTCCCCTCGAAATCGACGTGTAATGGGTATTCAAAAAGTCAGTTTAAATGTTAACTTGGATGTCATATTAGTGGGATAACCGACGTCTATGTGACTATAGACGTCGGTTTCTGGAGCAACCGACGCCCAATTTCATTTTAAATAAACCGCAAACTCTTCGCGGCATTCAGTTTCTGATATCGTCTTCCTCTTCTCCTTTTTCTCTTGCGGCACCTCTCTTTTTTCTCGCTTGCGACACCTCTTCTTTTTCTCTCTTGCAGCATTCCATTGTTGTTTCTGATATCTTTATCGTCTTCCTCCTCTCCTTTTTCTCTCTTGTGGCATTGCATCCCAGGTGCATGGTTTTTTTTTATGCTTACCGTTTAAACTTTGTTTAGTTTAGTCTTTCATCAATTATCTTCTGGTTCAACTGATTAAAATTTGCTTTCTCTGTGTTGTGTTTTAGTGCAGTTTTGTTCCTTTCTTGGGGTAACGTAGTAACACATTCCCCATTTGCTAGCTGCCTCCCAGAAAAAAGCGGCATCTTGTGAATTTCTTTTGGTTGTTTCAACCCAAAAATGACCCTGGATCGATGCCTAGTTATTGTTTCACCGTGATTTTTCCCTCTTGCAGATGAAAATGGAACTAAGCAACAACCCAAGTTCGGTTTTGGGTTGAAATGCCATAAGAAATTCAAAAGATGCAAGCTTTTTTTTTGGGAGAAACTAGCAAAAGGAGATTGTGCTACTAGGTTATCAAAAGACGATTTGGTAGAAACTAGCAAAAGGAGATTATGCTACTAGGTTATCCAAAGACGGGAACAAAACTGCACTAAAACACAACCACTGTATTAGACGTCGGTTAATGTATACACTGACGTCTATAGTACCTTTTAGACGTTGGTCAGTGTCATTTTCGAAGTCTTTAGTGCCTCTTCGACGTCGGTTATTGCTCAGACTGACGTCTATATAATGTCTTTAGGCATCCAGTTATTCCTACTCCGATGTTTATTGACGTCAGACATGGCACTGACTGACGTCATTATAGACGTCAGTTATATTCATGTCCGACGTCCCATTGACGTCACCGGAAATGATCTCGGTTGTTTAGTAGACATTAAAAGTCCAAAATAACCGACGTTAAACAGTGTTTTTGCACTAGTGTTTATTGAAGGTTGGATACTATATGTTGAAAATGAGTACTATCTAAGGTTAAGAGATGTCTATTGAAGGTCGATTACTATCTACCAAAGGTTAAGAGCTATATGTCGAAGGTCGATTACTACCTACCAAAGGTTAAGAGCTACATGTTGAAAGCCAAGTACTGTCTATTAAGAGTTGCCTGCTCAAGGTTATGTGTCACCTGTCGAAGGCAAAGTATTCTTTGTTAAAGAATAAATGTTACCTATTGATGATAGTGTGCCTCTTGCTTACGGTTATGTACCACCTATTGACATTAATTACTCTTTTGACTTTTTCTTGATTCTAAAAATTGACTTTAGTGTTGTAGAATCTTGTGCAAACACAAAAGTGTAGGGCGAGTACCGAAAGAAGAAAGGAAGAATAATTAACAAAGAATGTTAAAAAAATTTGTGGAGTTATAATCTCTTTATAAGTACCTCGACAATTATGTAAAAGCAACGTTGTATTATAAAAATAAACAAATCTTAATCCTTGAATAACTACTATTAAATTAAATAAAGTTAGTTGATTACATATAAACTAATTTATAACCTTTATAATGAAACTACATTATTACAAATGAAGAAAATATTTTTTTTTTGACATTTGATCTAGGTATTTGGAGAGAATGACGAAATAATTTTCACAATAAACACTATAAAAATATAATATAAAAAAGAAAAAGAATGTTAATATCTTAATAAACACTATATAAATATAATATAAAAAAGAAAAAAATGTTAATATCTTTATAATTATTATAAAGGGAGAATAATTTATAAAAAAATAAAAATAAATAACATATATAAAAATTGTAATATTATTTTCGTAACCGAGCTCACAAGTTTTAAATAAATATCTAAATTATAGTAATATTAAAAATTAAAATTATAAAAAAAGCTATGGGAGAGGCCCCAAAGACCTTAGTGGATCTGTCCTGAAGACTAAGCTCTCCTGTTTGTGACGAAGAAAAAAAAAGAGGTTTCAAAAATGAACAAGGGAAAGGGGGTGTAGGAAATGAAGGAGATGCCGAGTAAGTTTGAAAAAATAAAATAAAATAAACGTATGGCAAAAGGGGTGGGAATAGCGAGACCCTACTTAAGTTTGTACAGTAACTTGGCTTAGCATGTTTCCATTTAGGCCTTTTTCTTAGCCCAATAAATGTTGCAAGCTGGCTCAGTTTGATGCTGGCCCAAATACTTAAGGTGTTTTCTTCCTGCACCCCATATAAACAGCAAAAAGAATACGAGACACAACTTTTATTAATTTAAAAGTTAATTTTGTTGTAGTATACCTACAACTTTTGACTTATGAACTCAATTTCATTCACTTATTGCCACAACGTAACATAGGAAACTTCCTATAATTATTCAGTTATCTTTTCTGTGTAATTCTGTCACCATAGTTTGCATTGGGTTAGATTGATTAATCAACATTCCTAACTGATGGAAGTATCGATTAGAATTATAATTTCTGATTAGATAAAGTTTGGTTGAAATTAGAGTTTAAGTCATACTCCTTCACTAGTTTTTTCAAACAGAAATCACTTTATAATTAGTTAATTAATTAATTAATTAATTAACTAATTAAATGTGCGTAATCGATTAAAGAGACAAATACTTTATTAAGATTTTAAATTTGGAGACAAAGAATGTTCAACTAGTCCAGTCTACGAAACAAAAGAAAAATAAGGGAACACTATCTTATATTCTAAGTGTCAATTCTTGCACATGTTTTGTTTAATTATTTTTATAATTTTTTTCACCAATTTTAAGGTAATCATATTTGAAATGGCAAACACAGAGTCAAACTTAAGTACGACAAAGTCGATAAGAAATTATAATAATAAATATTTTTAAATATTCATACTTCTTTTTCCTCGTACAATACTATTAGTTAATAAATTTAGTATAATATAAAAATAAAAAGAGTATATTGTTAACGAGATAACTATAGAATGTTCTAATAAGACTGAAGATGAATATCATAAAGGGTAATGAACATTTTTTTCCCAATATTTGAATATCATCATACGTGTCATTGTGTTATTAGTCTAAATGACATTATCATACAATGATATATATGATGATCTTCAAATATTGTCAAAAAATGTTGTCTAAATATTTTTATCCAATAATAAATAAGTCACGTGACTATTAATCTGGCAAGAATGAAAAGAAGAGAGAATAACAGCGACGTGCGTCTGCGGCTGCCCACGTGTTAGTGAGGAAACGTTGAAGGCAGTCACAAAGAAGCTCAGCGCAGACAGGCCCAAGAACACCACTCGACCCATTTCCATCTTTTATTTCTTTTATTCCAGTAACATGAAATCTACACTAATTATTTTCTTATAATTTTTTTTTATCTAAACTGCACAAACTGCGATAAATTAAATTTCAAATAATTTTTCATTCTTTTAATTTTTATTGAAACTAATTCTAATTTTTATTGAAAAGATAAAAAAACATATTTAACTCTTAATTTAAAATTAAAATATGTAAAAGAAATATTGAAAAAAAAAAAACATAAAGAAGAAACTTTGGAAGGTCTTACTTAACTTAACAAACAAACTCTCTCTTATGGACCATTTTTGGCTCTTACGTTTGGTGGTTGCTAACTAAACCAACCAACCCAAAACAAAAGTACATTGTAGCATGTGGTCTATTTGTTGTGCTTAGTTATCATGTCTCCATCTCCATGTGTCTCTTGAAGAGACTATGAAATAACGTTTTGGAAGGAACTAATACGTATTGTACGCGCAATCAACTCACACAATGTTGTGGCTACTTCTTCTTTATGTGTCTAACTTCACGAACAACAATGCCATCCGATTCTGAAAAAGTTGGTCACACTTTCAATCTCTCATGTTTTCGTTTTATAATAAGATTTTGAAAATATTTTTTTATAACATTTTAATATCATTTACATGTCATGTCATTATGTGATTGTTCAAAATTATTCTACAATCAATAATAATAATCATAAACAATGACAAGGACCAATCACAAAATGATACATAAATGATATTGAAATATTAACAAAGTATCATTATTCTTTGCTAAAATCCCATTAATGATAAAATATATTGTATTTATGTGTATCTCTCTGCTAAACTCTTTGAATTTGAAGATTGTGACTTACTCCTATCCAATTTGAATAGATATTGTTGGTATGAGACGTTTCAAGATACTCACCAAATTACCTTAAACTAAAAGTATTTGATTAATTTAATAATACTTTTTTACGTTATATAAATATGCTTAAAAATGTACCTATTTTATTGATGTTTGTATGTTACTTAATTATTCAACAGTGATCTTATTATTTATTTTAAGACGTTGGCTACGAATAATAAATCAATTATTGTTTTATCATATATTATATATAAATATTTGTTTGTTAATATTTATATTTATGTGTGAATTTCAAAATTTTGGATGAAGATCTCTGCTAAGGTGAACATAATCTTGAAGTCGATTATTTCTTATTTTTATATTAAAGTTCTATATTTTTATGTTTTTCTTATTGATTTAAGAGTCACAAAGTGTTTTATACATGAGCTTTCATACTAAGGTTTTTCCTTCTTTCACAATTTAATAACACAATGGTATCCTTCGAAAAGCTTGTTTAGTAATGTTTTAGTTTTTGGTAAAAGTAATATTTGGAATCCGAGATTTCAATAGAATATCCTCCCATCTCAACCCCTCATATAAATAAAAAAATTGTTAAATTATTTTTCAAGATAAAAATTCATTTTTTATAAAACTAAAGAGTATTTTCTACATGAATGTTTTTTTATGGACAACCGAAACCTTATGCTCAAATCTCTAGTATAATTTTCTATATGGGTGCACTTCTTATAATCATGTGGACATAGTAATAACATATCATCTACAATCTTATCTTAAGAACATAGTCACATTAATGTAGTTGAATCTTTGACTTAATTTCTTATATAAATATATATTTACATTTTTAAGTCTAAAATAATAGGGTAATCTTTTATATTAAAACATCTCTCACAATAATATGGACACAATCACATCCATATAACCTAATTTCTAGTGTAATTTTTTATATGAAGGCGTCTCTCATATGTAAACTCATCTTTTTAGTCAATCTTTTTATTCAATTTCCTACGAGTATTCCTCCCACACCCATGTGGACACAAACACACTCTTCTAACACAATTTTCTATTCAAAGATCTTTCATTCTTGTAAACATAATCACAATCCTATGGTCAAACATTTTATGTAATTTTTCTTTACATGCATGTCTCCCAAGCTTGTGAGGGAAAAAACACTACTATGTTATTTAGAGAAGAAGGTTGGTTGAACAAAAATTAGGAAAAAATATAGCACTATTAGACACTTTTTATGGAGGTCAACTTTTGTTTAAAAACCTATCAAAATGCACATCATTTGATTTTCAATCATTAATTCTTTTACCATTAAGGATCTTTGACTCGACCCCCATCTTGAACATGTATAACTTGACCTCACAATTTCAACATTTATAATTCAATTACATGCCTTGAACATCTAATTTAACTTCAAACAAAGCATTTCTTATTCGAATACGCACCTAAAGCATATTTAGCTTAACTTTATGCATTAAGAATGCCAAATTAATAATCTTTAGTTTGGTCTCATATCTTAGGCATCTTTAACTCGATCATGTGACTAAGTCATTTCAAACTAACGTTTGAGCAATTACTTATTAACAAAAATATTAAAGTATGTGCATTTTACTCTAAATTTAGAAGATTCCTAACTTAACTCAATGATAACGGTAATTCTTATTGTATAGTATGATATCAAGACCGAGCGATTACAAGATATCTTATTAAAGATATAAAATAGTCAAGGATATATGATTAAAGATATTGATAAACAGAAGATAAAATAATCAAAGGATAATCAAGAATATCTAATTAAAGATATTGATAAGCAGGTTATAAACAACCAACCAGATTTTTGGTAAGTTTATTTATATTTTATTCTGTTTATATTTTATTGGGCTTATGTCGGTTTAAGGTCCATGAGATAAATTATAAATAGAGAGTCAGGGTCACAAGCCAAGTACGCTTTACTCACACTCCACTACATCCTACTAACGTTCGATCATAACTCAAACATACAATTGTGATACACAATTCCCAAAACCGCTCCTAACTTGAGTGTCAGAGTGCCTTTTGCAGGTACCTCCCCCCTCTTGGTCAAGAAGTCAACCGAGCGGTCAAGGCTGAAGGAAGGCGAGTGACTCCAACAAAGGGTGAGCAAGCAGTCCAAACCTAGAAAAAGTGAGTGATCCAAGCAATCCAAGCATCAAAAAGCGATAAAGCCATGTTAACCAGGTTAGTCTCTCGGTCCCGAAAAATATCAACCGAAACACTTACCATTATCTGTGGTGCAACTTTCTTACCAAATCAACTCTCTTGAAGCTTGAAACATGCTTAATCCTCTCTTTTATCTAACTTTGTGAATAAGTTTAGCTTAGGTTACACATAAGAGTTTTCATCACTAATTCCTCAAGTTTTGTAGAAAATTTGTGTGCTTTGGAAGAGCATCTAAACTACCAAGAGTGGGAGCCCAGGAAAAGCTGCAAAAGCAAGTATTTTGAAGGATTATGAAAGATTTCCCACGCCTGGGCGTCTCAGGAGGGGGGTTGAGCCCCATCTAATTAGCATTTCACTGCAAGTTTCACGCCTGAGTGCCCCAAAAGGGGGTTAAGCCCCATTTGATACGCAAACCTCGCGCTTGGGCGCCTTAGAAGGGGGTTGGGCGCCATTTAATTCATAGATGCACCCAAAACCTCACACCTGGATGCCCTAAAAAGGGGTTGGGCGCCATTTGATTCGCAGCTCTTGTGCATCCCTCGCGCCTGGGCACCCCAAAAGAGGGGGCTGGACGTGACTTTTGCTGATGTGGCACCCTAGACCTATTTAAAGCTTCCATGCAATGAGAGTGCCATCTTCTTGGCGGCTGAAGCTCTAAAACACCATTTTGGACCTTTGGGAGCTGGTTTTGAGCAGTAGGAACTCTCCATTCTTCCTCCTTGGATCTCCTTCTCTTCCATTTTCTCCCATTGTAAGCTCAAGCTCTCTATGACTATGGAGAGCTAAGTTCATTTTGTTGGGGAATAATGTAACTACAAAAATTTCTTGTAAGTGCACTTGTTTTAATGAATATAAGCTTTTTTCATTTATTGTGAGTGTTTATTTCCTTCTCTTAAAGCTTGTTGTGACTTGATCAACCATAGCATGATTCTTTGGTTTGCTTGATATTGGGAAATATTGTGTAAACCTTGAACTGGACTAAACACCTAAAGGAAATTGTGTCTTAGGATAAAGCTTGAATCTTTAGTTGTCTTAAACCTCTAGTCTTAATGCATATGAGCTTGTCAGGTTACTAAGGGATTGGAATTTAATGAATGAATCTAAGCTTTCTCTATCAAGGGATGGGGTTTGAGTAACTTAGTAGGTTGACATGAGCAATTAAATGAAGAAGTAGTAATAATGTGCATTTGCATGAGAGTGTAGTGGGTAAAATCATTCTCCAACATCTACATTCCATATCATCTCTAATAATTTCATTTCCAAGTGTTTTAACCCCAAGAAGTTCAATTTACCACTTATGCATTATGTTTATTTTCATTGCAACAAATTCACTTTAAATGGAATCATTCTTTAGTCTAAATTAGTTAGATAACTATATGATTGTAAAGTGTCATACGAGTCTCTTGGGATACGATATTTGGTCTTACCAGTTTATTACTTAAAACGATTTGGTACGTTTGCCAAAGAGTTAACACTCAACCTTAAGCTTTAAATAATTTTTTATATATTAAAATCATTAAATGAAATTGTGATATCACTTGAATACTCTTTATTGATACAAAATTTGTAAACCAATTTACATAAAGAGTTAATTGTTTTATATTTATATTGAAATTTGTACGATAAGTTTTATATAATAATAAAAAAGTAGTAAAAACTCATTAGGACAAAAATTATTTTTCAAAAATAATTTTAATGTCTGTTTTAGAATCATTATAATGAAAAAAATATGTAATGACAACTTTAAAAATAAAGATAAATTTTTAATGACAATTGGGAATAAATCGTTGTTAAAAAGTAAAAAATGTTAATAAACAATGACAACTACTTATAAAATTGTTGTTAGAATTGAAAGACATTTTTTTTTCATAATTATGGTAGTTTCCCTTATTTCTTTTCAAAAAGTTCTAAATAAAAAAAAGTTTGTCATTTTTCATTTTATGTTTTCATTTTCTTTTCTCTTTTGTCACTAGAATTTTTGTCGCTCATGTTCTCTAGTTATTTTTATTGTCTATTAGTTATTTTACTCTTCTGCATCATTATTTTTGTATTATAAAAAAAAATCATGTAATATTCGACAAAAATAAATTTATTAATAAATTTGAATTATCAAAAGATTTTGAAATTTATATTATTGATGGATTTATTATTGATAGAAAAATTCATTTATACATTCGTCAATAATATATGTTTCATTTATTAATGGATTTTTCTGTCGATAAATGAAACATGTATTATGGATAGAATCATTCGTTGGTAAATTTGTCACTGAATTGGTTGATAATTACATAACTTATCATGAACATATTTATCGACAAATCCGTCGCTAAAAATAACTGCAAATTTCTCATCCAATATTGCGTTCAGTGTCAACATATACTCTATTTTCTCCAATTAATAGACCACCACATTCAGTAACCATGGCACATGCATTTATTGTGAATCTTGTTAGATCTCCTCTCACGGCCACAACCTTTAACCCATCTAACCACCAACAACGATGCATATTGAAGCTTAACCAGACGCTAGAAGCTTTAGCGTTAGCGAACAAGCAACCCAAAATGCGAATATATCGCATACCACACACTTATCGGAGAGCCTTCATCACAAAACATTCAGCCACCGCAACACAAATAAAAGCCATCACTAATTCGTTAGACCTCGAAATCACGCCACTAACATGAATGCAGATCCACACGCTTCACCATTGTTCGTGCAACATCCACTTGCACCTCTACCATTACAACTAGTTCGTACACCACAAAACCTACATGAGGAAGAATCACAATGACTTGGTAAATTTGATTTCATGTGGGCTTGGAATAAAAACTAGAATCACAATCACTATGCATAAATAAAAACTAAAAGAAAAAAGAAAAAGAAGAGAGGAGGAAGAATCAGTTCATGGTATTTAAAATTTATCGACAGATATTTTCTTTAGTAATTATCGACAAAATTTACCAATAAAAATAAATTTTCATTAGTAAATATTACTTAAGAATTTTAATCCATTAAAAATTTTTAAAAAAATTATAAATGAATTTTTAACGTTTTTACTATATTTTAACCGTTCAGTAATACCTATCTTTTTTTATAGTGGCGTTGCTTGCCATGCCATACCATGTTGCAACCACTAGTGCAACTTTACTGTATCTATCATCATGGTAGTTGTTGTCATATTTAGTATTATTGTGCTATCACTTGATATCATTCATGTTTTTCTTTAATGACTTTAATTTTTTTTCAACAATGATCTAATTTTAATTTTTCTTGTTTAAATGAATTTATGACGACTATTGAAACAAAAATCATTTTTATAAATTTTTTA
Organism: Vigna radiata var. radiata; assembly: GCF_000741045.1. Classification (NCBI taxonomy): domain Eukaryota; kingdom Viridiplantae; phylum Streptophyta; class Magnoliopsida; order Fabales; family Fabaceae; genus Vigna; species Vigna radiata. The sequence continues at coordinate 15,070,702 of NC_028354.1, read as the reverse complement.
GATGAGGATGATTGAATTCGTCATTAAATAACACAACTTATAACAATACTTTTATGAACCTATAAAACTAATTTTAAAATCGATTATTAATTATTATTTAAATAGTAATTAGATATTATATATATATATATATATATATATATATATATATATATATATATATATATATATATATATATATATATA
>NC_028354.1:14946240-15069971 GCF_000741045.1 Vigna radiata var. radiata | reverse complement strand
GAAGACAACTCAGGTAAAGGGTTGATTCTGATTCAATAGAAAAAGAGTTACAAAAGTGATCTAGCTAACTTGATCGTCGGAGTGCTAACGTGCAGATACACCCCGTTCAGTTTCTAGTTCGCTATCAGATACCTGAGAGAAGATCGTGATTGGTGCTTGTGAATCGTGGTCTCACTTTTCTACAAGAACATTTTGGCGCCCACCGTGGGGCCCGATTTTCATAAACCTTTTTACGATCACAATGGCAGGAGATTTGACATTGCAGTTATTACAGCAAATGCAGCGAGAAATGCAGGAGATGAGGGCAGAAATAGCTGCTATGCGAGCAGCGCGAGAAGATGTTCAGAACAGACCAGCAACCCAATCGGTTCATCTGGAGACAATTGACATCAATGGAGCAGAGAGCAGCCAAGCGGCGGTAGACGGAGTCGGAGAAAATAATGGAGATCCTATCAACAATAACGGAGGAGTCAATAGGCGGGGTGAACGAAGGGCGGAACACGATAGGGATGTGAACGTCAGAGGAAGGGGTGAGCAGAATTTAAATGACAATCTATTAAGTAGACACGGAGGTAACGAAAACGACCTAGAGAGGGAACAGCGCAATGACCGTCGTAGAGGAGAAGACGATCATACTGGAGCCAATTTTGATAATCGAAATGACAATCGTCGAAATCCCACCGTAGCTGATCGGGACAATGATAGAATCGACCAGGCAGAAGGATTGCACCCTTTCACGGTGCCAGTCATGCGGACGGTTATGCCAGAAAATAAAGTGTTGCCAGTGATGAAGAGATATGGAGGCTCAACTGATCCCGTCAAGCATCTCAGGTCTTTCATTGATGCCATGGCGGTGTACTCATCTGACGAAATGGTGTGGTGTAGAGTTTTTTCACTATCATTGAAAGGTGAAGCCCTGGACTGGTTCCATTCACTCCCACCCCAGACGATAGATTGTTTTGCAACTTTGCGACGATTGTTCAGTCAACAATACATTTCCAGTAAAACACCTGGAATGACCTATACAGCACTAATGAGAATAAAACAAGGGAGAGAAGAATCATTGAAAACATTCATNGAAAGATTTAACCGNACGGCTCGACAAGTACGAAATATTGACCAACGACTGATAGTCAGCGCCTTAACCTCTGCCTTAAAGCCGGGCCCTTTCGTCGACTACCTATACGCTGAAGAACCACAAACCATGGCCGAACTACAGNATAAATTGACAAGCTTCATCAGGATTGAAGAAGGAAGAGCCCATTATAAGGGCCAGGAGAGTGAGTCAAGAGGACCGATGAGGAGGGAAGGCATAAATCGAGAAATTCCAAGAAGAGATGAAAGGCCGATCGGTTCAAGGAGAATAAATCAACCCCAGCTTTTGCAACGTGCCCACCATACGCCTCTTAACGCCCCTCGAACCAGGATTATGGAAGAAGCTCTAAGAGCAGATTTATTGAAGCCAGTTCGGGCTCCCACACCCCTAGGGGCCGACGAAAGAAAATATTGTAAATACCATCAAAACAGGGGTCACACTACTGAAGACTGCAACACTTTGAAAGATAAAATTGAAAACCTCATTCAGGCGGGGCATTTGCAGAAATATGTGCAGCGTCATCGGACGCACGACCAGAGCGGTATAGCTCACAAGAGTGAAAAGAGTAGACGAAACCACAGCAGAAGCAGAAGCCGAAGCAGGGAGAGGGTGACCAAGGGTATAATAAATACCATCTCTGGTGGGTTTGCAGGAGGCGGTCCATCAATATCGGCCCGCAAAAGGCATCTACGAAATTTACACCATGTGAACCAAACGGGAGTAACNAANAGGTCTATGCCTACAATNTCTTTTTCAGACAACGACTTCCATGCTCCAGATCCCGATCAAGACGACCCGATGGTAATAATAGCCATGATCGCTCGGTACCAGGTAGGGAAGGTGCTGATAGACCAAGGCAGTTCAGCCAATATTCTATATTGGAGGACGTTCACGCAGATGGACATACCCGAAGGGGTTATCCAACCCTTCAACGAACAGATTGTGGGCTTTGCAGGCGAACGGGTGGACACAAGGGGATATATAGACCTCAAAGTAAGCTTGGGGTTGGAAAAAGATGCTAAAGAGCTTCCAGTTCGTTTCCTACTAGTCGAAGCGGATACCTCGTATAACGCCCTATTAGGACGACCTTGTTTGAATGCATTCGGTGCTATTGTCTCAACACCACACCTAGTGTTGAAATACCCTTCTGACCAAGGAACGGTGTGTACCGTGCGGGCTAACCAGAAGATGGCAAGGGAATGCTACGCAGCAGGGCTTAAAGTAAAGCAACGTTCACACACGAAAATAGAAGATCGGTCGGTAATTGCGATGACTGATCTAGACCCAAGAATGAATACAGAAGACCGAATGGAGCCTGTAGGAGAAATCCGATCATACAGCCTGGATAAGGAACTGGACAGAGACACATCAGTTGGGAAAAATTTGAACGACTCCCAAATAATGAAGATCGGTGAAGTGCTAACTCGAAACAAGGATCTGTTTGCGTGGATCCCCTCTGATATGCCGGGAATACACCCAGATGTCATGGCTCATAAGCTATCGGTGTTTCGCGATGCCCGGCCGATCGCACAGAAGAAAAGAAGATTAGGGTTGGAAAAAAGACAAGCTGTGGAAGAAGAGGTACAGAAATTGCTAGATGCTGGTTTTGTACGGGAAGTGAAATACACTACTTGGCTAGCCAATGTAGTCTTAGTGAAAAAATCTAACGGCAAATGGCGAATGTGTACTGATTTTACCGATCTGAATAAAGCGTGCCCCAAGGACACGTACCCTCTCCCCAGCATAGACGGCTTGGTGGATGGAGTGTCCGGTTATGAAGTATTAAGTTTCCTCGACGCCTACTCNGGATACAACCAAATACCGATGCATGCACCTGACAGAGAGAAAACAACTTTCATAACCGAACGGGGTACCTATTGCTATAATGTTATGCCGTTCGGTTTAAAGAATGCAGGGGCGACGTACCAAAGACTCATGGATAAAGTATTTGAAAGCCAAATAGGAAGATGCATGGAGGTGTATGTTGATGACATGGTGGTACGTAGCCGTTCTTTGAACGAACATATTAAAGACTTGGAAGAAGTATTGGGGCAGATCAGAAAATACGGAATGAGGCTAAATCCTACAAAATGCACGTTCGGGGTTGATGCAGGTAGATTTCTGGGTTTCATGTTAACGGTCAGGGGAATAGAAGCAAACCCGGACAAGTGCAAGGCGATTTTAGAAATGCGAAGTCCGAATAATTTAAAAGAAATTCAACGGTTGGTTGGACGGTTGACATCCCTATCTCGGTTTATCCCAAAATTGGCAGAGAAGATCAAACCTATCTTGATCCTTATGAGGAAGAACGCATCAGCAGGNTGGAATGCAGACTGTGAAAGAGCATTTCAAGAAGTGAAGCAAGTCCTGACCGTCCCACCAGTCATGGGCAGACCAGATCCNGACCATGCATTGCATATATTTTTGGCAGTGTCCGACACAGCGATCAGTGCAGCATTAGTTCAAGAAAAACCTCAGCATCGGTTGATCTACTTTGTTAGCAGAAGTTTGAAAGAAGCAGAAGTTCGGTATCAAAAATTGGAGAAAGTGGTTCTATCTCTCCTATATGCTGCTCGTCGCCTCAGACCGTACTTCCAAGGACACCAGGTAATCGTTCGAACAGATTTTCCCATAGCTAAAATCCTACGTAAACCGGATTTGGCTGGTAGAATGATTGGCTGGTCGGTTGAACTATCAGAGTTTGGACTACAATATGAACCCAGGGGGTCAGTAAAAGGTCAACACTTAGCGGAATTTGCAGTTGAGTTACCATATGTCATAACCGAACAGGTATGGAAACTTTATGTGGATGGGTCTGCAGGGAAGTCACGTGGAGGAGCGGGAATAGTTCTAGAGGGATCAGGCGGAGTGATAATTGAGCAATCGATAGTATTCAAATTCAAAGTTAGCAACAATCAGGCTGAATATGAAGCTTTGCTCGCCGGAATGGAACTCGCCCGGGATATTGGGGCAGAAATTGTAGAATGTCACACGGACTCTCAGATTGTTGAAGGGCATATAAATGGTACATATCAAGTACGAGATGACTACCTGTTAAGGTACTTTCACAGGGCAAAGCAGTTGGAAAAACACTTTTCCAGATTCACTACAGTCCATGTGCCACGAGAACAAAACACACGTGCGGATCGGTTATCTAAATTGGCCGATGGGAAAGAAAAAGGCGTCCTTAGTTCGGTCATTCGTCAAGTTCTGTCTCAGCCAAGTATAGAATGTCATGCTATTTCCAATCAAAACAACCCGAACGACCAACAGTGCTGGAAGGATGAAATTGTTCAGTTAATTCGAAAACAAGACGCAGGGGATAACCTACGAGCCGACGAGACAAAGAAGATATCTAGATATTGTCTGATTGGAGAAGACTTATACCGCAGGGGATATGTGACACCAATAATGAAATGCTTATCGGTAGATGAGGCTACTTATGTCTTACAGGAGTTACACCATGGTATATGTGGTAGGCACACGGGAGGCCGAGCGTTGAAGGCTCGGGTTCTAAGAGCTGGTTTCTTTTGGCCTACCTTAGAGCAGGACTGTATAGCGTTTTCACAAAAGTGCATATCTTGTCAGAAGCACGGTAATGTTTTTCACGCTCCAGCGACAGAGTTACATAACATATTCGCCCCTTGGTCGTTCGCCCAATGGGGTATGGATATAGTGGGTCCATTCCCGATCGGGCGATCGCAAAAGAAATTTCTTCTTGTCGCTATAGATTACTTTACAAAGTGGGTGGAAGTCGAGCCATTGGCTAAAATATCTACTACTCAAGTCAAACGATTTGTCTGGCGCATTATATGCAGGTTCGGTTTGCCCAAAGTTATCATAACTGATAACGGACGGCAATTTATCGACAAAAGATTACAAGCCTTCTACAAGGAGCTGGGTATTGTGAGTGTTACAAGTTCCGTAGAACACCCTCAGACAAACGGCCAAGCCGAAGCGGCTAATAAAATTATTGTAAGTGAACTCAAGAAACGTCTAGGGGAGGCTAAAGGAGGATGGGTGGATGAGATTGACCAGATCTTATGGGGATATCGATGCTCCCCGCACGGTTCGACCGGTGAATCACCTTTCAATCTCACTTACGGGACAGATGCTATGCTACCTGTAGAGGTAGGAGAGCCAACCGCGCGGCGACAACTTTCGGATATGATAATTAATGACGAACAGTTACGAGGTAATCTTGATGTTATAGACGAACGGCGTCACGTAGCGGCTATCAAAAATGAAGCTTATAAAAGATTGGCAGCCCGAAGATACAACACTAAAGTAAAACCTAGACAGTTCACAGAGGGTGACTTAGTGTGGCGGAAAACGGCAGAAGCACGAAAATCACACACTGAAGGGAAGTTAGCGGCTAACTGGGAAGGACCGTTCAGGGTGAAAGAAGACCTACAGAATGGTGCATATCGTCTGGAACACTTAACAGGCGATGCTATACCGAACACTTGGAATGCTTCTCATTTGAAATTTTACTTTAGCTAAGTCCATTGTATCTGTTTTCTGCTTTGTGAATAACTGGAATTGTTATTGGGGAATAAGGGGAGGTGAAATTGTATCACCAGATCATCTTATACTTTGAAGAAATTTTCCAATTTATTTGGAGCAAGGGTATTGATCAACTTACACATTTTGTATTTTATTTTCGTGATTGAATAAGGTGGTCGAAGAACACAACGCTTATAATGTTTATATACATGACGTAAAGCACTCATTGGGGAATAAGGTGATTGAGTAGTTGTATTGATCGGGGAACATTATAACACGTTATCGTGAGCATATTATTTGTATCGATCGGGTAATTCATATATTGGGGAATAAGGTGATTGAGTAGTTGTACTGATCGGAGAACATCATAACACTATCAAAATCTCAGGGAAATATGGCGGTAAATACGTTCGATCGAAAATCATATCACGAGTATACAAACTAACTGTATTCAAAATAGCTAATATCAACAATAACATAGTCAAATTACATTCATTCATATCATTCATCTCAAGTGGCTCTTAGTGCTTGTTAACAGGTTCGGTAGGCTCAGGTACCTGATCGGGAGTCGAGGTCACCCGGTCATCNGTTTTCTCAACAGTCTCTTCCCCATCCAAAAANGCATCTTCGGCCTTTTCTGTCTCTCCATNAATTTGGCCACCCAGGTCAACCAGCTTCCCATCAACAACGACCTTCATTATATCAAATTTGGAATCGGCTAAGGGAGTATTAAAAAAGTAGTGGCACTGAGCAATCCCTTGATCAAATCCTAACTCCCTCTCCAGACACACCTGATCCTCCAACCGAGCGGTCTCCACAAGCAGATTATCGCGTTCGAGAATGAGATCGTCACGCTCCTTGGTTAATTTTTTGTTGTTGAGGGTCAATTCTTCAACACTCTTATTGAGAAGCTCAAGGGAAGTTTGAAGGGATGAAACTTGCTTCTGAGATTCAGAGAGTTGATTTGCTACTTTCACTCGATCCTCTTCGGCTGTTTTAACCAGCTCGTCAATGCGTAAGGTCAAAGAGATATTCTTTTTCTTAAATTCAGCTAGTTCATTCGTGGCCGCCTCCAGTTCATTTACCAACAACGGTTTGGTTGTCCCAGCGGAATAATTCAGGCAAATGCTCGCTCGAGCAATTAATTCGTAAGCCATGTTGAGGGATTCACTCGGAGACATGTCTTTGAACGGTTTCCTTTCCTCAGGGGAAAGGTTGAACTGCAACCTATCAGATACATGCACGTTCGGGTCCAAAGGCCCTGTTAGCAACGGTAGAGTCTTTTTTTGTCTTTTAGGTGGGGAAGGTGTCTTCTCTGCTTTCCTTTTCGGTTTGCCTCTTGCGGTGTGGGGTTTGGCAACTTTAGATTCGGTCACATCTTCTACCGAATCAGTCAACTTCAGAGCGGGATTGACGGTCGGAACAGATTTTGCTGGCGACGCAGGAGATGAGGAACTCTCCGCAGCTTTCTTAAGCTTCTTTTGGGCCATCAACTTAGCAAAGGCAACATGCTGATCCATCCCTTCAAACAATTCTGCAAATAAAAGGTAAATTTAGGCAAGTCAATAATGATGGACGATCGGTAAAAGCATTGGATACGAAACATACCTAGCACTTTACTCTGTAATTCATCAGTGCCAAGAAGTTTTATCAGCATGCGGGATGACGTCTTGCGGGGTAACTGATCGATCTTGTTGATAATCTTTATCTCATCCTCGGTCATATCCGTGACAGGCCAAGACTCTATTCGGGCAGGCCCTTCGGTCCAGTACAGAGGAAATTTTGGCTCTCCGTTGTTCAGAAAATATTTTACCCGACCAGACTCGCGAATAGCTATTTTACAGTAATTCATCTTAAAATCTTTGTATGAAGAGTTGAAGGGAGTAAACAATTGTTTGTCCTTAGCAGGAAGAAGAGAGATCCAAGATCTATTAGCGTTGGGAAACACTCGGAAAAAATGCAAGAACGACTTAGGGGTGGGGTCAAATTGTAAACCGGTACATAGCACCTGAAAGGCTTGCATGCAAGCCCATCCGTTAGGGTGAAGTTGGGCGGGACATATGTTTAGGTATTTTAGTACACCCATTTGGAATTCGGTAAAAGGAAGCCGCACACCTAAATCTTTGAACAACGTGATATATACATAGAAAAAATCTAAGCCATACCCCTCACGACCGTGACATGCTCTCTCATTCGATCGGCATACTACCAGGGTATAATCATCAACTTCTTTAAAGTCAGACAATATGTATACTTTCTGCAATAGATGTCTAATAGTAGCCCTACGGATATAATAAGGAAGATAATTTTGTACCTCATGAGGAGCCCAACCATACCCCTCTACCCTGGGTGGTGCTATAATGGACGTCCAAGTTCGGGAATCGTCGATGTTAAACTCAACATAAAAATGGCCGGACGAGCTGCTAGAGTCACTGGACGTACTGGAAGACGATGTTGACGGTGATGAATCTCTACGATCAGTACCCCCCGCACGGTCATCCCTAGGCCTTTCAGTTGCAGGAGAAGAGGTAGACATTACCTTGTATCAGATGAGGATCGGTGAGTGCTATTTCTCGTCTGGGACGCAGTAATGAATACAGCAAGCAAAGTGAAAATGACAGTGGTCCCTCCCCCCTATTTACAGCCGGGGAAAACGGTTCCATACTGTCATCTCCATCGTCGATTTACCTAAGATCTAACGGTGAGGAAGTCGTGACTGTTCACGTCCGTAGTGCTGACATCATCGATTAATCTCAACCACCCATGACTACCCATCTGACGGTTGGAAATGAAACGTCTTTTCAGCAGTTATGACTCTCCCATCATTACATCTTTCTACACTGCAAGTATATAGATCAAGAAACCCTAACGCTCTTGCCATCGCTAAGGGCTTGGGGGGCTTATGTAGTATAGTGGCGCTTAGATAGATCGGGAAGGGTGTAAGGAAGATCGGGTATGAGGTGACACCGATCGGAATAAACAACATCAATAGAAGAAGGGGTGAATTCCATGGTACAATCTTGAGGAATGATAAATGGCACTTAGGCAGATCGGGAACGGTACAAAGAAGATCGGCCATGAATTAGCACCGATCGGAGAAGACTGTATCAATGTTAGAAAATGGAACGAATTCCAGTATGGGAGTAGGAAGCAGTTGCGAACAGTTGACGAAGATATTTCGCGAATTTAACGGAGCGAGAATCTAGGAAGCATGAAGCAGTCGTGGATAACGGAATGGTAAGGCAGTTGCGGATAATATGGAGAAAATCACGGGAACTTCAGGTACGCTCTAAGGCAACTCCTGTTAAAGCGGAATGATTCCTCTATAAATAGGGGAAGACAACTCAGGTAAAGGGTTGATTCTGATTCAATAGAAAAAGAGTTACAAAAGTGATCTAGCTAACTTGATCGTCGGAGTGCTAACGTGCAGGTACACCCCGTTCAGTTTCTAGTTCGCTATCAGATACCTGAGAGAAGATCGTGATTGGTGCTTGTGAATCGTGGTCTCACTTTTCTACAAGAACAATATATATTCATAACAACTCAGCTTAAGTAAAATAATTGAATTTTATTTTCCATACAAAGAAAAATATATTGAATTTAATTATTCATAATAGGTATGAATGCATAAGATTATTAAGTTATAGAAAACAAGTCATATGTTGCGAAGGCTTAGACCACTCCACTAAGCGGAACTGAACCTTATGCTCAAGGTATCAATCCGGAAATATTCTTCGAAGAAAAAATATAAAAAAACCTTATAGAAAAATAATTACTTAAAAATTAAATATATATACATATATATATATATATATATATATATATGTGTGTGTATAATAAGAATAGAAATACTCATGGGAAAATATTTGATTGTAATTCTGAAAATATTTTAACTCATTTAAGCATCTTGATTAAATTCATTCGTAAACATAATTTGCACAGAAAATGACAATCATCTTAGAAACAGAAGATGGTGAACGGATAAGCCAATGTGAACAATATTAGATTTTGTGGAGGCTTTTATTCAACTTCCACTACATAATCAACTTTGGATTTGATGACACACTTTTTGGACTTCTTTTATGGCTCTAGACTTCCTATATTTGAATTCATAGTTGAATTAAAATTATCACACCCAAAGTCTAAATTCTATACGTGTGTGCGTGTGTGAAATCACTAGTGTTAAACTTTTAACAAAATAGTACACATTCATTTTTAACAATATATTGCCAACTTTCTATCACTAAATAATATATAATTAACATTTTTTTATCCAACACTCGTATTTTAATTAAGGATTAACAAAACAGGAGATCTAATTTTAGAATATGATAAGTTTAGGGAAAAAATATATTTTATTAATTATATTTTAGTATTGTAGTTTCTGTTTTGAATGTGAGGTCGAGTCACAATTTTTCTTGGACGTTGTTTGGTAGCTGCTCTTCTGGTTCTTGTCTTCATTTCACAGTCTAGAAGTGTGTCTGTCAAACATTCCTATATATTTAAGTCAGTAAATTGTATGTACAATAGTCGAAAATAACGATATTAAATACACAGGAAATACAATTACCTTCTTCTTATCTTTAATTTATATTTATAGTTTTTGACATAAACTTGATATCAATAAAACTTTAATCATGACCCAGCCCAATATCCCTAATTATCATTTACGTTCTCTATATATTTCTTATAAATTAATGTGGATGTTTTGGTTCCATGTGGCTTCAACTCCTTTAACTACCTACAATACAGAATAAAATTTGATATTGTCTTTCTGAAGAGAGCATCCTCATAGGAACTTTCGTTTTTGCAATTTGGGATCCTCAGAATGTCAAAGGTGTAATAATAATAAATAATAATTAAATTCTGTGGTCTCGCCCATTGATTGCGAGTCAAAAAGATTCTCATGCTATACTTTTCTTATCTTTTTTGACTTTATTAAAACAATATTTATACTTAGCGGATAGTGTATTTAAAATTAAAATAAAATGTTTTTAGAGTATTATGAGGAAAACAGAAACTACTCGGATAGTTACAAATCACAATAGTAAAAATAGTTTTTATTAAAAGTGCGTTTTCTTACTTTTCATTACAATTTTCATACCAACATAGGAATGTTCATTTTCATTTTGAGCCTATATATGGTGATAGTTTTTGGTGAAAGAATATTAAATAAACATTTAATTTAAGGGCTTGTTATTATGATAAACTTTTAAGTACATTAATATATATTATTATTACTATTATTACTTTAGTTATTTATAGTTAACAATTTAAGGATTTTATTTTTGTGAATTGAAATTAAACTTAATTTAATTTCTTAAAACATAAGATAAGAATTGTTTCTATTTATTTAATCATAGGGAATTTTTACTTTAACCTATTTTCTTTAGATACTATTCTAATAAATGAGTTTATAACTGATTTAATATTATAAAATTGATTAAAAATTTATCTTATACATTATTGTAAAGTTTTATTTAAGAAAAAAAAAATATGTGAGATTTGAAATCAATGAATCGTAAATAATTTTATATAGGATATCATAATATTTTTTTTAATTCAAAATGTTAAAACAATGAATTTATTAATTGTTTTATATGTTAATTATTTTACTCTATTACAGATTTTCAACTCAATTCGAATTTTTAATTATTTTTTTCTCATTTTTTCACATTAGAATATTTTTATCTCAAAGATGAATATATTAGTGGTGGTCTTTCCTTTTAATTATTGTTCTAAAACAAAACATATTTTTCCATAAAAAAATGCTTATGATACAATAAACCCTTTAGATTATTCGTTTGTTTTATATCATATTCGTCTAAACTGTTATTCTAGATAGACTTATCTAATCTAATTTATATATGAAATTTTGAATGATCATCTTTATTGTAGAAACTTGTAGTTTTAATTTTCTTTAATTCAACAAGCTAATATTATAATATGATATAGTTTCTTGAAATAAGATAAGTTAAAGAAGAAAGAAGATAACGAAAATTAGAAAAGATGTTGTTAATCAGAAGTTTTCCAATATGAAATTTTCTTGACCGCCTTTACCTAACCACCCAATTTTATATTTTCACCTTGCACATCTGCAATTAAAGTTGGATTCTTCTATCCTAATTGCCTTATTTTGGTGTTAAGTAACAATTACAACACTCTAAATTCATCATTATTCAAATTAAAAGTTCAATTTCACATTGTCTTAGCATTAAATATACTAAAATATGAATGATAGGTCCTATCGAAATCATGTTTTTGATATGTTTATACATGCACCTACTAATTCATTTGTGTGCAATGAAAGGCTAAGAAAGAAACAGAGAGAAGGAAGAAACAGAGAAAATATGGTTATCGAATTTGGAAGAGTAGAAAGCAAACTATAAAACTCAAGATAATTTTCTTTTTTATCTTTTGACTTTTTCCTATGAGCAGACTATTAATACTATATTAATCTCATCTGCAAGGATATAACAGAATATTCTTTGTATTCTGCATATATGCAACTTAAAAAAAAAAATGGTTATCTGGTATTTAAGTGTAAATATTTAATATCCACCAATTCATCCACTACTAAATAAATATAAATTATATTTTATTTTATATAAAACTTAAAAATATTATTCAATATTTAAGTACATATGTATTAAATATGTATTATCTAGAAGTTTCACATAAAGTTAATTCATAGTATATTTAATAGGTATAAATATCACTTTACAAATTAATTTATTTGAGATTGAGTTAAGTTTAAAATTCAATTCCAACACTATCTATTTTACTAAATAAACGTATATATTTTCTTATTTTTATATTTATATTTATTTGAAATTATTAGAAAATTAATGTTTTATTTTAATTTTATACCATTATAATTTTTTCTTATCACGTGACATTGAAGGGAAAAAACTTTGTTAAATAAAAAATTAAATTTAAAAATTTTTCTTATTCTATTGAACTTTTCAGAATTTCATATTTCTTTTAACTTTCTTTTAAAATAATTATTAAATAATTATTTTTAAAAATGTATATATAAATATGAATATACTTTGTTATTCCATAAAGATGGGAGATAAAACATAAATTTTATATTAAATGAATATCAAGAAGAAAAAAAAACATTTGTAACAAGAACCAAATATAATCAAATTTACACACACATCTTCAAGAGTAATGTAGATATAATACATATTAATTTATCAAATATATGAAGAATTTGTGTATGTCATTTCACTTCGAAAAGAAGGATTGATAAAATCAAATACATCTTGGATGGTTGTGAAATTTATTTTTCAAAGTTATATAAATACAATAAATATTAATTATTACCCTAAAATATTTCAATTTACATCTTTAACATCACCAAACTGATTGTTAGTTTTTTTTTCAAATAAATATTAAATTCATAAAACAAAAAACATGATTATACTTCTTTATTTTCTTAAAAAATATAATCTTTCAACATATTTATAATTTAAGCAAAAAATTATTGAACCACGAATACACTAAATTACATGTTGAACAATTACATTCCATTTTAGAACATAATTTTATTAATTTATTTTTTCTTTTTCAATTAACCGAATTCTTATTTATGATTACAAAAACATTATAATATGTAGCTGATAGTAACAATAAAAATAATGCTGATAGTTTTTTTTTAAATTATTATTAGTAATTACTATTAATGTAAATTATTAAATCGTATTTTACTGTTGGTACATGAAAACAATAAAGAATAATATAAATAATATTCGTTATTGATACATTAAATTAAAATCGTAAATATATAGAAGTATGATTTTAGTTTATAAAAATAATAAAATTGTAATCGTACTTTTTTTCACTAAAATTTTAATTTACTCATTCTAATAACATGATTTATTTATTTTTGTAAATATGATAAGAATAATATATATTTTTAAATAATTACCGAATGCATGTATTTAAGCATTTTAATTTATTTTTAAAAGGTTATGTAATTTATTAAAATTGTTTCAAACATGATTTTCTTAAGGATTAATTATATTTTTTAATCTCTTAAAATTCGTTTATTTTTTAAATTTTTATATATTTTGGTTTTTAAATTTAAAAAATAATTGTATTACACTGTTTTTTATATATAAAACACGTTTCATGTGGTTAATGTTTGAGTGTTTGCATCATTTAATATATTTTAATTTAAATATTAATTTGAAACATTTTGATAAATTAAAAAGTTAATATTATTAATTTAAAGTAATTATATTTATATAATTTTAAAATATAAAATCAGAATAATTAAAATCTAAAATATAAATATTTTAATTATACATAAAAAAATAAAAATATAATTAATTTTTCTTAATAAACGAGTAACTCACTTTTCTTTTTAAGAAGAATTTTGCTTTACTTTAAAGAGAAAATTGGAAAGTTTATAACTCCATTTTTGTTTTATAAACTTTTTAAAGTTATCTGTTTTAGTAATTTAAAAGCAAATTGCACAGTTTAAAAAAAATAAAATAAATAACCCTTGTTTCACATGTTATGTGTTATGTGGTCCAAACTTTCTGACATGCATGCACAGTAGCTGTGACCGACCAATATTATAGGGCCAGTAACAGATGATTGTTACTGAAAATATAAAAATCTTTTAAATTTACATAAAATAAGTTTTCAAATCAAGACAGAAAAATATAAAATATATTAATGAATTTTATCACAAGTAAAAGTTGTATAAATTCTATTAATGTCAGTAAAAAAAATTAATACATAAAAAGAAACTATATAATATACAATAGAAGATGGAGTTTAATGTAATACTCCCTATATCAAAATAAACATTGTTATAACGATTTTGTCAATGAAAAGTATTGTAATAATTTTGTCTAACATGTGAGCATCATCAGATTGTTATACAGTTTATAATTGAATGTTATGAAAAATTTAAGAATGTAAAAGCATTTGAGCATCTTAATTTTTACTTTAAATTAGTTATTAAATAGAATTAAATATATTTTTAATTCTTTTAAAATTGAAAGTTGTCATTAAATAAAATTTTGAAATATTTTTATCTTTTAAGTTTAAAAATAAATAAATACAACTTTTCTAATTCAATGGTATTAATTTTTTTATTTATTAAAAGGTTTTCATACTCATGTTTGAATTAGAATATCTAAAAATACAAGAATAAATGAATAACTTAAATGTCAAAGTGATGTGTAAAAAAGATTAAATAAGGTTATAAGAATTATATTTTTTTAATTTTAAATTTTAAACAATTTTTTTATAAAAACACATTTCAATCTTACATTAAAATTTAGAGATTAAAATCATATTGTTATTGATATATATTCTTCACACACATTCATCTTCTTCATATCTACTTTTTTATATTTTTTTTATCTTCACTTATCTTGTTCATACATGTTTCATTCATTTATATATTATTCCCACTTTTTCTTTTCATTTTATTTTGCTAAATATAAAGACCTTTTACAAAAATTATTAGATAATAAGAAATTTTAGCGAAAAAAAAAATCAGCTACTTTAATAACTAATTTAAGCACCTATTTGTAAATTAAAAATTATTACTATCTAAAATAGTTTTTATAATGAATATAAAATTATAATCAGTTTGTCAGTTAGCCACCAATAAATTAGTTTTTAAATTAGCCTAATTTTAAATAATTATAGTTACTATAGATATGATATCATAATTTAAAATAAACTTTTACTTATTATTATGTTAAATGTTTATTTTTCTTGTAGTAATTATAATAAAATACATGAATATAATACTATTTATGTATAATTTATAATTAAATCTACCTAATAAAAGGTTTCAACATCCTTAATATTTCATAAAATATTGGAAAACATGACAAAGAATAGAAGGAAAATGTGTCCAGAAAAAGTGAATTAAGAATTTAAAATAGATTCTAAAATTGGAATAAGTAGCACATTTCTCGATATAAAAGTTAGGTTACGATGACTTGAAGTATAGTGGGGACATAAGAAAGGTGAGAAAGAAAATGTGGCACACGTGTGCATTTTACATAAACATGAGACACACATATGAACAGAGATTATGATGCTAACTTATGTAGATTAAGTGTTTTACATAGAAGATAACATATTGATTTTGTTTTAAGTTTCAAAGGTGTTTGAGTTTAAATCCATGCGAAAATGTCAGCATATCACAGCTTGAGCAATTGACTATATGAGTCTTAGAATAGGCATGAGACACAATAATAATGCTCTTCTTCTGCACTATTCTTAAAACTGCACATGTGACACCTTCATCATCTTAGAAATTACTGTGTTTTTTATTGAAAAAAGTTTCTTTAATAGTAATATTTTTACAATGTTTACGTAATAGTTTATTATTAATCTGTTTCAAATGTTTTTTAAACATAAATTCAAACACATCAATAAAATAATGATACATGTCCTGTTATAAAAAAGTTATTAAAAATAGTTGTCAAATTATCAATATCTTTTTCTATTACACTTTCTTACCATGTTTTTCTCAGGAACTTCAAAACTCTTTTAATACATTTTTAAATGCCCATCATATTAATTTTGTTTTCGTAAATAAGGTTTTGTTAAGTTTAAAATGAGTTGTTACTGAAATTAGTATTTTCACAACTTTTGAATCAACAATGTTGTCACTTGTTCTTTGTAAGTGTTATCATCTCATAGTTAAAATCAGCATGTTAACATCGTTAATTCATAAACATTAATGAATATATCACTTTAATGAAATGCAAAAGATTGTTTTAGTGACAAGATAATTAACATGTAATTTTAAAATAAAATAAAATAAAAAATCTAAACACCAGTATTAGAGATAAAAATAACCATGCCATCACTAATACAATGGTTTCTTGTATTTATACATATATTAAGTCATATGCATTAGGTTAGGTTTATCTCTTTTTTTTTCTTTTATCTCTATTAATAGATAATCAATATTTAATATAAATTGAGTAGAAAAGTATTATAAATTTCTATTAATACAATTCTTTTTATAGAATTAAAAAAATTTCATTAAAAATATATTTCTCTGAATAATAGGATTAATGGGTAACAAAGTTCTTTTCTTTGAGTATTTAATATAATTTCATAGTCGGAATTTAAACTGAAAGAGCATATGAATTGACTATATTCAGGGTTCACACTCGTTGATATTTTATTCATAATATCCTATATCATACTAAAGTAATAATTGTGTTAACATTAAAATTGTTGGGATATATATATATATATATATATATATATATATATATATATATATATATATATATATATATATATATATATATATATATATATATTATAATATTAATAATTTGATTTATAATAAAAAAATTATATATATATATATATATATTTAATGAATGAAGTTCTATTATTTATATTTTTTTTATGAATGACTTTTAATATAAGTTGAGAGCTAAATCAATAACAATATGATAAATGATATTTTGAGACATATAAAAAATTTTATATACTATTCTTTTTTTCTTCTATTTTTTTTTTCAAAAAACTACAAAATATATTTATTTATAATTATTTTATAGAATATTACACGTATCTTACTGCTATGATGTTTGAATTTTTCACATGTTATGAACATGACAGAGAAACTATGGTAAGATTCACGCCAAGCTTCAAAAGTCTTCGTACGTACATGAATTAATCTGTCACTTTATTCACATTCTGTTGTATTTTATACTTAATTATACAAACACCAATTGATGTGAATATTCAAGAGAAAGAAAACTGCTACATTTAAGGTAATGGATATATTCATGCATTTATTCTTAAAGGGTTTTCACACAATATATATGTATATTTTTAATTAATCATATTTTAGTCATTTGTAAAAGAATTTAAACCTACTAAAGTATTAAATGACCTATTAAAATTTTCAACCAAACACAACAGTTCATCAACTCTCATTCAACTTACTAATACCAGAAAAGGGAGAAAGACAAATGGGTGACTCCAAAATGACAAAGAAAAAAGGATTCTCCATTTTTAACCTTTCTCATTCTTACTTAATTAATATCTGATAACTTATATATTTTGGATAATAGAACAATATTTTTTCAGCAGCAACAAAAGTATCAGATTTTACTTAATTTGCATTGTTTGGTTATGATTTTGGTTTCTCAAAATTGATTTTCAGAGAAAAAAAAAATGTAATTTTTTTTAAAATAAATACTTACCCATAAAATGTAATCCAATAAAGTCAATCAGTTCTTCCAAAATAATTAACTTATAAAATAAAATGTTGCTTTAAAATAGAAACATTAGCAACACGTCAATTTGTTAAAATTATATATAAGAATGAGTTTGTATACTATTTTTTTTTTTAATTCTTAACCAATAATGAAAAATATATATCGAAAATATATCAACATTCTTTAACAAAATAGGCGTATAAAACGAATAATGTTTTCCACTATACTGCTCTAGAAAATCCTGACATTATCCTTCTTTCTTTAGCATGGAGCAGAGATAAGAACAATAATATATATCACCCATCAACTTTTTTTCTTTAAATATATAAAATCCATATTGTCACTGGCATCTCTTTATCTTGATGGTATATTACCATATGAAAATAACATTGCAAGAGGTAGTAGATATTTAAAAAGGGTTTAAGGAAATAATTTTGTAAGATTTTTAGGAAAATGATGAGGAGATGAATTATTTAAGAAAGATGATTAATGGAAAAGGATGTTGATGGGCAGATAATGTGTATTAAAAAATGATTTAGTAAATGAAAAATGAATAAATGTGTTCGGAAGGGTTATGAGTCTCAAAGGGATGGATAATGAAGAAGGTATGAATCGTGACGCGGATCTCACTTGGTATTCATCCCCACATGCAAAGTTTGAAGCGAGTGATGATGAGATTATACTTTTACCTAAACTCGAACCATGCATGCCATGAGTTGCAATAGCATCACTTCAGTCTGTCCAAAAAGTCTCTACTTATCCCAGCAAATTTGGAAGTGTTCATCACACTTCATTCTTACTATATCCAGTAAACAAAAGACTTCAAACCCTTATAAGCAACCTAACAAATCCAGTATCCTTTCCTAAATCTGGTATTCACTCTTTAGTCTTGGGACCTACCCTAACACCATTGCAATGTATGTTGCCGTCGTATAATTTAAGGGCACTTCCTTTCGGGAAATCACTAATGCGACCTGTCTCCACCAAGCTACTCCATTTACCCTTTAGGGTATGCACTCCAACACCGACTCTATACTTTTAGGTCCCATCTTCTTTCTTTCTCATTATTCAAAACAAAGAAAAGATTATCTACAACTCCGTTTCTTTTATCAAATTCAATTCTCTCACACTAGTGCAATGAAAGGAAATTGCCTCGGTTGTTTTTGTTTTATGACAACGGTTGCAAAATAATATATACTCAGGTGAGGTAAAAAGTTGAGACTTTTGGTCTCAGTTCAAAAACTGAAACAAAAATGTTATGATTTTGCCTCGGTTTAACAAACTCGAAGCTATAAAGCAAAAAAAAAATGGGTTTATTGTTTCGGTTAGATCCAGAACCGAAATAATAAATCCTTTTTTTATCTCAATTTTTATCAGAATCGTTGTCTAAAGTATTTTTTTTTTAAAAAAAATTTGATTGATTTTATCACCATTTCATATCACACAAATCATATTATATAATCTCATAAACAAACACATAAACAAATTTGTACACAAAAACTTTGTCTAGAAAACATTGTTTTCTATTTATCGAAAAAACAAAAAACATGAAACGCTGTTCAGAAAATACTACATAAAACATCCAACAAACAACCAAACAAAAACATGAAAAATCTAAAACGAAACTAACCTTGAAGGTAATTTAGGGTTGAAACAAAATGAATATATTAATGTGCTTATATAAATAGCAACAGCTAGTTTATATGTTTGACACGACAATAGTAGAAATAGTGTACGTGAGGAAGCGTTTAATATCACCAAGTTGAAATAAGTTCAACCAGAAATGTTTTAACTATTGTTTAGTTCACATTCCTTTATATGGGAATAGTTTCAAACAAAGCTTATTGAAAGAGAGAACATCAATGTGTGGAAAAAAAAAATGAGAATAAATGATGATTTACATATAACAGGAGAAAAAGATAAATAATTTTTTTATAATTACCATGATTTTTATTATTGATATACAACATAAAATAATATTTATATATATAAATATAATTATTAATGGCAGATGAATACATTTTTTTCTCCTTCAACTTCCTTTATATATTTTTTCTATAGTATAAAAAGTGCATTAGACTTTTCTTACATTCATCTTATTTCTCGTATACAATTTCTACCTTTCCTTTGAATGAAACCAAGCGAGGGTAGTTTCACAGGAAACTTCTCCTTCACAGACACTTGCTCATATATTGTTTTTTGACATGTTTTCCAAACTAAAACTCACCAAGAATTTCTTCAACAAATTTATGTATAAATAACATTATATATAAGTATTCCTTTTTGTTGGAAAATTTACGTTAATTAGAAATAAAATCAAATCGAAATTAAAAGTTTCGGGTTTTTGAGTACGTCTTACAGATGTCGCTATGAAATGGGTACTTCCCAATATGTTTTTAATTAGTTAATGTTTATTAAAATTATAAAAATACATGTTATTTTAACTCTTGTTATTTATAATGCTAATCTGTTTTTAGTTAAATTTAGTTAATGATAAAAGGGTATATATAAGTAAATATATTTATTTATACTGATGGTGCACTTCATAATAATTCCACGTTCAAGAGTCATGGTTGAAACACGCAAACTACTATAATTTGACCAAAAAATCCATTAATTTTATTGGGAAATCTAAGCTCCACCTATAAATTCTGAAGTTCTATTCTATATAAATCCAGCAACACTCCCTCCCATTTTGCAAATTGCAGCTCCATTGCTACAATAGCAAGAGTGACCACACAAACACTAAACTACACATATACCAGAATCATCATGGCTTTAAGGAACAAAAGTTTCCAACTTCTGTCTGAGATTGCAACCAACGACAAGCATGGAGAGAACTCTCCTTATTTTGATGGCTGGAAGGCCTATGAATCAAACCCTTTTCACCCCACACAAAATCCTCAGGGTGTTATTCAGTTGGGTCTTGCAGAAAATCCGGTACACTATATGTATTTGATATTTTCTTAGTTTATAGTTTATACAATCTGCGTAGCCACAATGAGGTTTTGCAGCTGATAATGTATAATTTCTGATAACTTTTGCAGCTGACCTTGGATCTGATTCAAGACTGGATAATGAAGAATCCCCAAGCCTCCGTTTGCACACCTGAAGGAGTGAAATGGTTCAAATATATTGCAAACTTTCAGGACTATCATGGATTGCCAGAGTTCAGAAATGTAAGAAAATTATAGTGTGAGTTGATAAGATAGTTATGATATCAGAATGACATAAGAAATGAGTTTTGTTTTGATATTATTTTATGCAGGCTGTGGCAAATTTTATGTCAAGAGTGAGAGGTGGAAGAGTGAGATTTGATCCTGACCGTATAGTTATGGGTGGAGGGGCCACTGGGGCTAACGAGCTAGTTATCTTCTGTTTGGCTAATCCTGGAGATGCTTTTCTGGTTCCTAACCCTTATTATCCAGCGTATGTACCCTCTCTTTCATCACTTCTGTTTTCATTCAATGAATCATACTCTTTCACACTACGTTAAAACTCGACAAAACTTTAAGCAACCACAAACCTTAATAACTATTTTTGTCTTCGTTAATCTTATTATGTTTTAATATATTTTTAAAACTAGTTTTCAATTCACAAAACAAGAGCATTCGACATACAACAATGTGAAGAAAATACTCTTTCATCGATCGAAACTAATGATAATGATGTGATGAATATTTGGCCTACCACCACAATACACAACATCATTCCAACTGTACGCCATTTGGTTCAATGAGTTAGGTGAAGGTTTGCTATTTAAAAAATAAATAAATCCTTAAAAAATACAAAACAACCTGTTAAAAGTTGGATTTAAATAACCAAGTTGTTTTCACACACAATTCGTCATCATCAATATATCTTTTACTAATTTTAAAAGACAAACTACACATACCCTTCATCGAGAAACAGTCTTTCTTTAACACGTTCAAATTTTACCATGTTTGTATAAAAATAAAATGAAAAGAAATATTTTAATTAAATTTATTAATCGTAAAAAGTTAATTTTTTTTTTTTAAGAAAATTCCAATACGATTAAATGACCACCATGTACTGGTTAACATTTGTAGGCTGCTATTATGTACCAGGTGAGTAGTCAACGACACGTGTTATGTAAATACAAAATAAGAGACTTCATGTAGTTGAGTGGACATTTGCCTTTTTAACTTTGAAACCACGACCACCTTAGCTCTCGCTCACGCATTGCAAAATTATATTTTCAGACCAAACTTTTCTCTTCATTGCATTTGACTCTTCCTTTTATTTATAAAATATTATATTTAGTAAATGAAAATGACTATAAACAAATTTTTAAAATAAAATAATACTATTTATGAGTGTCAAATGGAAGTATAATCAAAATCCAGTTTCATAGTGTCATCTTTTCGTTTAAAGAAAAGGACACGACACCATAATTGTTTTTATACTATTATTTAATACCACTCCTTGCTTTTATTTTAGAAATACGAAGATTAGTTTTTATTAAGATATTTTACGGTTAAATGATAGTCATGTCAAATAATTTTATTTTTTTTTTACAAAAAAGAAGAAATTCTTGGTTCTTAGCTAGATAAACCCAGAGAATATTATTAATTCTCACAAGTTTGTAAAGTTAAAGTCTATCCAATGTTTCGTAGCCTTTACCATGGAAAAATCTGCAGTCAACTAATTCAAATCCTTAATTTGTCTGGCCTCAGAGACCATTACAACACAGCAATCCGTCAACAAATTTGAATATAACTTCCTGTTCATAATATTTTGTAACAAGAAGTGTCAAAGTTAACATATATAGATATATATATGAATGTTTCATCACGTGTTACGAGAACGACATGTTTGATTTATCTGACGTAAATTCTGCGTGTTTTATTATTGCAGATTTGCCCGAGACTTGTGTTGGAGAACTAAGGCTCAACTCATTCCCGTAGAATGTGACAGCAGCAACAACTTCAAGATAACGAGGGAGGCTCTTGAAGAAACATACGGCAAAGCAAAAGATGGTAATATCAACGTGAAAGGGTTGATCATAACAAACCCTTCGAACCCTCTAGGAACCACCATGGACAAGGAAACACTGAAGAGCATCGTGGGGTTCATCAATGAGAAGAACATACACTTAGTGTGCGATGAAATATATTCTGCCACAGTGTTCAGAGCTCCTTGCTTTGTGAGTGTCTCTGAAGTGATACAAGAGTTAGAGCACTGCAATAAAGACCTTATTCACATTGTTTACAGTTTGTCCAAGGACTTGGGGATTCCGGGGTTGAGAGTTGGGATAGTTTATTCGTACAACGATGAAGTGGTGAACAATGGGAGGAAAATGTCAAGCTTTGGGTTAGTCTCAACTCAGACACAGTTTCTTCTGGCTGCGATGCTTTCTGATAACGAGTTTGTGGAGAGGTTTCTGGCAGAGAGTGGAAGAAGGTTGGGTGCAAGGCATAATCACTTCATAAAGGGCCTTGAAAAGGTGAACATTACTTGCTTGCCAAGCAATGCAGGGCTTTTCTTCTGGATGAACTTGAGGAGCTTGCTGAAGGAAAAAACATTCGACGGTGAAATGATGCTGTGGCGTGTGATCATCAACGAGGTGAAGCTTAATGTGTCACCAGGTTCAGCTTTCAATTGTCCTGAGCCCGGTTGGTATAGGGTTTGCTTTGCTAACATGGATGATGAAACTGTGGAAGTTGCACTCAAGAGAATCAGAGCATTTGTTGGCAAAGAGACAGGGAAACCAGTGGAACTCAAACGTTGGAAAAGCAACCTTAGACTCAGCTTCTCATCAAGAAGGTTTGATGAGAGTGTTATGTCACCTCACATGATGTCACCTCATTCACCAATGCCTCACTCACCCCTTGTCAGAGCCACTTAGTTAGACCAGTATATATATGTACCTTAAAAACTTCGTATGTGTTAAGAGTCAAATTACATAATGGTTTTTCTACTACATATGTCATTTAAACTTATGTTTGTGACGTTGTCCTGGATGTGTGGACAGCTAACTCTTATGTAGTTAGGTAACATAAACGATTTGTTCAATCAAGTTATTTATAGTATGAATTATGAATTTATGATTTCAAAATATGCTTCATTCTGTAACTTTTCCTCCCCTGGGTATGTTAAATTCATGGAGAATAACCGTTTTCTCCTATATATTAATGGCCTAATGAACCTTGAACATTGATTGTTCAATTAGGAAACTGTTCTTTTAGGAAGATAAAATATGCTATATAATTCTCTTTTAAAATACTCAATTTCAAACTTGTAATTTACTTAAAGTTTAATTAATCGTATCTAAAATGATAACTCTATCCTTTCCAACAAAAATAATTGTTTTTAGTCTTAGAAATCCAAAGTTTTGGTATCCAGTCAATAATTGAATGAGTCTATGCAGAAACTTTAGACACCAAAGTACTTATACAAATAAATATATATATTCAATTTCCACGGTGATCGAAAATTTGTAGAGTAAGTGATAATTATAATAAGAAACTTATCAGTAAAAAAAGTTATTGGAACTCATCTCACCATCATGCATGCGTGGCTTGATTGGTTCCACCAACATGTGCTAAAATTGAACGAGTGGATAATATATATATATATATCAAAGTCATTATTCAGTTGTTTGAGTATATATCTGTATACATTGAGATAATGAGCTTATATAATTTGCATTGGCTATTAGAAAGTCGGTTTAAGCCTAACTCAACCTTACAAAACTGACTTATAAAGTAAGGTTTGTATTTCATTTATATATTATAAATTAGTCTTATTTCTAGTCGATGTGAGACTTCCAACATACCCCTTCACGTCGAGGTATAAACATCTTGTGCGTGATAGTAGAAATTTGATGGTCCAATATTGACCCGACAACGGGTGGAATAAAAAGAGAAATGCTCACTTAGAACTCGTTAGGATAGACTTTAATCATGACTCTAATACCATATTAGAAAGTGGGTTTAAGTCTAACTCAACCTCACAAGACCAGCTTATAAGGTGAAGGTGAGGTTTGTACATCACTTATATATTATAAATTAGCTTTATCTCTAGTCGATATGAAACTTCCAACATTCGCCATCTGCACTACGTGATTGCATGAAGTGCAGAGGAAATTTGGGTAGAGAAGATGTGTTTCCGTTTTTAGCATAGGTAGATATGTGAATCCTTTGTGTAATTTGGTCAAGGTGTGTTGAACTATGGAAACTGAAATGTAAGTTTCATTTTAGGTCATTTTCCACCATGTGGGGGGACAAACTGACCCACAAAATTGACAAACTTTATTATTAGAATTTAGTTACATGTCATTCAAATTGTTTTATGGTAAAAGGAATTGACATGTTTGCGAGCTTTTCTTGCCGTATGGGACATGGATACTCTTCCAGTGCACTGTGCCTTCACAATAAATAATAACCTCAGCAATGTCAAAGTTGCAGAATTTTACCTGATAAGCCTTGACAGTGATCTCAACATCAACCAAAGAAAGTTGCAATACATTTGTGGGGTAAACTATGTGTATTGGACAGTGATGAATGAAGCCCTTTTATAGAATCTGAAAGTGACACAGACAGTTTTAACTGCTATTCATCACTTCATAATTTTAAGGAAATAATGGCTTCTGATAATGTTATTCAAGTTATGTTGTTCATGCCGTGGAGAAACTTTCAGACAAAATATTAATGTTAGATTTATCAAAGAGGTTTATTAAAAAGATATAATATTAACGAGATTTGAGTCTACTCACATAAGAAATTAACGTTTCTCTTTATTCAAAATTTTAAGAAAAATGGATCTTTTACTTTTTTATGTAGTATTCTATTTTTTTCATTTTTATTCAATCTTGAATTCCCATAAGCATATTTAATTGTATAATGTGTTGAATTTGATCTTCTTAAAATCATAAGATTGACACATTTCTTTGATGAGACACCACTTAAGTAATCTGAGTAAACAATTTCAAATAGAGAAAGCTTATCTCGAAACGCTAAGAAAAATCTAAACAAATTTAACTACTTAAAGTATGTTAATATCTAGTCACATAGGATTTATGGAATTTTGGAATAACATATCGCCTTATTGTATACACTTTTGGAATTTTATTACTTTCAGCTTCTACAGTATATCTACCAAATTCGTTATATGTTCCCATTATATCACTCAAGTATATATATTTTTTTTTATAATTTTGGATTAATGTGATTTACGAATTATGCAAAAATTTCAGATTTTCTTAATTAGTAATTTTGTTTACATATTATATATATTAATTATATGAAATCTGTTGAACTTGTATATATACACAAGATGTGTGCAAATATATAAATTGTTAATATATATTTATATATATAAATTGTAGTGCATTTTTGTTATTTAGGTGAGCTACCTCTAAAATAAGTATAGCTCATTCTAATAAAGAAAATATATTTTTAACATCGGTTATTACATTAATCCAGGTTGAAAGTCTATACTTTTAACTTTGTCCTGTTTAACATTCATTTTAAAATCAATATTGAAATATTCAAAGAATCAATGTTAAATAAGTTTTTTTCACTGATGTCAATATCATGAGTAGCTAAATCTTCATTTATTAATATTAGATATAATCACTAAAACTTTCCTCTATATTTTTATTATATACATATATATATTGACAAACTATAATAGTTCTATTATTCTTCTCATTTAATATTTTATATATGTGTTGATAAGTTTTCAATCTAAGATAAAATAAAAATAATTAAATAATTTGTCAAAGAACGAATATTACTTATTAATCATCTTTAAATCATTAAGCTTAATCTAAGTTTATTATGTTTAATTAATAAATGACTATGATCCAAATATATCTAGAATATGCTTGGTAATGCTATTCATGATAAGAAATTATGACAATAAAAAATATTTAATGTACTTAATAAAATGAAAAAGTGAAAAACAAAGTTTTATCTCAAGGTATTTATATTATAATTTTCTACAAAATCTAACTTTTTTCAATTTAAAAATGAAAAAAAAATAGTATGTTGTTTAGTTTTTTGTTTTAATCCTTATTATCATATCAGCTTTCCTTTTATTTAACTTTTGTAAAATAAAATTAGTATCTTCAATTCCATTTACTGGTTTTAAAGTTTTTTTTTTTTACCATAACAGTGCACTTGAAAAAAATGTTAACAATAGATAAAAAAATGTAAAATAATATTTAATTTTATTACTTAATGGAAATATTTATAATTCATGATTTACTGTAAAACTTATTCATAAAAAATATTTTAATAACACAGTTGCACAAAACTTAATAATAAGTTGTAATTAATAAAACTTGTATACATTCAAAGGTTAAAATAAACAATTTATTCTTTACAGGACTACACTGTAAGTGTTTTATTAGATCAAATATATAAACGAGAGGAATGAATACTAAATCAATTTTAAAATGGAAAACTTTGCTAGTTTGAATTAATTCAATTATTGGGTTAATTGTTTTTAGTTCTTAAATTTAAAAAAAAAAAAAAACATATAGTTCTTGTAATAAACTTTGTACCAATTTCATCATGATATTTTATGAATGAATTTATGGTTAAACATTTATGATATGACAAACAGTAAAAACAGCATTGTACAGGACGTAAATTGAACATCAACATACAATGCAACGCAGTTTATTAATTATTCTGAAAATAACTGCTTAATTTTATTTTTTTTTAATTTCTATATCAAAGATTACTATTGTCAAAGTCTAAAAACACATGAACCGAAGGATGACTCCGATTACATTTTTTTTATTATTTTGTGGCCCTTCTGATTTTATGGACCTTTTGCCCATACCTATTAAGGCTGACAAAAGTAGTCCATTTGAAAGTTCCACATATATAATTTTAAAATATAAATGAGTGGAAAGTTCGATTTTAATTGTTTTCTCATACACAAAAATAGCAGTGAGATTCTTGTCACAAAATTTTTTTAGAGTGATCAGATTAATTATTAATTTTAATATTATTGACGAATTTTATAATAGAAGATAAGGTTTAATAGGTTCGGAGGTCTCTATATTTGGGGTTTGTTTCAATTGGGTCCTTTAATTTTGAAAGTGATCAATTAGGTTCCTAATTTTGTCAATTTGAATCAATAAAAGTCTTTCCGTTAAATGCAGTTAACACCGTGAAGTTTTTGAACATGTGGCACAGGGATTTCACCCTTGGAAGCATCAGCGTGCCACATGTTCAAAAACTTCACGGCGTTAATTGCATTTAACAGAAAGGCTTTTATTGATTCAAATTGACAAAATTAGGGACCTAATTGATCACTTCAAAAATTGGAGGACCCAATTGAAACAAACCTCCAAATATATGGATCTCCGAACCTATTAAACCTAGAAGATAACACAGGAAATACAATGCCAATTAAACATTAATCTATCCCAAATAAGGGATTAGTAACTAAAAATCTTAATATCTTTTTAGTCATCTTACACTTAGATTCATAATAGATAGAAGTGATTCCTCCATGAAATACTTTTCATTACAAAACAAGTTCAATTAATGAAATTAAAAAACTATAAAACCTATTGACTTTGATATATAAAAATGACTTCAACCTAACCTAACCCTTTGAATGTATTTAAAATCTACCAAATGGTGATCCTTTCCTATGTAAGCAATTTACTTTTACTCAAGTTGTGCTGTTGGGTATTTGATGCTTTAATATGTTAATATGTGAATCTTGTTCCCTTGACTTTGTGTTTCATTATTGGAATGACAAAGCTGAACAATGTTAATCATGAACACACCGACCATATCTTATAATGACGTGGAATTGATTCATTGTTGTACGTAAACGTTTGGAAATTGGAAATTCTGCCTAAAGCATTCTAGGCTGTCGAAAATGGAAGACAGCCATTTTAGTCTCTTGGTCTTAATTATTTTTTACTTACAAAGTAAAAACTTAGAACAAAGTGAAAAGTAAATTAAACAAGTGTGTAGCTTTAAAATAATAGTTCCAAAGGGTGCGTTGGAAGGAGAACATTTTAGGAGGGACAAGATGCATGTGTAAGGTGTGGAGAAAGTTGAAATGGTAAATACAAAACAGGAATCTGCATAGCATTGTTTAGTATTAGTTAATCACATGCACGCCTTGGCTTTGCAATGTACAAGAAGTACAAACAGTTTCCATGTGGAATGAGGATGAATACAAAAGCAAAACATGACATGCCACCTAAAAAAGTTATGGGGGTAGCTTAGGTTATTCTGTCTTTAGGAAGGAACACAAAAAACAAAAAGGGAATTGAGATTAAGGGCCTAAAGGGATTACTTTAATTATACACCACACCACTAAGTCCTCATATATTAAAAAACAAGCAAACAGATCTAATAGATAGGCATGAAGCACAGCTTCACAAATAATCAATCAAACCATGATTCTATACCAGAAAACACCACAGGCTACCTGCTTCCCAACTAGAGATAGTGTGAAAAGACATTTTAGAAAAAGAGAATCAATCAAACGGTTAGATTAGATATATACTTGGTTCAAATTTAAATACTCATCCTTTAATACTTGGTTCAATGTTGAAGAAAAGAATGAAATACTAATAAAAACAATGGTGATGATGAATTGGACCGACCATTTGAATCATGGTTAAATGGGGACCTTGAAACTTCAATCATTCAATGTAGATATGAAGAGATGGGACCATAGAATCGTGTGAGTGGCCATGTGGTATTCACTTTTGAACAAGTTGTGTTTGCAACACAAATGCAGGGTTCTGAAAAGGGAAGGAGAAATGGGTGTCCCACCCTCAGATCTCAACTACGTGATGGGGTACCCTTTGCTTTTCAGCCACACTGCCCCACTTGACAAAGGACATGACTATACCACGGAATAAAAGAAAAGGAAAGAAAAGAAACAAACATTTTTCTTTATGACATCAAGTGGCGGTGAATGTGATAAGAGATTGAGACCTCTACCACCATTTTGACCATTATCAAAGCATATGCTTGGCGTTTTCAATCTCTTTTTTTACACATTTTTTCTGTTTACGTCACCACCACAACACTGATTACTAATTGCTCATTCATTCTTCTACTTCATACATGCAACAACTCAAAAGGAAACTAACATCAACTGTCATTACATTTCTGATCATTGTCAAAACAAATCCCCCAAAATTTTATTCCTCTCTCTCTCTACACATTGCTAATCTCCCAAAACAACTAAACAAGACACCACCACCACCACCACCAAAATATATACAAGCAGTTTCTTTCTATCTTCATGAAAGAGTTGGCTTGATTCCATTACAAGTAGAGAAAGTTTGATATATATATATATATATATTATATATTATATATATGTCTTTCTTTCTTCATGTTTTCTTCCTCAGCTTGATGTTTTAACAAATGGTACAAGCATTGGGATTCTCTTCCATGCTTTGGACATAGTAATATGTGGTCATGTGTGGATTATAAGCCCTATAAGCCTTTACCAACTCTAGAACTGGATCTGGGGGTGGGGCTGGTGCCTCTTTCTTCTTCTCCTCTTCTTTTTTCTCTTCTTCTTTCTTCTCTTCTTTTTTCTCTTCCTTCTTTGGCTCTTCCTTTTTCTCCTCTTCCTTTTTGCCTTCCCCCTCCTTCTTCCCCTCTTCCTTCTTCTCTTCCTCCTTCTTTGCCTCTTCTTTCTTCGGCTCCTCTTTCTTCTCAGGCTCCTTTGCTGGACCTACTGACACTATGTCTGTCTGCCAGTACTTCCGAAGTTTGCTCACCACATTCACCGGATCAACTGTTCCTATCACTGTCAATTTCTTCTCCTTCATGTCCATAGAGATAGCATCAATTCCTACATGTTTGCACACAATTTTATTGTTAGGAGTTCTTTACCTTACAATTATCACATTCATCAAATGAAAAAAAAAAACAATACAATGCCTTCTGTTTCTTTATCTCTCTGCTACTGCATAAATTATCACACTTCAAATGCTGAAGTGTCCAATCCAACTAACCACACCAATCCAATCAAACAAGAACTGTCTTTTCCAACAATGTTTTGTTGAATCCATGATATCTTCTCATTCAGAGTTAAAAGACTAATTCTTTAAAGTGCAAAGATTTATTCATTTCTCATCAGTAACCTTCTTCCTAGTTGAAATATCCTTATTCTTCAGACTCCAGATACTGTTTAATAAGTTAGTCATTGAAAGTTACCAATTACAAACTATCATGCTATATTTAGGGAACTTAATTGACTGTTAATTTAACAAGTAAATTTTTTAAGCAAAACATTTGGACCTTGATCTTTGTTTTTTATATAAAGGTTACAGGCACCACTGATAAGCGACACCAGAAAGAGAGTGCAACCAACCCCATCCCTTCAAAAGCACGAAAACCAAATTCAAAATATTTTAACATAACCACAGAACAACTTCATGACATGCTAACTAATATATTAGATCGCTGTCAATTATGAAATAGAGAAGCTGGATATATATATATCTTAATTAATATAACGCATTTGGTATGTCTTCATCCCCAGACAAAGGCATGACATATATGTAACAAAATGGCCCAGACATTTATTCAATATGGTTGTATCTAATATAATAATTACAATTATAGCATTGCTTTCGTTCACTTTCAGAGTATTTGTTTATATACTATTATCACATCATGTACGGTACACACTTAACAAGTTTGAATATGATAATCATCATAAGTATTAAAAAAGTAAAACCCTGCAATAAGATGGGATAGTATATGATTAAAAAATAGTGGTAAAATATTCTGCGGGACCAAAGTTAACCAAAATGGTTAAAATGACCACATAGATCTCTGCTCAAATATCACGTGACAATGATTTGGAGGTTCCGTCACACCATCAGGTTAACCATCATTTTTTCATCACCCAGATCTCAGAATTTTGTAACATTCCCCAGATTTGGGCATTCCCAAACCATAGATTTTAGTTAAGATGGTATTTTTGGAAAAAAGGGTGAACAATGATTTGATACCTGAAAGTGTTGAAACTGTTTTCAGGGCCTTCTGTTTAGCCTTGTCATCTGGCAAATCTAACTTGAGTACAAACTTCTGCAAACAAAAGAGAGAAAAAAATGAATCAGAGTGAGTGATTCCCTCAGCCCAGATTCAAACCACAATAACCTAATCGTAGCAGAGCATATCCATAGCAGCAAATCCGAACCAAGTAAATAAAGTGGCAAACTTGAAACCTTTTATGGCATTTTATGCATGCCCCATATGTTCAATCAAATCAATTACACATACCCCATATGTTAAAATATAACATATCCACGAATCTGATGAAGAATATGACAATATTCATTTCAGATACAGAACCCAGATCTTTTATACAGAAGGAAGGGGCAGAAACAAAAAGAAAAAGAAAAAGAGAGAAAGAAAAGCAGAAAGTTGGAGGAGAATCAAAAGTGAACCATGTTCATGAGTCAAAGTTCAGAAGTGAATTATGATTACAAATTATAAATTATAAATTGTGAGGAAAGGATAAAGAGAATCCAGAAGTGGAAAGTGGGAATCATACCTTCATGTTTTTTATCCCTCTATGGTTTGGAGGGATGCGAGTGGAGATGAAAGGAAGAGAGAAGAAATGTGAAAAACTTGAAGAGACTGAGAAGAAGAAAAGTGGTTAGCTTGAATTGGAGATGAGATGAGAAGAGAAGAGAAGAGAAGAGAGAGTGCAATACGAAATCTATAATGGTATGTTGAAAAAGATGGAGAGTGAAGAGTTGGACAGATTTTAATACCAGAAAATCCGAAACAAAACAAGGTTTGCAGAATAGGAGAGAGAAAGAAAAGCTAGAGAGAGAGTAGGTGTAAGAAAGAAACGGAACGAAAACAAAGGGAAGCATGAAGTATGTTAATGTTATGTAGTAATATGTAATATGTTATTTACAGAAAATAATGATGGTGGTGTTGTTGTTGTAATAATATTTACAGAAAATAATGTAGGAGGGGCTATAGGGAAAGAGAACAGAGTGAGCCCCTCCACTCTACGCATGAAACTGTAATCACAAAGCAAACTTTATATCACTCTGACTCAGCATACGGCCACGCGATGCTGCTCAGCGAGTGACCGCTTGGTGCAGTGCAGGGCCACCACAAACATCAATTCTTTCGAATATGTGTTTGCATGCAAAATATAATTGTATGGTACTCAAGATAGGCGGAACGGTTAATTTTGGATCATAGGTTAAGTTATTCATGATTCGATTATAATTGAGTCAATATTAAAAAATATTATGTTTGATCATGAGTACGTCGAAGATATTGTTTTCGATTGAACAAATAAAATAAATTAATAAACTAACAACAAAATATTAAAAATATTGATAAATAATTATAGTTTAAAGAATCGGTTAATGAATAATAAACCGAAATTGAAAGTAAAATTGTTTTGGTGAAATTATGATAGTTTAGGGTCTATGAAATAACTTTTAAAATAGAAGACTAAGCCGTAAAGGTAAGCAGTTTTGAATTAATTTTGAGTACTTACTTTATATTGAATATTATCACTATTATCATGTAAAGTTATTGACTTGAGCATCAAAGTATCTTTTGCAGATATCCTATTTATCAATTAGGACTTGAAGAGCTTGAAATAGAAAAATCAAAAATCAGAAAATAAGGAAAACAATAATAGAAAGGTGTGTCTCTCGATCCTACTAAATTATATACAGAAACAATAATCTTTAAATATCACATTTTTTATTTATGTTTATAAATATGTGACAAGTTATATTATTTCATTATCTTTTACCTATGTTATGTAAGAGATTTTATGTAAATAATATGTAAACATGTGAGAATGTTGGACTATTTATCATTTCTCATTTATTTGAAAGAATACGCGGTTACTTTTGACATAACAGAAAGTTTTGTTTTGTCAAGATAAATACTTAGACGTACAATGATTCACTTTAACATCTCTCATCTTTTGATACTCTGGTGATGCTGATTGCTGCGAAGAATAAGAATGATGAGAGTTTTGGGAATAGAATCTTAAGTAAATTTTACAATTCAGTTTAATTATAACTTATTTTGAGAAATAACACCACTTTTTCACAAAGTTTGATTGCGCATCTTGATAAATAAACTGCTTTTTAAGAATTAATATATTCTTTAATAGAACTCCAGTAAATTGACATATAAGATAATTTATTCCGATAACATGATAATTAATTCACGTTAATTATGAATAATCATCATTGTAATGTATGTACCCATGGTTCATATTGGTAGTTCAAGTATGAGGAAATTGATCAATTTCAGAATAAGATAAACATATAATTAATCAAAATAAGTCAATAGATTTAAAAGAAATTAGGTTGTGATTAAGTTGATCATAATTAAAATTTTATGGACAAAATTATAAATATAAGTTAAATATATAATTGTTGAAACTTTTATTATATATTTATTATAATATTAATAGTTTTATCGATCAAATTTGGATTGACTTTAATATCGAAACATCTTTAACAATGTATTTCCAATCAGCTGGAGAATAACATACTCATGGAGAAGATAGCATTGGAACATGCAAGAAGAAAATTGTTTTAAGTAAATGTTTGACTCTACACCTGAAACATTTTAGCACTCACCGTAGGGTTAAGCCAAAACTGTTGGAACCCACATATTAATCACTAGGAACATGGCAAACAACATTGTATTGGAGAAAGTTGCGAATGATCAGATGGACTTAAGGGAAATGATGTGGAGATGCAAAGATAGATGGACGAAATGTAAAGAAAGTATGACAAAGAAATCAAGGCGTTACGAGCTGAGAACATGATCATCCGACAAGAAAAGGATGGCAAAGATCTTATGTCATTCACTCCAACTTTGTAGGGACAAACTAAGCAACACTGAGAAGAGCCATACTGAACAGTTCAGACAAGCAACTTCGGAGCAAGTAAGGACAATAGCTAATCTGTTGTGACTATTGACACATCCAGTTTACTCTAATTCACTATGGCATCCCTTTGTTTGACAATTGGAGGAGGATGTTAATGTTTAACAAGTATGATGGATCCATTGACCCGAATGAGTACATATGAATCTTCATAAACCAAATGGTGTTGTATGATGACTGATGTCATATGGTGTAGAGTTTCGCCACCTCTATGAAGAAGGATGTCATGGCTTGGTTTGCTCTATTACCGACCAAATCTATGGACTACTTTGCAACTATCCGATCGAGATTCAGAACTTAGTTCGCCACAAGTTGACCACATCATCTAACGTCGATTGCTTTAGTCAATGTTAGGAAGGAGAAAAATAAGTCATTTTAGGCCTTCATGGAAAGGTTTAGAAATGTCCTTGCAAATCTGAAACTTTAACCCTAATGTGGTCATGCACCATCTGATCAATGCGACAAAGACCATTCCCAAAATCTTGGAAAAGGTCCTCAGCGTTGACTTATTGCCTCATAAGAAGTATACGAATCTCAATGCCGATGGAAACAAACAATGTCTCTATCACTACAACCTAGGTCATACCACGAAGGAGTCCTCTACATTGATAGAAGAATTGAAGAGCTCATCAGAGTTGGCCACCTAAGGAAATTTGTAAGAAAGGATCACTTGGAGTGAAGTCCACCTTGTCGACAAAGTCTGGAACACAACCCTAAAAAAGAAAACCATGGGATTAGGCAGAAAAGGGAGTCGTCCAAACAGAAGAGTTGAAGTAGTGATTGCCCGCTAAGGGGACACATTAACACCATCTCAAAAGGAATTGCAAGAGGTGGCTCCTCTAGCTCATCACGGAAGAGGCTCGTCCACAATGCACCTGGTCGAGAGAAAGATAAGAAGCATACCTTCAATCGCATTTACATATGAAGACTTTTAGGCTTCGAGAGGTTAAGTACACCATTCGGCTTTTCAACACGGTCTTCATAAAGAAGTCGAGTGGCCAATGATGAATGTGAACCGACTTCACCAATTTCAATAACAAAAAACTAATTACAATACGATTTTCTATGATTTATTTTTAAAATTCATTCCATTAAGTAGCATATCATTTTTAATATCTTCAGGTTTAATAAATTATTTTTAAAATCTATTAAAATTCAACCTAGAGATAAACATGTAAGAATATAAATTTAGTGTAATGACATAAATTTAGTGATAATAACTAGCGTGAACTTATTTGAAATTGAAAATGATAACCATTTGTAGAGTTAGTGAAAATAAGAGTAAAGATACTTTAATATAATTGAGAGAGAAAATAAAAAATATAGTAGTGGTAGAAATAACGTATGATATATATATATATATATATATATATATATATATATATATATATATATATATATATATATGTGTGTGTGTGTGTATTAATGATAGAAGAGAGAAAGTGCGAGAAACTTTATTTTAATTTATAAATTGCGAATAGTTTCTTTAATATTTATATGTTTTATTTTTAAAATATCATTTGTTACTTTAAACAAAATTAAAATTATTTTGTTTATATGGTGTCCAATTAGAAGTATTATTTTTTTAATTTATTTCTACTTAATATAATATGTTTTTTATTATTAACAATAAAGTATTCAATATTCTCACTGACTTTTATAAAAAATTAAAACTATTATAATGTAAAAAAAATTATTAGTTAATTATAATTTGTAAGTACCTAAACATGTTATTCAAAGGCACCACCAACAAATACAGACTGAGGTGAAAAATGTCTAAAAAGGGACAAATAAGAATTGATATTGCCTCATTATTAAAAAAATATATCATATCGCATCCCAAGAAAAGGGATATATGAGTTATAATATATTGCTGCATAATTTAATTGTATTATATTTTTGAACATTTTCTTATATTTAGTTAATAGAAAATTATTTTATACATAATGTTTGAAGAAACTGATAGAAAATTACAATCCTTTCCTATAAAATTTCTAATATTCTTTTTTTTTTCGGTCTTGTTTTCTCGGTTTTGTCTTTTCATCCAATTTTTTGGTTTTTATCTTTTTGGTTTTATTGTTTTAGTCTTATTTTTTTCGACCTTTTTAATTTTTTGTACTCTTAATTTTCTCACTGAGAAATATACCCACATTTAAAGTAATTAAATAAAAATTAGACACAAAAATAAAACCTAAATTATTGTTAAACTCTTATTAAATCCTCCTTAATCACCTGAAAAAAATTAATAAAAAAATGTATAAATAGATAAACACACAAAGTAAAAAGAAGAATTTTTTTTCTTAACTATATTTTTCTAAAAATAAATTATAAACACAATATTAATTTAATCATTGAAATATC
Source organism: Vigna radiata var. radiata (assembly GCF_000741045.1). Classification (NCBI taxonomy): domain Eukaryota; kingdom Viridiplantae; phylum Streptophyta; class Magnoliopsida; order Fabales; family Fabaceae; genus Vigna; species Vigna radiata. Next base: position 15,032,849 of record NC_028354.1, on the reverse strand, counting down.
CTTACAGATACTTCCATCCCCTAAAATCAACAATCATCCCAAGATTAATAATTAAGGCCTACAACAAGAAACTGCTATTTATTAGTTCATTGAAATATTTTCAGAAGAACAAAATTTATAATTAAATCAGCATAAATGTAAATTTGTTATAAATAATTAAAATTATTAGTGCTGTAAAAAAATTATCCGGTTCAATTCGACTCGATTCATTATCAGTTGAATATTTAGTCAGTCAATTCAACCTTACTCATTTATTAATGAATTCAAAAAATTTGAATCCGATCCAGTTTATTCAAATTTAAACAACTCTATCCTAGGTTAAACTCTAAAGACAAATCAAAATAAAAAATTAACCTAAACTCAAATATAATCCAAAAGCAAACTCAAAAAGCGAATAAATAAATATATAATATTGATTATTTTTGTGTCACCTGTCCCTTTATAAGATTAGAGTTTTGAATAGATAAATTTATAATATTTTACTCTCTTTAAATATCTTTTTCCTTTATTCTCATTTACAATATAATAAAAAAGTATTAACTAATAATATTAAATAATAAATAATTAAATTAAATTAAGTGGATTGATAAGTCAACCCGACTCATTGTAAGTTCAATCTGAATTAATAAGGTTCTAAACAAGCCAAATTGAAAATTCATCTGGATAAAAAAATTAAAACTTTTCAAATTCAATCAAGTATATATGATAAACCGAATTAACATACAATTTCTAACCATTTTCACAGTACCGATTCATATGGTATGTTTTCTTTTCTTACCTAATTCTTTTATTACATTTTTGTATGGGATTAATGATATAAAGTTCATAAAAATGTAGATTTATGTTGAAAATATATATATATTTTTATTTGATGAGAATTATTGAGTAGTTGTCTTTGGGTATGAGGACATTTTGTGAGTTATACGCTTTTAAAATCTGTTATATATATATATATTTCATTACATTTATAATATATTTGTTTTCAATAAAGAATCTTTTAAAATTTTATGGAAAATGGACCCTACTTCTTTCTTTCATTTCACTCTATTCAAGTTACCTACTTTCATTTCTTAAATTTTACCTATCTTAGCTTTTTAAATTGAAAAAACAAGATATATTTTTTAACCTAAAAGAAAGAAGAAAGCAACAAGAAAATAAGACAGGGAGTTTGGTACCCGTGAAGTCTTAGGTCACAGCCTGAAACCATTGTCGATCCCAATATTCATATTAATGTGTCTGAACAATGCTACAATGTTAGCTCAAAGAACAATCTACAACTCACAACAGAAACATTGTGAGGTAAATTTCACAACCTTTTCTTTTTTTTTTTAATCTGTCTTGTCGTTTCTTAAATCCTCAGACATTCAATATGATATTAAAATAAAAATTATTAAAATTCATGTCTAATTTATTTTTACCCCAAACATTCTCTTCTTTAACTTTTAACCAAGAGTGTTGTTTTGGGGAATTCTTTTTACCTTATTCTGTATTTTCAGTCTTTATTACTATTGTTGCCTCCTTTTCAAGAATCACCACTTCTGAATCACATATGTTTAAACAATAATATAAAGAAAAGTTTAATCTTATTAGACCATCTACGTGTTCATTATTATAATGTCATGGTAGAATAAATTATCAAATTGGCCATATATATTTTTTTTATGTAATTGTCAAATGTTGCTTGTTAGTAGTCTTACTAACATTAACATTAAATTTGTAATTCGCAGCTTCATCAAAAACCGAAAGTGCCCACATTAACATACAAATTACGAAGTAGTTGGATACATTTAGCTACCAAGAGTGGAATCTTATTCAGGTGTTCATTCATAAATAAACAAACATACCAACGTTGTTTTCATACCAAAACAAAACAAACAAAACTTTGATGTGATGAGTATCATTTGAAATTGGAATCTCATCTCATACTTCCAGTTCTTTTCAAATATAATTAACAAATATAGTTTAATATACTTAATTATTTTCTTTTTTTTTAAGAAATAAATCTTACTATTTGTAAAATATTTTAAAAAATTAGAATAAATTTACGTAACTTTTTTTCCATTTAACATGATTTTGTAACATAAACAGAAGAATTATTCTGTAATTATGGAAAAAGTACATCACAATTATTTATTGAGAAAAAATGCATCAGAATACTATGCATGAATGAGCAACAAATAGAAATTTGAGAATGCCACGTCTAGTGGACCCAGTGGGCGGTGCCAGAACCATAGTAGTGTCGTTATCACTTTTCTCAGTAGCGTACAGTACAGTATAATCTACAGTACTGTATTTATGATAACGTACATCTACCCTCATAACTTTCCTACGCGCACAGAGTAGCGCGTGAGTTCTTCAGACACCCTTCACGTGTATCATTTCGCACGTGAGAGATGCAATTATGTGGGTCCCACAGTTGAACCTCCAAATGACAGTTGCGGGTTTTTTAGAAAATTGGCGGCGGCGGCAGTTGCCGCCATCGTTATCTTATCTCTACCAGCATGAGCACATAGATGATAGGTGTTCGATTTTTCTTTTCTTCTTTACAAAATTAAGTTAAAACTTTTCTGGTAGTATGAAAACTGTTTCATGCATTAACTAGAATTAAATAAAGTACTCTTTTTTTATATACAAAGAGAATTTCTAATAATAATCCTTACGTTATAGCTTGATGTTTTGAGTGACTGAGATGTAGAAAAAAATAAAACTATTTCATATTATATTTCCTTCATCCAAAAAAAAGTAGTCATTTAATAAATAAAGAGTATGAATTTATCTGTATTTAATAAGAGAGGTTTTTTAAATTTAACCGAGGTTGTTCCACTCAAACTACATATGTTCAATTGCAATTCCATGTTTTAATTAAAATGTACGATTTATAGAATTAAACATGTATATATGTATGAATCAATTGAATGAGATAATTTCAATTGATAAATATGAAGAATATAGATGTACAAGATATTGCATATTTGTTTTCATATATAAGATAGTACTGAGATTTTGTGATTGTGGTATTAAGTATAAAAATAAATCAAGAAATATTGTGTATCCAGCCTAGTGGGACTATATATAGAATTTAGAAAAATGGTTTTGTGTGTGAGATTGATTTATTAGTTTTATTTGAATCATTCTACTCTTTTCATGAGGGTATAATTTAATTCAAAATATTATTAGATAATACTAATTAACAAATTTGATATATCATAACTTCTATACAAATACTACACAATTTAACATTTTTTTATCCACAAACACATTAGTTCCCAATCAAACACTTAAATTCAATATTTTTAAAGAAGTCAACATACCAAATCAAGCATTCGAGATAATCTATTCTCATCCAAACAAGAATTACATCCATAACCATATTAGATACTAAATTTATCAATATACTCATCAAAGTTGCTCTAAAGTCATTCACACAACTAACTTCATTACCAACACATAATTTAAACCATAACTTTTAAATCTTAAATATAATTAAAACTCTTCACATAATATTATAATTTACTAGCTTTTATTACTTAGATTATGAGCTACTAACACAGAGTTTTACTACCTCTAAAAACATCTACTCATACGGAAAGCAATATCAACACATAAAAAACTTAAATTAAAGATTTAATCACATTCTAACAATTCTAACCGAACATAAATTCATCTTGAGCTCAAGTCCAACAACTCTCCATGTGCATCAGATTCACACAAAAAAAAGACTAAAAGAAGGATAAAAGATAAACTTAATATATTTAAAATTATGTTCAAGTAGAATTGAATCAATCTATCTCAAGACTTTTATGATGCGATTTGATTGTCAAACAAATGAGTAAATCGGTCAAAAACTTAGAGAGAAGTCAGAAAAAGAAAACAAAAATAGTTTAAGGAGATGATAATCTTTATAATGTTGAAAGTTCTACATCAACTAGTGATAAAGTCAATTTAAAGTAAATAAGTGAGTACAAATCCTAAGAAAATTTATTGTTTGTTGAACATATTTTTTCATCTGTTATATCATAGAGTCACTCACTATTGGACAACACATCAACTTCTAGTTCAATGCTTTGGAAGTCTCACATCAACTAGTGATAAGGTTAATTTAAAATATAAAAGTGAGTGCAAATCTCACTTTACAAACTAGTTTTATATATTGTTTTTACTTTTAATTATTGATTATATACTTAATCTATTAGCTCACTCTTATACTTAGTACACAAGCAAAAAATTAAAAAAATAAAATAACAAAGGTTATAAGTATGGGAGTATAATTTCTTTGACTTTTTTATGTTATGGGCTAGTCTTGGATGTATAGTTTTGTAAGGTTTGTGTTCTCATATCTCTCTTTATGTATATATAATTTGAGATACAATTATGAACGTATGTATGAAAATATATCATAACTTTTATATCATTGCATAAAGTACAATTCCAATATTGAGAATCTTTCGATTCTCTTAATTGTTTTTGTTAAGACAGTTCTTCACTGTTCTGTTTGAACAGTGGGTTGTTTTTAGTTTTTCCGTTTCTCATTCTCCCCTTTGGAACTCTATATATACAGAGTTCCTTCCCCCCTTTTCCCTTAATCAGAAACACAAACACTTTGTATTTGAATGTACACTCAAATAATAAAAGAATAGGTTTTTCTTACTCACCGTATCAAGATCTTCAACTTTGTCTTCTGCACCATAAGCAATCGCCGCCGTATCGGAGCACCTCCGGCCACCGACGTTCGCTTCGTTCTCCCTCTTTCATCAGAGAAAGTCTCTGACGTTTCTCTCTCTAACTCTGTCTACACTTACGCAAATGCCACGCAGACTTTTGTCTTCTGCCTTTCTTTCAACCTGATGGGCCAAATAGGATTTGGGCTTCTAAGTGCACAGTGCTCGACCCAAACCAATATGGTATCAGAGCAGGTCTAGTACCTGCTCTGCTTCCGTTGCCACCGCTGCTGTTTCTTAGGTCTTCTTGGGCTGTTTTCTTGGGTTCTTTCTGCTGGGTTCTTGGAGTCTTTTTGCTGCCATGGATCAATCAGATCAATCCTCCAATCCTGCAAGCCCATTCTATCTGCACCCGGGAGAAAACCCAGGTTTGACTTTGATCACACAAACTCTCAACGAGAATAACTACTCGTCTTGGAGCAGAGCCATGAGGATGGCTCTGCTTTCGAAAAACAAAATTAAATTCATAGACGGGTCCATAAAGAGACCCCAGAAAACAGATGCTACCTATGACATCTGGGAAAGATGTAATGTGATGACCTTGTCATGGATAACAAAGACCTTATCTCCACACATCGCTGAGAGCGTCATCTACGTCGAAGAAGCAAAAGAGCTATGGGATGAGCTTAAGGAAAGGTTTTCCAAAGGAGATTATTTTAAAATCTCAGATTTATTATAGGACATACATTCAATTAAGCAAGGGGAACGGGGTGTCAGTCAATTTTTCACTGACCTAAAGATATTGTGGGAAGAATTAGAGTCTTTGAGACCTATCCCTGTCTGTAGTTGTGAGACTCCATGCAACTGTGACTTGTCCAAGGTTATGTTGAAATATAGGGAAATGAAACATGTGATTTGCTTTTTAAAAGGATTGAATGATTCTTACAATACTGTTAGAACGCAGATTCTTTTAATGGATCCTTTACCCAATGTTAACCGTGTTTTCTCTTTGATCATTCAACAAGAAAGACAGGAAAAGTAGTGCATTACAGAAACTAGAATTTTGGCAAATGTTGCTGATAAAAGCAATCACTGGAAACCAGACTAGAACTGGAAGAATCAAGGACGTTTTGCTGGAACTCGTGCACAAGGCAGAGGTAGAGGCAGAAACCCGAATTATGGCAAGCAATGCTCTTATTGTAATAAGATGAATCACACTGTTAATGATTGCTATTCTAAGCACGGATACCCCCCATGGTACAAGAAAGAAGAAAGGAAGAGTGATTGGAACTCTGTTAATGTTAGTCAGAGCAACACTGACTCTGAAGGCAGCCTAAAGATACAACAACAGACCAGCAGTAGCAATAATGTCAATCTCTTGACGCCAGAACAGATGCAGAGGCTTCTAAAAATGATTGATAAGGCTGAAGAGTCATCCGTTCACAAAATTAATCAAGTTCAGAGGAAAGAAACTGAGAATAAACCAGGTAATTCTTCCTGGATTATCGACAAAGGTGCTACTGACCATGTTACACATGATAAATCCAATTTTGTTGTTTTTCACAAAATTAAGCCCATTTCCATCAAATTACCAAATAAAACTACCATTACTGCTGAGTATGCTGGAACAATTCAAATTGCTGAGAATTTTATCATTTTCAATGTTCTTTACATACCTAATTTTTGTTTCAATCTAATCTTTGTTCAAAGTCTTATTAGAGACTTGGATTGTAATCTAACTTTTTCCTATGAGAATTGTCATATAAGGGAGAATCGTTCATTGAAGACGATTGGATGTGCTAAACCATGGAATGGTCTCTATTACGTGCAAGACTTCTCTAAACTAGAACAAAGAGATATTGCCAAGACTGATTTCTCCTTTAAAAAGACTGATGTTAATCTGTGACATCTTAGACTAGGACACCCTGGACATCATGTTGTAAAACACATATGTGAAATGTTTCCTTATGTTAAGACTAATACTGATATTGTATGTGACACTTGTCATTATGCCAAACAACATAAGTTGCCTTTCACAAAAAGCCTATCTGTTACTACTGAATGTTTTGAGGTTATTCATTGTGATATTTGGGGGTCATTGAATATTGTCTCTGTTCATGGGCACAGGTACTTTCTTAGTATAGTTGACGATTATAGCAGACACACATGGGTCTTTCTAATGAATAATAAAGGACAAACCAAAGACTTACTACAAAATTTTGTCATTAAAATCAAGAACCAGTTTAACAAAATGATAAAAAATCATTAGGTCTGACAATGGGCCAGAGTTTAATTGTGTCAGTTTTTATAATATGCATGGAATTATTCATCAGAAAAGTTATGTTGAGACACCAGAACAGAATTCTGTAGTTGAAAGAAAACATCAACATATACTCAACGTGACACGCAGTCTTCTTTTTCATTCAAACATACCTAAAGTTTACTGGTCTTATGCTATTGGACATGCTGTATACTCGATAAATAGATTGTCTTCTTTAGTCTAGGACATAAGACTCCCTATAATATGCTTTACAATCTGCCACCTACTTACTTAGACCTCAAAGTCTTTGGATGTTTATGTTTTGCTTCTACACTTGAAAACAATAGAAGTAAGTTGGATCCTAGGGCTAGAAAAGGAGTGTTCCTAGGGTATACAAGTGGTGTCAAAGGCTATATTGTATTAGACATAAATACCAAAGAACTCTTTGTTAGCAGAAATGTCATATTTCATGAAGAAGTGTTGCCTTATAAGAATTTTCAAGATAATCAGCAAAGCATAAACAATGAGAAGGATGAAGATGAGTTCTTAACTGATTTCTCCAAAGATTATTATCCTACTTATGAAGATCGTCTTGATGAGCAAGAAGAAATTAATCAAGAGGAAGAACTGCAGAATCCTACTCTCACAAATAACAGTCAGGAAAACTACAGAAACAGAAGACCAGAAAGGGTTAGAAGGACTCCTGCCTATCTAGAAGATTACATCCACCAGGTGAACCAATCCTTGACTGTTAAAAATAATTTCAAAACTCCTTATCCGATAACTAATCTGCTATGCTGTGACAATCTGTAAGAAAAACACTCCAAATATATCATGACTATCACTGAAAATAAGGATCCTCGGACTTACAATGAAGCTAAAGACAAAAGGGAATGGATAGAAGCAATGCAGAGAGAAATTAAAGCTTTGCAGGACAACAATACTTGGTTTTTAACTCAACTGCCACCAGGAAAAACTCCTATAGGTTGCAAGTGGGTATATAAAACTAAATATAGAGTTGATGGAAGCATTGAAAGGCATAAGGCTAGGTTAGTGGCAAAAGGGTATACCCAACAGGAAGGCATAGATTATCTTGACACGTTTTCCCCTATTGCGAAACTCACCACTGTTAGACTTTTGATAGCTCTAGCTGCCTCAAATAATTGGTTCCTACACCAATTAGATGTGGACAACGCGTTTCTTCATGGTGACCTTAATGAAGAGGTTTATATGCAGCCACCTCCAGGACTAAGTATTCATACAAAGGGACAGGTTTGCAAACTAACTAGATCCCTATATGGCTTGAAACAAGCAAGCAGACAATGGTTTGAAAAACTGTCTTCTTATCTAATCTCTGTTAAATACAAACAGTCTAAGTCTGATCACTCATTATTTACCAAAAGAACTGGTGCATATTTCACTACATTGCTTGTATATGTGGATGACATTGTGTTGGCAGGAAATTCCTTAGAAGAAATCAATTACATCAAAGAGCTCCTACACAATAAATTTCGCATAAAGAATCTTGGAGAACTCAAGTACTTTCTCGGACTTGAAGTGGCTAGGTCTAAAAAGGGAATTCACTTGTGTCAAAGAAAATATGCATTAGACATACTTGAGGAAACAGGAATGGAGGGATGCAAACCCTATACTACACCCTTTCTTAGAGACACAAGTCCTTTATACAAACTAGACAGCCAACTTGATGATCCTGGACCCTACAGAAGATTAATAGGGAAGTTGCTTTATCTTACAAACACTAGACCTGACCTATGTTATACTATCAACTTACTTAGCCAGTTTATGCAATTTCCTACAGAACACCATTATCGGGCTGCTCAGCACATGCTCAGATACATCAAATCTACTCCTAGTGAAGGATTGTTTTTCGCTGCTGATTCTCCCTTGCACCTAAAAGGTTTTAGTGACTCTGATTGGGCTAGTTGTCCTAACACTAGAAGATCAACTACAGGTTTTTGTGTCTTTATTGGGACATCACTTGTTTCTTGGAAGTCTAAGAAGCAGAAGACCGTTTCTAGATCATCTACTGAGGCTGAATACAGAGCCCTTGCTACCACTGTATGTGAAATACAGTGGCTCCACTATTTACTTAAAGATCTTCAAATTGAAGAATCTGGAGTGCCTGTCCTATACTGCGACAACAAGTCTGCTCGCCACATTGCTCATAACCAAAGCTTTCACGAACGGACCAAGCACATTAAGCTTGACTGTCACGTTGTTCGTGAGAAGATCCAGGAAGGGCTTCTACACCTTCTCCCTGTGCGTTCCGATGAACAGCTGGCCGACGTCTTCACCAAATTTCCGCATCGCGTCAGCTTCAAACATATCATTCCCAAGCTTGGACTGGTCAATATACACAGTCCAGCTTGAGGGGAGGGTATTGAGAATCTTTCGATTCTCTTAACTGTTTTTGTTAAGACAGTTCTTCACTGTTCTATTTGAACAGTGGGTTGTTTTTAGTTTTTCCGTTTCTCGTTCTCCCCTTTGGAACTCTATATATACAGAGTTCCTTCCCCCTTTTCCCTTAATCAGAAACACAAACACTTTGTATTTGAATGTACACTCAAATAATAAAAGAATAGGTTTTTCTTACTCACCGTATCAAGATCTTCAACTTTATCTTCTGCACCATAAGCAATCGCCCCCGTATCGGAGCACCTCCGGCCACCAACGTTCGCTTCATTCTCCCTCTTTCATCAGAGAAAGTCTCTGACGTTTCTCTCTCTAACTCTGTCTACACTTACGCAAATGCCACACAGACTTCTGTCTTCTGCCTTTCTTTCAACCTGATGGGCCAAATAGGATTTGGGCTTCTAAGTGCACAGTGCTCGACCCAAACTAATATCCAACATACACACAAAAAATACTTAACCTAATCGAGTACTAAATATTTATTTAATAATCTTGAAATAATATAAACACATAATGATATACAACATATACACTTAAGAAAAAAATAAATAAATAAACTACTCTAAAAGTTAAAATTAAATTATACACTAGTTAATTTGTGAAATAAAATTATATAATTTTTAAATATATCAATAAGCTAATTTTATATATATATATATATATATATATATATATAAAGTTATTAAGTTTTAAGTAGTCCATACAAAGTTTTCCATTTATACATGCTTGAAGGATCTGGGCCTATTTTGTAGTGGGCTATGATATTGGAAGTGCGACAAAAAAAAAGTTGATTAAGTTAGGGAAGATACAATACTTAACTTGAAAAGTAAAAAGGAATGGAAGAAAAACACCAATTTAACAACTAAATCACCAAAATTTTGATAGAATGTTCTTTATTGAAATAAATTGAAAAAGTAGATAATCTTTAAAAGTATGAGTTGCTTATACATCTGGTTATATATTCTTAAAATTTGATGACTAAACTAGATTAAAATTAAAAAAATAATAATTTGAATTTTGATCGAGATTTAAAGATCTTAAAAACATTTTTGATTGGTCATATATATATCATGAAAATGCACGTAGGTACGTACGTACTTTTGCTGCTACCGTATATGCATCAATCTGTAGCTAGAAATAATGACTTCCTTTTCTTGGTTTTGGGATTATTGTTTGGAGTTTTTGATATTGAAACGTGATTCTATTTGTGTGGAGCAGTTTTAGTTGACATGGGCATCATTATCTAGCTATATAATCCTCTAAACTTTTTCTTTTTCTATATTGGGTATATATGGAAGTTTTTCTCCCATGACATGACATGATGATGATGATGATGGTAGCTTCTATGGCTAATAAGTAGTTTCCGAAGAATATATACTTTTGTCTACTCCATTGCTATCCATGCATAATTCCCAAACCTTTTTTCATCAAATCAATGCATGGCCCACAAAAATCACATACTAGGAACTTTTTCTCAAATAAATTATTATTTTCTTTATCTTTGCTAAATCTCTTTTATCCTTTTACAAACCCGTTTCAGTTTCTTCTATACCGTCCCATTTGAAGAGTACTAAGCAAAATTATAGGCAAAACTCCATCATATTTTATACAGTATAAAAAATATGTAATTGATTAAAAACTAAATTGAATAAAAATCAATACGAGGTAAGATTAAGATTTAGGGAATGGCAGCAGAAGTGAGATTAAGATTTCATGTTAGACATGATAACATTATGAAAGGGTGCAAAAATGTGTAAGTTAAGCTATGTCCAACTTCTGCATACAAATACAATTTGTTCCCTCTCAGTATCTGTATCGGTTTAATATAGTAATCAAATACATGTTTGGAAGGCTTTCAATGAATAGTGCAGGTTTTTTAGGCACAGGGTGTTGAGCCTCACTAAATTTCTGTTCTGAAGCTTAACAAAAGTACTTCATTCTTAAATTCCAAGTCTCCTTCCTTAACCATAATTCCTTGACAACCTTTAGATAGCAATCCCTAAAAATTTATTATTGGAATTTTGTGATGGAAAGAGCATATGGTTGAAAGAGTAAAAAATGTTAAATAAAAATATATTTCGAAAATTTTATGCATTATTTAATTAATTAGTTTAACATATATTTTTTAAAGTTGGTTACAAATTATGTAGTATAAATATTTATTGTTTATACTCAATAAAATATATCAGTTTCTCTCTTATTCTTTTGCCTCTTATACTTTAAAACTCAACAATTGGTATCAAGAGCATAAAGGATTTTAAACGCAAATGTCAGAATTGGAAACACGGTAAAAATATGCATATGTTTGAAATTAATTACGGATGTTCTATATGTTCCTGAAATTGATCAAAACTTGTTAAGTGTTGGTCAGCTTCTAGAGAAGGGCTATAAAGTTCTATTTGAAGATAAAACTTGCATGATTAAATATTCAAATAATAAAGAATTATTCATAGTTCAAATGAAAAGCAAGAACTTTGCCTTGAATTTGATTGATGAAGAGCAGTTTGATGCGCACAAGGTTGAAGACAATATACAGGTACAAGGGCTCTCTAAATTGGAAGAGAAATCACCTATATGCGTAGCTTTGTAATATGGAAAACAAACGAGGTTGCTTTTTCCAAAAGAAAAATCTTGGAGAGCAACAAACAAGTTGCAGTTAGTACAAACAAATGTCAACCCCATCTCTGAATGGCAAGAAAGTAAAGCTAATGGGTGTTAACATTGGTGAAATTCAAATTAAACCAGAAAAATTAGAAGAAGAAAAACATCCTAAGACAACTCTTCCCGAAACAAAAGCTGAAAATGCGGAGCAACAAGGGAATATTGGAAAGTTGAAATACACTTACAACTCAGAGTTAGACGCATTTCTTGAGAAGATAAAGAAATCAAAAGTGATCGAGACTTTCAAAAGTGAGGGAACTTTAAATGATTCTGTCAGTGATGAAAAAACTTAGAATATGTTGACTTTGAGTCAAGAAAGAGATTATTGGAATTTTGTGACTCAAACAACATATGATTAAAAGAGTCAAAGTTGTTAAATAAAAATATATTCTTATCCTATTTCTTTAGGAGGATTTTATGCATTATTTAATTAATTAATTTAGCATATATTTCTCAAAATTGGTTACAAATTATGTAATATAAATATTTACTGCTTATACTCAATAAAAGATATCAATCTCTCTTTTATTCTTTAGTCTCTTATACGTTAAAACCAACCTAACATATATATCAGTACAAAGTAAATTTATTTGCAGTTCAGTTTATGGGTAAATATACCATGTTTTGATGAACATATGAACATAATACAAAAACAATGTTATCTTACCAAGTAAACCCACCTTCTCCTAATTTATTAGAATCAGAAGTTACTTGTCCCAACTAGTATTGTGTTGAAGTTGAATTGCAATGATTCAACCATTTCAATTTCATCATTGCCTCCATCTTCTTCTTCAAATGGGAGACAAGCACAATTATAGTCACTAAAGTTAAAGAACATCAATTTATGAAAGTTTGCTTCTTCTTTTTTTCTTTCTTCCAAATGTGGAGAATCAGAGTTCCCATGCTTGGAACATTATTGTATTCTTTATCTACTATTAGTCTTATGATGTTCCAAGCATGCTCTGTGATATATTTGAAAACAGAAGCAAAACAATTATCTTCAACTCCTGCTAACTAATAATAGGTGGTTGCAGTGTACAATCAGAGAACTTTTAATAGGATTCACATTGTCTAAAAAACAGTCTTAATTTTTAAACTGAACAAGTTTTTAATATGTTAATATGCAAAACCTAAATGTGTCCGAAGCAACGCTATTAACAGAGACTAATACTGTATATCAAATATTTAATTCAATATGCTATATTTTTATCTTCTATTTTAATGTATATATCAAGATTAGACTGGATGAGTATAAATAGGAATGTTTTGATCTCAAGTGTAGAGGTTTCAATTATGTTTTTGGAGACTATGTAAATATTTTTTTATAAGGATTAGAAAACTCCAAATGTTTCAACATATATATATATATATATATATATATATATATATATATATATATATATTTCCTGTTTAAAGTGCATGTGTAATATAAAAGAAAATGAAAATATAATATTATGTTAGCGTACTATACTTTTTAAACTTATATAATACAGTTTTGAAATGAATAAATAGCTTGTCGCAAACGTAAAATTTTTTTGAGTAATAATAAGAAGAAAGCATATAGGTGAGGTCGAATTTGAGTCCTGGTTTAAATTTTAATCTTGATTTTTTAATTGGTTTATGTGTTTAAAATATTATTTTAATTAAGATTCAGTATAACAAGATTTATTGTGATTTTGACATGTTAAAACAACTTTTTAGTAATATAGATGTGTTTTGAATATTATGATGGGTTTTATGCACTTGAAACTAAAATAAGCTAAAAAAAACAGGTAAGAAAATAAATTAATTAAAATTGTAACACTTTCAACATAAAACCAATAATAACAAATAAATCACAACCATCACATGAAAATAGCAAAAACAATATGAAAAAATATGAAGAAAGGAGATGCTCAAAAATGCATCGGCCCAGAAGTATAATTTGTTCACAATTTAGGGGAATGAGAGTTTACATTAGCGGAGATGGAAAGAAACCCAACCCAAAAATTGTTTTTGTGTGATTTACTATATCTTTTCAATTGAAAGAGTTTTTGGTAATACAATAATATTCACGATAAAAAGATAATTTGAAATAAATATATCTTTAGATTTTTTTATATTTTAAAATAATTATTTTATGAAATTAAATTAAAAAAATATAAAAGATAGTCTTAACTATAAAATCATTCACAAGTGCATTGGCTATAATATAGTAAGTAATAAATATCATTCTCCGATATTTATGGAACATTGACAATTTTTGTATTCTAATTCAAAAACTTTTTTTGGTATTTTCATCAAACATTTATAAGGGAATATAACATAGATTATTTACAATTTGTTAAGAATAGAACTCATCCACTTCACTCTTATGCATTAGCTTTTGAACCTATGATAACTCATCAAGTTCTAATTTCTTGAATCCTCAACAAACAACCATGCATTAAGTTCTAAGATTACCAATTAATGAAATTCTATTCCTAGATAGAACTTAGAAGTATCAATTAGGCATTCAATTTCAAGTCTAGATTCTAAAGATGTTTTTCAACACCTTAAGAATCACAAATCAAGCATTAAACATGGAAATTGAATAATAACATGAATTATAAAAGAACATATCATTAATAACACAAAATTACACAAGAATTGCATGTGTTTACAACTAATCTCAACAAATAAGAATAGTCCTTCATGGTAGAGAACTTAGGGTTCAACAAATTAAAGAGATATGGAAGAAATGGAAAACAAAGAGATCAAGGTTCTTGGCAACTGCTTATGCTTCAATTGTTAGGATACAAACAAAGTTCCACATTGGATAAAACAAGATATGATATAAGTTTATATACACATAAGATACCTCCATTAAAATAGGTTTTTTTGAGTGATACCAAAAATAAATTTGTCCTTTGCCTCAACACCTCCAATCTACAACTCATCTTCCTTTTCAACCCTAAATTGGAGAAAACCATCTTGGATGAGTTAACCCAAAGAGGAGAGGGAGAGTTTCTCAACACTCCAAACAACCTCCAAGAGTCTTTCCCAAGCACCTTAGTGCTCACTTTCACATATCAGAGTTGACAAACTAGCCCAACGACTTCATGCTCTTTGACTTGTAACTTGTTATAGGTGAGCCATATTTTCACCCAATGACTTGAATACTATAGTTTTATGCTGTCAAACTCGCCTAGGGATTAGTTTCCATTCAATGGTGATTTTTTGGTCGTTTAGGGTAGTCCATGGTAGTATAACCCTACAAGTAAGCCTTTTCTTGATGTTTGCAGCGATTCTAGAGTCCCTGAAGCGGGTATGTCTAAAAATATATATTTTTTATCCAATCATGCTTTCTTAAGTTTCAACTTGCTTTCTTTTACCGGAATTTTGATACCCTCAAAGAGATATTAGGAGTAAAACACAAAAAAAAAAACGTTAAAACACACCAAATTTAGGAACCATTATCATTAAAGTATACACACAAAAACATACAGAATCAACTATTATCATATAATAACTACAAATATTTAAAATCTGACAATATCTTCTTAAATCTTTTTAAATACTCATAACAAACAAATATATTATGACAATGTTGAATTTATTTAAAACATAATTAAAGGAAGTTACATAAAAAAGAAAGTAAACAAAAAAAAAACATACTCCAATTTCTGGATAAAGAGATATAGAAAAATATATACAAAAAGATGAGAAACCCTTTTGGAGGGACCTAATTTCGTGCAACTCTCTTCTTCACCCTTCTCCCTATCTTTTTCCATGTTCTCCCCTCTTTCTTTTTCCATTCTTATGCTTTTCGTGGAGTGTTAAGTCTTGAAAATTTTACATAATTTCTTAATAGATTATGATGTTAGATGAATAAAATCATTTCTGTCTTTCGATTATTGTTTGTCCATGTCAATTATTTTCTAATCAAGTAAAAGTAATTATTTTTACATTATAGCAAATTATACAATGTTAATCTATATGTGATGGAATATTTTTACATTATTTTTAATTTTAATTGAAATTGTATTTTATTTAAATTTAAAAACTTTTATGTGATGGAATATTTTTTACCAACAATTAAGACTTAATTTTACTTAAAGGTAAAATTTTAATAAGAATTAATCAAAATTTTATTTTGATTAATTAGTTTTTTACATGATAAAAAGAATAAAAAAAATAAATATGATTAAACATAATAATATTTCATGTTTTTTTTATTAAATTTTATGATTAATCTAATAAGTTTTTACTTTTGATTAAATTGAAACTGTAATTTACTTAATACTGAAAAAACCCATAAATTAATTAATAACTTATATTAATTAATTTGAAATATAAAATAATAATTGATTGAATAATAATTTTTGAAACCAATTATGAATTTTATTTAAAAATATTATAGAATTAACTTATTTTTTTTCTGCACTTTTTCTTTCTTTCTTTATTATTTTTATATTTAATCTCTTTTAAATATTTTAACTTTCTATTTTTGTTATTTTATTTGACTAACGTATACTTTTTATATAAATTAATTTGTTAAAAAAAATTTGTATAATTTTTATATAAACTAATTTATTAAAACTCAATTTCCGAAAGACAACTTTGAACATTTTTATATAAATAACAAATTAGTTTATTTTGTATATTTTTGTTATCGTATTCAAATTAATATTTTACATTCTAAACAATACTCAAGTTATTAGTAGTATTAAGTTAATAGTTTCAATACCAATGTTATCATATATATTCCATTAATATCAATAATAACTTGAGAGGTTTTACATTTTTTTTCCACATTTTTGTTTTGGGTGTGAGGTCATGTAACTTTTAACACCTCCACAATTTCTTCTATAAGTTGTTCAAGTAGTAAAATCTTTTCGTGTTTTGTTGTTGCTCCAACCATTGGGAGGGGTACCTGTCAATTATCTTATGCTTAAGTCAGTAAACAATTTGTACGATGTTTAGAGTAATGATGTTAAAAGCACAGTGAATGTAATCACATATCTCTTACCTTCCACCTATAAGCTTGATATTAGTGACACCTTAATCTCGGCTCAATCTTGACCTAGTACTCTTAATCATCATTTACCTTAATCTTTGCAAAGAAAATGTCTATTGTGGAGTGAGGTGGTTTGGCATTATCAGGATTGGTCAGTCTTATATGTGAAAGTTCTATGATATTTATCCTGTATTTAGTTATTCCCTATCTTCCAGAGTCATCCGGTCTACGATACATCTTCCTTATTTTTATTTATACATTCATCATTTTTAACTATATGATGATTAATATAAATTATATTGATTTGTTTTACTTAATATAAATTATATTGATTTGTTTTACTTATATTAAAAAGCATGTGTACATTTTAAAAAGAGTTTGAATAAACATGAGACAAATGAGAAAACTATATGAATTATATTAAGAAATTTTTCAAGAAATTTGTGTAATTTATTCTATTATAAAACATGTCAAAGGAAAACGAGAGAAGAGAAAATAAAATATAACCAAATTATAAGACTGGATAATAATTTAAGTACAAAATAAATAAAATATAGAGACATAATATTTTATTTGTAAATCCTTTTAAGAGCAAAGAGTGATTATTTGTATATTCTTTTTGTTGAGAGTTTTTCTTATAATCTTAAAAAAAATGTATAGTTAAGACTTATTTTAGGTACTAATTAACGAGTGACGATGTGCACTTGTGGTTAATTTTATGAATAAATTAGCATATAAGAGTGACGTTGCTTAATTTTAAGAAAATATTAACGAATAATCATGAAGGACTTTGCATACTCATTATAAGCTATAATTGATAATGACAATACTCATAATCATATTTTTATTACTAAGAATCTTTTCGAGCTGCCAAAGGAAAACTAAATAGATCAACGTGAAGTATTACTCATATTTTTTTATTACAGAAGTTAATTAGTTTTGCTCATAATTTTTTTATTGTAAGGAACGTTTACTGTATTCCATTATATATAGATATATTTAAATAATTTTCAAAATATTAAATCATTTTATTTTATATATTGTAAATTATTTTGTTTTATAAAGAATATTGGTTAATTTTCAAAATAAATTCTGACTTATATTCCTGTATTATTTTGAAGATGGTGGGCGCATGGAAAAGTATACTTTAAAAATTCAAACTCGATTCCAATTATCATCTCTATATATTAATTATGTAACCAAAAAATTTGAAAAATTGTTGACAAAATCAATGATACTAACTAAAATAACGAACTTTATTAACAAGTGTGAATTATTTGTCAATAATATATATTTACTAAGAAAGGGAACATTTTCTTAATAGGAAAAATACTCTATTTATTTAGCAAAAATTTAAAACATTAAAGATTTGAAAAAGGATGACCAAACAATCTCATTATTACTGTATTTGATGCATTTATTACAGGTTTGTTTTCTTTAATAAGCAGTTTAAAAATCTTCAAAATGCCTACAATCTAAAAAAATAAATATCTAATCGATATAAAAAAAAAATTATTTTTAAAGTAAATACATTTGTTTTTATAGTTTTTTTATTAATTTCTTAAAAAGATTAGAAAATATAAAAAAGAAGAAGAAAATAAATAAAAAATAAAATCCTTTTTAATTTCTTAGAGGTGGTTGAAGATGGCCGGTTCCAAAAGTGGCGACAGAGAGAGAGCGTTTTAAAGCGAAAGCATAGCGTAATAGCATAACTGAGAAGGCAAAGGAGTGAAGGCAAGAGTGGAAGGTAGAGTAGCAGATCCAATCGTGTGCGGCAATGCCTCACCGTAACAATCCTGCGTCTCTGCCCCTCGTCGTCACCCTAAACTGCATCGACGACTGTTCTCTCGAGCTCCAATCCCTCGCCGGCGTCGCCGGCGTCGAGCATGTTCCCCTCAGCCGCCTCTCCGAAGGCAAGATCGAGTCTGCTGCCGCGGTCCTCCTGCACTCCCTTGCCTACCTCCCGCGCGCCGCCCAGCGCCGCCTCCGTTCCTACCACCTCATACTCTGCCTCGGCTCCGCCGACCGAGCCGTCGACTCCGCCCTCGCCGCTGACCTCGGCCTTCGCCTCGTCCACGTCGACACCTCGCGCGCCGAGGAGATCGCCGACACCGTCATGGCGCTCTTCCTCGGCCTCCTCCGCCGCACGCACCTCCTCTCTCGCCACGCTCTCTCCGCCTCCGGCTGGCTCGGCTCC
The DNA here is from genome assembly GCF_000741045.1 of Vigna radiata var. radiata. NCBI lineage: Eukaryota > Viridiplantae > Streptophyta > Magnoliopsida > Fabales > Fabaceae > Vigna > Vigna radiata. Next base: position 15,013,662 of record NC_028354.1, on the reverse strand, counting down.
GTCCAGCCTCTCTGCCGTGGGATGCGCCGCTGCCGCGGCCTCGTTCTCGGCATCGTCGGAATTTCCGCGTCGGCTAGGTCTTTGGCCACTCGCAGCTTGGCCTTCAAAATGAGCGTGCTCTATTTTGATACTCAAGCAGTACGTATTTTTAATCTTTCCTTCATTGAGCGAAGAACCCTTCTTCAGTTGAAATTGAAATAGTAATCGATGTATCAATGCTTTAATTTTGTGATCCACTTGTTTGTGAGACTCGATTCTTAATTGATATTGTAGCATTTGTTTCATGATTCTGAAGCATTTTTGTTTTTGTGGCACTGTAACTGGTGTGTAACAGTTTGGATTTTACGATTAGCGTGTGCGTTAACACTATTGAAATTCGACTTACAAGAAACCAGACAAAAAGATGGAAATACTGGAACAAAGAATCTATTTGGTTTGAACTCATTTGTATGGAAAAGTCACAAATGCTCTTTGACCATTCGCATTGGCGCAGTCCTGGACAATGGTAGTTTATAATGAATTCAGCTTTTGATAGAATTAGAATAGCATGTATGAATTTGTTGTTCAGTCCGTGCAAACAAGCATTTTTGTTACTGGAATAGTGTACACTGTATTTTTTTTTACTATAATTAGGTACTGCTATCCAGAACTAACGAATTAATCTTAAATTAAGCTCTAGAAGAGAAAGGACAGTCTCCAGACAGAAGTTAGAAGGAATCCAAAATTTATTCAATGCTTTGTGGTTCACCTCCTCTCTTTCTAAGTAGTTATATGATATGTACCATTTAAGTGTTACCACTCATACAAAATTCTCCAGCATGACATTTGATTTCTTCTAATGCACGAAACATATATTCCCCCATGCTGTCCCTAACCAGATCCACTTGACCCCGTGATCATCTAATTTTGCTTTCATCTTAANTATCTTGCCCTTCATTTCCTTTTGTAATTTTGCCTGGAATCATTCCAGCATGCTTCGTGATAAGTACCCCAAGCATTTGGAAAGCTCATCCTTAAAATCTAGATGTCAAGGGGGAAGAGCTAAGAACCCAACACTAAAATACTCTCTTCAGCGTCAAATATTACTCGGTGTGGGACTTAGGCATCCCAGAATACCGAAGCCCTTATCATAGTACCACACTTAAGAAGTTTTCACACTATGATACTTGGTGACACTTTAGTCAACTTTCTCGTTAGTCATAACTCTTCACTAGTTTGAACCCTTTGTAAGTAGCCATTTCTCAGACACTGACAATCAGCTCCGGTAACAATTAATAAGCATCCTAGCATTGGGGAACCCAACCTTAAAGACTAGCTGTTATGGGGAAGAACCAACACTTGAATACTTTACCGAGCTTCCCATATTACTCTACGTGAGACATAAGCACCACATAATACTTAAGTCCCTGCATTCTTTCATCAACTTAAATTCTATTTTCAGGTAAGAATAAGATACTGTGGTCTAACGTGAGACTTTACTGTTGTTTTGTTTAACTTATTTTAATGAAATAATAGCTTATTTTGGCAATTTCTACAGTGAGCTTAAAAAAATAGGTGATTATTTCCCCCAAATTTAAGCTACGTTGCCAGTGGAAATTCCTGTGTTTTTTCTTAAACCCTTTCCGTGGTTAATGCCAAAGCTTCAATTTATCTTAATTGTTCCTGTTCCATAATAGTCCTTGAGGATTTTTTTAAATAAAAACCTGAAATAGTAGTCTGTACTTTTTTAGTTCACGTTTGATGATTGTTTATCAGTTGGAGAGCCGATGAATCTATTTGTTGGTATAAATTCTCATTGGATAAATTTGATATGAAGATACTCTCTTCAAATGGGGCTTGAATTTTGTGTAGTCAGTAAACTTTGTAATATAACTATGTATGATATTTCTTCATTTTGTTAACATGCTGATCAGACTTTTGTTAAGGGTGAATGAGCCTTTTCATTTCTTCATAACAATCATAAAATGTTATATTTGTTTCAGCTTCGTTTTGCCTTAAGGTTTCTGTTGCCCTACAAACTTGCATAGACAATTAATTCAGTACCAGTAGCTTCGTGAAAGGGGTTACAGAAAGCTTGATTGTTCTGTATTTCAACTTCTGAATGTTTATTTCATAGTCTGCTCTCTTTAATTTTCATTTTTCATTTGTTTCTTTGGAACATTGGAACTTAGCATGACTTGTACTAGTTTCAAAGCTGACCGAATACTATAAGGTTTTTACTAATTGATAATTTTGTCGTCAACCTTGCACTCACAGGGAAAAGGAAAAGCAAAGTTCCCTCCTGCAGCACGAAGAATGGATACTCTTAATGATTTACTTGCTGCAAGTGACCTTGTATCACTCCATTGTGCTTTAACAAATGAAACAATGCAGATTATTAATGCCGAATGTCTTCAACATGTGAAGCCTGGTATTTACTTATTCATATGCTATATATTTTTCCTTGTTTCTGTTAGTTATTTATTGTTTGAGTTATCTTACAAATATATAATGTATCTAATGTTTCCATAGGAGCTTTTCTTGTAAATACGGGCAGTAGTCAGCTTTTGGATGATTGTGCTGTAAAGCAGCTCTTGATTGATGGAACCTTAGCTGGATGTGCTTTGGATGGTGCAGAAGGGCCCCAATGGATGGAAGCATGGGTATGGTAAATTTAGGTTTTGTATTCTTTAATTTATAAGGTATGATGCAGACATTCACAAAAGATTAAACTACTGATTGAAACTCACAACTTACTGTTCCTTTACTTTCATACTTGAATGTTTCAAATGAAGTCAAGTTTTACTTTTGTCAGATATAATAGGAACTCGAGTGCATTTGATTAAGTGCAAAATAAGAAAATAAGTTGCCACAAGCACCAAAAAAATAAATGCACTTGTGTTTGTGGAGTATAATTAAATGCATTTATGATCACATACGTTTATTCAATATTGAATCAGTTTTTAATGAATTATGGAAAGAAAATTCTTCTTACCAATTTGTGCTGTGCTACACGGGTGAATATACTTGTGTTTTGGTTTTGACTAGGGGCTCGTAGCAAGGAATGGAAGAGAGATGTCTCATTGGATTTAGAATTAGAACTAAAATAAACTGCATTAAAAATTTAATGCATATTGTCTTTGCTTATTCTTTTCATTTTGTTTTATTGGTCTAAGAAACTTAAACACAAAGGTTGAGATGAAGGGAAAGTTCATAATAGAAGATGAGGATGAAATTGAAGATATTATTCAAGATGGGAGGAAGGGGAAGATCTTTTGATATGGGATGATGAAGATGAACGAAGTAATGTTGATTTTGGGGATGACGAATGATCAAAATTGTCCATTTGGACTTTGGCCATACTGATTTCTAGTCTTTTTTTTTGGTGAGGTGGCTTTATTGCTAAATTTAACCAGTCATTTTTTTTGTTCAGACTGGTGATTTATGTCTGTTTTACTCGAGAATAAGTATGTAAGAGAAGCTACTTGAGAGATTCAAGTAAAATCTCTCTTCTGATTCATTTATTTAGAGAGATATGTATCTTGCAATAGAAGTACAAAGAGAGAGGAAAATAATAAAAACTAAAGACCACCTATGACAAATAGATACAACAAACACTTGAAGTTTTTTATTCTATTTTTCTAGCCATATATGCTCTTAATATGCTTTTATATGTCTATTAGTTGTACATGCTCTTTTTCTTATTGATAATGAATATTACAACTCAATTCATGAATTGGAAAATAGCCATTTTGATTCCCAATGTGACAACCATTTTTTATTTCGAACTACCCCATTTCCCTCATTCAATACTATTAAGAGTTTCACATCGACTAGAGATATGGTTAGCTTACTGTATATAAGTGGGTGCAAACTTTACTTTACAAGCTAATTTTGTAAGATTGAGTTAAACTTAAAGTCTATTTCTTAACATGGTATTAGAACCATGATTTAGAACCTATCTTAACAAGATTTGTTGTTGAGTCTATTGTTCTACCCGTTATTGGGTCACTATCGAACCATCCATTAATGTCTAATTTCATGCTCAATATGTATATGCTTTGGCCTGGGAGTGTGTGTTGGAAGTCTTACATCAACTAGAAATAAGGTCAGTTTACAGTATATAAGTGAGTGCAAATCTCACTTTACAAGCTGGTTTTGTAAGATTGAGTTATGTTTAAAGTTCATTTCTTAACAAATACTGTACTACCCTTAACTAGGATTTTGTCAAGTATCTGTTACAAAAAAGATGCTCTTTCCTTGTGATAAGTGGGAGGTTTTAAACCCCTTAGATATTCAGCAACCGATTTCAGCACTTTTATAGTTAGGAATTTCTCACCAAATTCAATGGCAAAATATTGCCATATATGCATTTGTAGATGTCTTGAGTGACCAACTATCTATCTTTCAACACCTCATTCATTGTATTTTCTTCATAGATGCTGAAATTCCCTTTTCTTCTGCTGGCCCAATACCCCACTAGAAAAAAACTAATGCAACAGTAACAGGGAGGTAAATACATGCGAATAGAGGTGGAAAGAGATTGGGTGAGGGGTGACTCAAACTGGGTAAATGAGGCATTAATAGAATGGAACAAAGCATTAATATTCTGACTTTGGTTCAAAATAGGAAAGGTATTCGTCATTTTCCCTCCAATTTTATAAAAATTTGTGAAACAAACACTAGTATTGCTATTGCTCAGACTTAGTTGATTAGAAAGATATGGCACCTTTTTTGTGATAATGGAATGCAAACATTGGTAATCTATGATGATCATAATAGCAGGCCGTTGCATATTGACAAAGTGGGGATTTTCTAAAAACTGACTCAAAACCCATTCTATTTTGTGTGCTTGATTCACTTTGCAAGAATTGCATGATAAGGCACCAATTAGCAATTCTTCAAATAAAGAAGTGATTTATGCAATTTAGCAAATGGTTCAAGTTAAAAAATGAATTTCCTGGCAATCTGTATCAAACTCTGAAGATTTTGTATCAAATCAGGACACATGTCATACCATCTTATGATAATCAGGGTCAAAGTTTTCATTCAAAAGTTATACAAATTTACGTGTCAGTGTTATGGTTAAACTTCTCTTTGCCCCTTTGTCATCAAGAGGACTCGATGCTTTGGAATATGATTATTCTTTATCAGAGTAATACTGGGATTAATGGAAAAACTGTATTGTCAAACTAAAATAGGTTTTGCAAAAGATTGTTGGCTTCATGCAATTTGATTTTGTATTTGCTACTCTTAATCATGTACACACACACAAACACTACATTACATATTAGATTATGTCTTGTCAGTGTATAGCAATGATAGTTTAACAAAAAGGATGGTACTATAACATACTTTTGGTATGTCTTCTACATCAGGTGAAGGAGATGCCTAATGTATTGATACTTCCCCGAAGTGCAGATTACAGTGAAGAGGTTTGGATGGAGATAAGGGAGAAAGCGATATCCATATTACAAACATTCTTCATTGATGGAATTATTCCAAAGAATGCCATGTCAGATGTTGAAGAAGAGAGTGAGGTTGACAATGAAAGCGAACAATCTGATCAGCAATACAAAGAAAATGCTCTCCAGATTATTGTTAGAGAGCAAACAGATGATGTTCACTTAAGTCCTGATAGTTCCCAAAAGAAAGGAAGTACTCAAGTGAAAGAGTCTTCATCCCAGCTTCAGGTTTCAAGTTTGTCTCAAAGTACCTCTGCTAGGTCTGAAGGAAGGCGTAGCAGGTCAGGTAAAAAGGCCAAAAAAAGGCATACCCGTCAAAAGTCCCAACAAAAACCAGAAGATCCTTCTGCACTGGAGAAAGAAGGGACATCTCAGAGAGATGACACTGCTATGAGTGGCACTGACCAAGCTTTGAGCTCCAGCTCTGAAGATTCAAGAAGTAGAAAAACTCCAATAGAGATGCAAGAACCAACTAGTTCTCAAGTTATAAAATCAACTGTGAGACTTAGTGGAAACTGTACTGAACTATTGAGAGATGGATATGTTATAGCACTGTATGCTAGAGACCGCCCTGCCCTTCATGTTTCAAGGCAAAGAGTTAAAGGTGGAGGTTGGATCATGGATTCCATGTCTAATGTGTCAAAAAGAGACCCTGCTGCACAGTTCCTTATCATCTTCAGAAGCAAGGTTTGTCTTGAAGGAACTTTGCACTTATCCTAATCAATTTATTTTACGTGACATCAGAGATTTCAAATATTAGTTTAGGCTTTAGAATGGTGTAAGATGTATTTTTAGATCAAGTGTTCTGCAAATTAGCTGATATTTGAGTTAATACATTTGCTTCAGGACACAATTGGATTGCGATCTCTTGCTGCTGGTGGTAAATTATTGCAGGTAATTGCATTATAATGCTCAGTTTATCAATTTTGTCATATATATCCTTTAGAATTTATTATTATCATATATATTGATTCTTTCGCACGCTGTATTTGTGTGAGTAGTATATTTTCTACAAAAGCTAAAATTTTAGACATACGGCTAAAATATTATTTATGTTTCACTTCAAAGACGATGTTTTTTTAATTTGGTTAAACACTGTCATTTTTGCAGATCAATAGAAGAATGGAGTTTGTATTTGCTAGTCATAGTTTTGATGTTTGGGAAAATTGGACACTAGAAGGTTCCTTACAGGAATGCAGACTGGTGAACTGCAGAAACCCATCAGTAAGTTTTCTTTGTTTTTTTTGTTTGTTGCAATCAGTGTTTGATACATTGGTATGACATTAAACGGTTCCCTGCAATCTGATAATTAATTGCAAAACATTTTAGTTGGCTGAATATGGTGTTGAGGCTTTCCAAAATGGGTTATAACCTGTAATTGTACAGCCTCATCTTTCTTAAATTTCTTCAAATATTCTATTACTTTGTGTGGAACATTCGTTAGAGAGAAGTAGAGGAGATGGCTTTTAGGGGCTCATTTTGTTCCTTCGCTTGCCATTTTAATTTTTCGTAAGAACTAAAATTGTCAACTATTAGCTTCTTTCATCAGTTTACTAGAGCAAGTCGTTTCTCTGATGCATCATAGTATACAATAAATAATTCGTGTTGCTTCATTGTTATATCCATGCTTGTCATTGGCTATGATCATATACAAGCTGATAATTTAGTTTGTTAAATTTCTGAAAACTGATTAGTTAATCCTTGCGCACTTCCTCTTATTGACACAAATACTAGGCTGTTTTGGATGTACGCGTTGAGATATTGGCAACTGTAGGCGAAGATGGAGTTACTCGTTGGGTTGAATAGAGAATGATTCTAGGTCTGTAATACTCAAAAAGGAGCTTGTAAATTACTCCTGTCACGTGATTTGATGATCTTTCAAATGTTTCTTCGTCAAAAGATTGGAATGTATTTATAGTGTAGAGCATAACTTCTTCTTCTTTTGCTTCTTTTTCTTTATTATTTATTGAAGAATTTCATGAGATTTCATTTTGTGATGCACTCGGCCCTCGTGTGATGATCTTTTGGTTGTCCTGTAACACTTATTTATTAACCTTCTCAAGTATTGCACCAGTCGAGCGATTCTCAGTTTAATTGATTTAACTTTTTTTGTATATAATAATATTGTTTATAATCCACTATCATTGATTTTCAAAAAAATTATTTAATCCTCTATTAATTTGAACTCAACATGTAAAAGTAATTTGTTAAACTTAATTTGATAACAAATAGTGGGTAAAAATATTCATTGAAATTTAATCCAAGGCACCATTTTAGAAAATAAAAATATGTAGTATTAATTACAATAAAATACTGTTTAAGCATTAGCAAATGAGTATATGAGTTTTTTTCAATGATAGTTGGAAATTTGTTTGTATCTATCTAATTCTATGTATTGGTTTAGTACGATTATAAATTTTATTCACTGTATAATTTTTTATATATCTTATTTTACTTCATCTATTAGAAATCGTAAAGTTAAAGTTGTGTTCATTTTCCAATCTCGACTGTAGGAGAAAGATAATATGAATGGGTGTTAGTTTATATTTTATCTTTTCTGCGTTCACCTTTTTAACATTTTAAAAAAACTCATATTTGAGGGCCAATGCAAATAATAAGGATTCTATGTACTATCTGAGTCGAGAGGAATCTATTTGCTAAAGGTTGATAGTGCTGAAGAACTTCAGACTAATAATTTTGTTTAATTATTCAAACTAGACAGATTCTATAAATGATTAATACCAAATTTAATAATTTCGTCGATATTAACAATTAAAAAACAGTATACATATATCATAGAAAAATTAAATTATATAAATCCCGTTATATTATAATACAATTAAAAAAACAAAAACAGCTAATAATAAATGAGACAAACTTGAACAGCTTAATTTTTTTTTATGAAGTGTTTGGTAAAATAAAAAAAAAAAAGAAAAAAAACAAAAGAAAATTTAACACTATTTTTGATGAAAGAATATCAACACAAAGAAATAGTTTTATGGATTGTTATATATTTTTGTATTGATTGACATAAGTTGACTTTTATACAAAACCTATTTCCAACTTCTGCACAACACTTGATGGATAAGCTCTATTGTAGAGTGAGATGAGTGATGAGATTAGCACTTTGGATGGCTCATCAACATTGGAACTTCCATGATGATTCACAGTGAGCAAGAAATCCGGCATAATTATGAAAAAGGTTCTATAATTCCAACAAAATATCTAAGACTTGCTAACTAACAAAATATCTAAGACTTGCTAACCAACAAAATATCTAGCTATGATATTTGTGCCACTAAGAAATTCCATCAACTCGTGTGATACTTTGGTTGCAGTTTCAACTCTCCAAAACATTTCCCATCAGTATCAGCTCAGAAAAGACAGCCATGCCTTCCATAGAATCTCTTTACAAAGTTGCTCTCTGTGTTGTTCAGAAAACATAGTCTTGGGAAAAATCAAAACCTACATTTTACAATCCGGAATTTGGTTAAATAGTTTTGACTTGATTCAGACAACCATATACCTTTTACTTTTTGTGAATAAATACTTTTAATCTTTTCTAATTTCTTTAATTTCTATATGTGTTTCTATTGTTGACAACTAACATAACTCCTTTCAAGATGTTGTAAAACTGACCAACTTTATACACTCAACTTAATTCTCATATCTAATGAGAAATTAATTACCACCATTAATTACTATTGAATAGATTAGGAACTTACATTACAATATTAGGATCCATAAAGTTTGTAAGTGCATAATTAATTAAAAATATTAAACAGGTTTATAATCCTAAATTTTAATATAACATTAAAATTTATCTATATTTCAAATTTTGATGTAATTTAATTTTTATATTTTAAAATTGAATAAATATGGTCTTTTTAATCTAATTACATAAATTTTTTTTACTTATCAAGTTAATTTTAAGTTATTTATACTATTTAACATATTTTAATGTAAATATTAGTCTATAAAATTATTTAACTTGTAAAAAAGTTATTTATTTTTAAAGTTTAAAAACTAAAATGTATTAAAGTTTTAAACGAAGACTGTATTCAAATTTAAAAATTAAAAGTATACTTAATCTTTTTAAAATAATAATTTTTAACTTAGTAATATTTATAATTTAATATAAATTATAAAGAAACTAATTGTATTCGAGAATGGATTGTGAAATAAAGAATTAAAAGAGAATATAAAAAATAAACAAGAAAGTGTATGAGAAAATTTTTGTAAAGGAGTTTGATGTTGTGACTTTTTATTGATTCAATCTCTTACCTTATTATTTTCTTATTCTCTTTAATTAAATTAATTTAAGATGACATATTTTAAAAAATATCATCAAGTAAACTAGCTAATGTCACACCCCATTTAATACCCTCTTTAGTGGGGTACACTTGTCAAACCGTTCGGTCTTCCCTAGTTAGTGGGAGACCAACTCTGCTTAGCTTTAAATTTCCCTCCTTCGTGATCTGTGCAGTATCAGCAGAGCAGTGAAACCCCAGAAAGTGGAAGTCAAGTGGCACGCTGGGAGTGGTCCGGACGTTCTAAGTGGAGGCAGTATATAAGGTGAGAAAGGAACCTGACGCCACTTTTCCATGCAATCTTCTTCTTCTTTCTCAAACTCAAACCTTCTGGAAACTCAAATTCTCCTCCTTCTCTCTAAAATCTTCCAACCTTCTCTCTAAAATCCTAATCAATTTACTGTTCCGATCACAATTCAGATAACATCTGAAGACTCCTGGTGCTCGTCCCTTTCATTTGAACCGTTCGGTTTCAGTTGCATNCGGTAAGTGCCTTGATCCTTGAAACTTCCTTGTCTTCTTGCATGCATGCACTCTTAAGGCTTGCATGTGACTATCAAACCACTCCTCTGAACCTATTTTGTATTTCACTTTAGACTTTGGAACCTTAGAAGAGGTAGTTGCTGCCAATCAACCTTAGACGTACTAGCTGGAATTAGAGGTAAGGGAAGCTTATAAAGTTTAATTACAATTTCTTTGTATGATTTGAATGTATGAAACTTTGTTGTATGATGTATGATTTAATGGTTGATAATAGGTAAAATGCTGCTGTATGAATTGTATGATTTTAAAGTAGGTAACTGGTATGAATGTATGAAACTTAGAGAAATCGTGAATNTGAGATCGAAGGTCATTAGGACCCTTCGGTCCTCCCATTACCGTTCGGTTCATTCNGACTGTTCGGCATAATAAGTTTCTCAATTTAGTTTACCTCATTTAATATTATTGATAATAATTATTTAAGGGCGCTGGTCATAAACCAAGCGTTCGGCCTTACAAGTGTTCGGCCTTAGGCTGACACTTAAATTATAAAATCTGTAAACTTGATATTCCTTCTTTGAAACCGTTCGGTCACTTAGTGACTGAATGGTCTAGTGAACTTTTGTTTATTGAAACGTTCGGTTTGTGGACTAAAGTCCTTTTTCTCCTTAAAAGAGTTTCTCTTTTCTTAGATTCGTACGGTTTGAGAAGTGTTTGGTCATAGACCAGCCCTCAACCATGATTAGTACTTGTTTATAACATTCATTTGCAAAACCGTCCGGATGACTACTCCTTATAGTCTGTCCTTTCATGTTCGGTATTATTCCCTTGCATGACCATCCGGTCATTATTGTTCATATTGCAGTCTTTGGCATTGAGTTTTGTTCCTAGCCGAATCATCTGGCCAATTATTATACGTCATTATTGGACGTCCGGTTCCTTTATCTTACCTGACCATTCGGTTAAACTTTCTGGTCTTACTCAATCTCTTATCCTATCTTTGATTCATCCGGTCCTTTTCTTGAAATCTTTCCAGTATGAAAGTAAGAATGAAAATATAAATAAATATATTGAATTTGGCTGAGTAAGGGAATTCCAAGGGAGGAATGTCTCATGAAATTGTGATGATTGGTAAAGTATGAACATGGTCAGACTCTGGTTTGGTCGTCCTGATCCTGATATTCCGTGAGGGCGCTTTCTCAGATAGAGAAAACTCACTCATGTGTGGGAATGGCAGGAGGTCCGCGGTTATACGAACGAATAACCGTTTGAGGACTAACCTCGGATGGCAGCTGATATGTAAAGGCAGCTATTACACCATACCAGGTGCTAGGGACGTCGGGCTACGTGGTTCATACCGTCCGGACAGTGTCTTAGTGGTCGGTCATAAGTGGATGAACTTAGTATGCATGTGTAGAAATTGTGTGTATAACATGTTGCTTTGATTCTGTTTATTGGTTTACATGTATGTTGAAACGATTAATTAAATTTACGTAAGCTTACCCTTATCTGTTCTGTCTTTATCAATGTTACCGTCCGGTTATTCTCTCCGTTAAAATGATCATCCTTTTGGGTGTGAGCAGAGGGTACTTTGGAGGATACCTTAGAAGCTGCTTTGGAAGACACTCTGGAAGATGCCGTAGAAGCCGTGCCCGAGAGTTATGCAGGACCGTCCGGTCCTTAATGTAGTTGTTTCTCTTTGCTTAATGTTTTGTAGGTGTTCTGTATAGGAACCTTTTTATGTTGGTCGTTAGGTCAATGAACTGTATTCCAGATCGTTCGGTCGATATTGTAAATACTGTAATTAGTCTAACTGTGGTACAGTTTCAAAATTTTAATAGTATTTTCCTATCTTTTTCACCTCTATGCTTATTCACTACTGTTCTCCTTTATTGTTCATGTTAACTCCTAAAATGAAGTGTAACTTCTGTTATATATTTATTGGGATGTTACATTAATGGTATCAGAGCAGTTTCTTCCTTAGAATGCCTGTAGGTTATGAGTATACCATGTTTATGCTGTGTGCTCACTTGTTCGATCGGAATATTCTGATTCTTGTGGACTAATGGATCTTTCTTTCTGTTGAAAGCAGAAGATGGTTCCAAGACCACCCCCTCAGCCTGTTGATAGAGATACGTCCGGCGGGAACAACTTGTTGGAGTCAGTCTTAGCTGTACTTCAACAACAGAATGCCAACCTGGTTCAGCAGAATGCCAACCTGGTTCAGCAGAATGCCAACCTCGCCCAACAGAACGCATTGGCCATGCAGCACTCTAAAGCAGCCAGAGCCTCAGCAGAAGCAACACAGAGACAGATCGCAGATTTGTTGACGAACGGAATGCAGTCTGGCAGACCGTTCGGTTCCTCATCAAACAACCAGACTGAATGGAGTCTGGAGAGCTTTCTCCAGCACCGTCCGGCCAAGTTTGATGGCAAGTGCAGTGCTGACGAGGCCGATCACTGGCTTCGTGATATGGAGAGGATCTATGACGCCAAGAGGTGTGGAGATGAGAACCGTCTGGCGTTCACGGAATATCTGTTAACCGGAGAGGCCGGTCATTGGTGGAGTAGTACCAAAATGTTGTTGGAGGATGAGCATCTCCCTATCACTTGGGAAATATTCAAGAGGAGATTTTATGAAGAATATTTTCCGAATAGCGTCCGGTTTGCTAAGGAAGTGGAATTCCTCCAACTAGTTCAAGGGGGAATGACGGTCTCTGAGTATGCTAACAGATTTAAGCAACTCATGAGGTTTTATACAATGAGGATGAGTGAAGAGTGGCAGTGCCGGAAGTTTGAAAATGGGCTCCGGGAAGATTTGAAACCGGTCATTGCCAGCCATTGCATTCAGAAGTTCCCTGCCTTAGTGGAGAGGGCAAAGGTACTGGAGAAGAATCTGATGGACGCTGAGAAGCGCAAGAAGCAAATGCAGTCAAGCTCCAAGGGACCTATCTTTGCAAGGAACAACTCTGGTTCCAGGACGACTCCTTACTCTCGGCCCATGTCAGCTCAGGGTCCTTCTGCTTTGGCCGTTCGGCCTGCTAGCTATGCCAGACCATCCGGTCAAATGGGAGGAGTGAACTGTTTCATCTGTGGAGGCCCTCACTTTATGAAGGACTGTCCCAAGCAAGGAAATGCCAAGTTTTGTGTCCGGTGCAGAAGGAATGGACACTGGGAGAAGGAATGCAACATGGGGAACAAAGCGCTCTCAAGACCACCAAACACTGGCCGGTTTCAACAGAGTGGTGGCCGAGCACAAGCAGCTGGCCGAGTCTATGCTATCACAGGAGTTGAAGCGTCCGGTGCAGGTAACCTCATCATCAGTACTTGCTTATTGCATGGAATGCCCTGCTGTGTGTTGTTTGATTCGGGGGCAACACACTCCTTCATCTCGAAGGCATGTGTTGATAGACTGGGTTTAGCCGAGAGAGAGATGCAGCTCGACTTGGTGGTGTCAACCCCAGCAGCTGGTAAGGTTAGGACATCCACTGTATGTGTTAAATGTCCTATTGAGGTTGAAGGGTATAAGTTTAAGGTGAACCTCATATGTTTGTCTCTTCAAGACTTAGAGGTAATCCTAGGGATGGATTGGTTAACCTCCAATCACATTCTTATTGATTGTGGAAAGAAGAAGTTGATCTTCCCAAAAGAAGAGGAGAAGCTGACTTTGACGCTCGGTCAGATCAGAGAGGACTTGATTGAAGGCGCCATGAGTTTTCTCATCCTAACTTATATGGATGCAAGTGGAGCAGACCGTCCGGTTGAAAGCCATCCGGTTATTGAGGAGTTTATGGACGTTTTTCCTAAAGAGGTGCCAGGTCTACCTCCACCGAGAGAGGTTGAGTTCTCCATTGATTTAATCTCAGGAGCTGGCCCTATATCCATTGCACCGTACAGGATGGCTCCAACTGAATTGGCCGAATTGAAGAAGCAAATAGAAGAGTTATTGGAGAAGAAATTCATTCGGCCAAGTACCTCACCTTGGGGAGCCCCAGTGCTGTTGGTCAAGAAAAAGGATGGCAGTTCTCGGCTATGTATTGATTATAGGCAGTTGAACAAGCTGACTATCAAGAACAAGTATCCACTGCCAAGAATAGACGACCTGTTGGATCAGCTTCATGGAGCTACAGTCTTCTCCAAGATAGACTTGAGATCCGGATATCACCAAATTTTGGTTAAGGAAGGTGACATCCAGAAGACTGCCTTTAGGTCTCGGTACGGTCATTATGAGTATGTGGTAATGTCGTTCGGTGTTACCAATGCTCCAACTATATTCATGGATTACATGAACCGTATCTTCAGGCCTTTCTTGGACAAGTTCGTGGTGGTGTTTATTGATGATATTCTGATATACTCCAAGAGCTGAGAAGAACATGAAGATCATCTAAGGATAGTTCTTGGTGTACTGAGAGAGAAACAACTGTACGCTAAATTGTCCAAGTGTGAATTCTGGATGGAACAAGTACAGTTTCTTGGACATGTTATTTCAGCCGGCGGGATTGCTGTGGATCCAGGAAAAGTCCAAGCAGTGCTAGAATGGGAGACACCCCGTTCGATTGTTGACGTGAGAAGCTTTGTTGGGTTAGCCGGCTACTATAGGCGGTTTATTGAAGGATTTTCTAAGATAGTAGCGCCGTTGACCCAGTTGACCAGGAAGGATCAACCGTTCGTCTGGACCGACCGGTGTGAATCCAGTTTCCAGGAATTGAAGCAACGACTGACGAATGCTCCGGTCTTGGTAATTCCTGACGTCAGTCAGCCTTTTGAAGTGTTTTGTGATGCTTCTTATCAAGGCTTGGGTTGTGTGTTGATGCAAGAAGGGAAAGTGGTAGCTTACGCCTCTCGACAATTGAAGACTCATGAGAGGAATTACCCAACACATGATCTGGAGTTGGCGGCAGTGGTATTTGCCCTTAAAATGTGGAGGCACTACCTATATGGTGTCCGGTTTCAAGTGTTCAGTGACCACAAGAGCCTCAAATATTTATTCGACCAGAAGGAACTGAACATGAGGCAAAGGAGATGGATGGAGTTCTTAAAGGACTATGATTTTGAACTACAATACCATCCTGGAAAGGCGAACGTAGTGGCTGACGCTTTGAGCAGGAAAACCGTTCATATGGCAAGTATGATGGTGCAAGAGATGAAGTTGGTTGAAAGCTTTAGAGACTTAAGGTTCCATTGTGAACTAGAGCCGAACGGTATTCATTGTTGCTATATGAAGCTGTCAAGTGATATCTTTGACCAAATCAGGGAAAGACAAGCCTCTGATGAAGAACTGTAGAGAATCAGTGTGCCGAACGGTGTACCACCACACAAGGACTTCAGTTCTGGAACGGATGGTCTCCTAAGATATAGGGGAAGGACTTGTGTACCCAATGATGAAGACTTGAGAAGGTTAGTCCTGGAAGAAGCACATCAAAGCCGTCTTAGTATACACCCAGGTATGACTAAGATGTACAAAGATCTCAGAATGTCTTTCTGGTGGCCAGGAATGAAGCATGATGTAGCTCGGTTTGTGGCATCCTGTCTAACCTGTCAAAGGGATAAGATAGAGTACCAGAAACCGAGTGGTCAATTACAACCACTAGAAATTCCAGAATGGAAGTGGGACAACATAGCCATGGATTTCGTAACTCACTTGCCCCGTACGGTTAGAAACCATGATGCTATTTGGGTCATAGTTGATAGACTAACCAAGAGTGCACACTTTCTTCCTATCAACTTGAAGATGCCAATGTCCAAGTTGGCTCACCTCTACATCAAAGAAATTGTCCGGCTGCATGGAGTACCGTCCGGTATAGTGTCAGACCGAGACCCCAGATTCACCTCTCGGTTTTGGCAAGCTCTTCAACAAGAAATGGGAAGCAAACTCCAGATGAGTTCAGCCTACCATCCGCAAACAGACGGCCAGTCCGAGAGAACCATCCAAACCCTGGAAGACTTGTTGAGGACTAGTGTTCTAGATCACTTGGGGGTTTGGGATGAAGTCCTACCACTAGCTGAGTTCACTTACAACAACAGCTTCTACTCGAGCATTGGAATGGCACCTTATGAAGCTCTTTATGGAAGAAAATGCCGAACACCCCTCTGCTGGTTCCAAGAAGGTGAAGCAGTGTTAACCGGACCTGAGATCATCCAACAGACAACTGAGAAGGTGAAGTTGATACAGGAAAGACTGAAAGCATCCCAAAGCCGACAGAAGTCTTATGCCGACAGAAAAAGGAAGCCTTTGGAATTCGCTGAAGGAGACCATGTATTCCTCAAGCTAAATCGTACGGCTGGAGTTGGAAGAGTCGTCCGGCCAAAGAAGCTTTCTCCTAGATTCCTTGGTCCATACCAAATCTTAAGGCGCATTGGACCAGTCGCTTACGAGTTAGCCTTGCCTCCTCAATTATCCAACCTTCATCCTGTTTTCCATGTTTCTCAACTCCGGAAGTACATTGCAGATCCTTCTCATGTACTCGAAGCCGATAAGTTCAACTCAAAGGAGACTGTTCGGTTGAGATGAAACCAGTAAGAGTCGAAGGATTAATGGTTAAACGACCGCCCGGTAAAGCCACGACTCTCGTCAAGGTCATCTGGGATGACCGAACGGGTGATGCGACTTGGGAACGTGAGGAAGTCATGAAGGAATCCTATCCACACCTATTCTCTTGTAAGTCTTAATTTTCGAAATTTTCGAGGTCGAAAATTTTATTTTGTTGGGGGGAATGTCACACCCCTTTTAATACCCTCCTTAGTGGGGTACACTTGTCAAACCGTCCGGTCTTCCCTAGTTAGTGGGAGACCAACTCTGCCTAGCTTTAAATTCCCCTCCTTCGTGATCTGTGCAGTATCAGCAGAGCAGTGAAACCCCAGAAAGTGGAAGTCAGGTGGCACGCTGGGAGTGGTCCGGACGTTCTAAGTGGAGGCAGTATATAAGGTGAGAAAGGAACCTGACGCCACTTTTCCATGCAATCTTCTTCTTTTTTCTCAAACTCAAACCTTCTGGAAACTCAAATTCTCCTCTTTCTCTCTAAAATCTTCCAACCTTCTCTCTAAAATCCTAATCAATTTACTGTTCCGATCACCATTCAGATAACATCTGAAGACTCCTGGTGCTCGTCCCTTTCATTTGAACCGTTCGATTTCAGTTGCATCCGGTAAGTGCCTTGATCCTTGAAACTTCCTTGTCTTCTTGCATGCATGCACTCTTAAGGCTTGCATGTGACTATCAAACCACTCCTCTGAACCTATTTTGTATTTCACTTTAGACTTTGGAACCTTAGAAGAGGTAGTTGCTGCCAATCAACCTTAGACGTACTAGCTGGAATTAGAGGTAAGGGAAGCTTATAAAGTTTAATTACAATTTCTTTGTATGATTTGAATGTATGAAACTTTGTTGTATGATGTATGATTTAATGGTTGATAATAGGTAAAATGCTGCTGTATGAATTGTATGATTTTAAAGTAGGTAACTGGTATGAATGTATGAAACTTAGAGAAATCGTGAATTTGAGATCGAAGGTCATTAGGACCCTTCGGTCCTCCCATTACCGTTCGGTTCATTCAGACTGTTCGGCATAATAAGTTTCTCAATTTAGTTTACCTCATTTAATATTATTGATAATAATTATTTAAGGGCGCTGGTCATAAACCAAGCGTTCGGCCTTACAAGTGTTCGGCCTTAGGCTGACACTTAAATTATAAAATCTGTAAACTTGATATTCCTTCTTTGAAACCGTTCGGTCACTTAGTGACTGAATGGTCTAGTGAACTTTTGTTTATTGAAACGTTCGGTTTGTGGACTAAAGTCCTTTTTCTCCTTAAAAGAGTTTCTCTTTTCTTAGATTCGTACGGTTTGAGAAGTGTTTGGTCATAGACCAGCCCTCAACCATGATTAGTACTTGTTTATAACATTCATTTGCAAAACCGTCCGGATGACTACTCCTTATAGTCTGTCCTTTCATGTTCGGTATTATTCCCTTGCATGACCATCCGGTCATTATTGTTCATATTGCAGTCTTTGGCATTGAGTTTTGTTCCTAGCCGAATCATCTGGCCAATTATTATACGTCATTATTGGACGTCCGGTTCCTTTATCTTACCTGACCATTCGGTTAAACTTTCTGGTCTTACTCAATCTCTTATCCTATCTTTGATTCATCCGGTCCTTTTCTTGAAATCTTTCCAGTATGAAAGTAAGAATGAAAATATAAATAAATATATTGAATTTGGCTGAGTAAGGGAATTCCAAGGGAGGAATGTCTCATGAAATTGTGATGATTGGTAAAGTATGAACATGGTCAGACTCTGGTTTGGTCGTCCTGATCCTGATATTCCGTGAGGGCGCTTTCTCAGATAGAGAAAACTCACTCATGTGTGGGAATGGCAGGAGGTCCGCGGTTATACGAACGAATAACCGTTTGAGGACTATTAATATTATATATATATATATATATATATATATATATATATATATATATATATATATATATATATATATATATATATATACTAACATCAAACCATTAACTAGAGTCGTCAAAATGGATCACAACCCGCGAGCCAACCCGGCCTGTCACGGGTTTGGGCTGGGTTGGTTTGAAAAATACAATCCATTTATGTGTGGGTCATATTTCAACCCGGCTCATTTAAACCCGGCTCATGCGGGTTGAACCCGTGGTTAGCCGGGTTAGTTCACCAACCCACCTGCCTAATTTTATTTTTTTTAATTTATTATTTTATTTATGAAACCCTAAAAACTAAAATACTATCTTCACTCATTATGTATACAAAAAAAGTAACATATGCTCTCACAAATCACTCTCACGGTACTTCTCTCATTTGACGGTGCTCTCACCCTCACTTCACTGAAATTCTTCAAGGAGAGCACGTAAAACACCCTTCCTTTTTTCTTCTCTTTTTTCCACATTTTTGTTTTCTCACTTTTCTTTCTTTTTTTTTTTCAAAAACCGTATAATGACAAAAATAGGAATTTGCGAATTTGTTTTTTGTTTTGGGGAATTTGAAGACGTGAATTTATTTTTTTCACGTTCTGACATGCTTGTATCAGATTTTGTTCATTTTATTTAAACAATTTGAGTATACATTATTTGAACAAACTCTTTTTGATATTTTTGAATTTGGAAATTTATGTTACAGATTAAACTATTAATTTTTTTGTTGATGTTATTGAGTACTGATTCTCTTTTTTTTACTAATATGTTTTTATTGATTGTCGGAATTGGTCTTTAACATAATTTTTTAGGAGTGAAATTTGTTTAAATTTAAATCATAGAAAGTTTGTATTTTTTTTATTTAAAAAAAAATATAATTAAATGGGCTAGTGAGCCAACCCGTTTACCCACCCATGGTGGGTCGGGCCGGGTTCAAGTTTTTCTGGCTCGCTAGTAAATGAGCGGGTTGGATTGACTCACTAATTGACCAACCTGTAGTGAGCCGGACCGGATTGAGCCAGATTACCCATTTTGACAGCTCTACCATTAACTCTACAAAACTTACCTTTAATGACTGCACGAGAAGAAGACCACAAGAAAAATTTTACACACCATGCCTCAAATGGTTTCACGTGAAATCAACAAAACATGTAGGAAGAAGATGATAAAAATGCATAAAACAACCACAAATATTCTTTAATGAGTAAGATGAAATTTGGTGCTAATCTGGTAAAATTATCCTCGACTTTTTCCTCAAATAATCACTACATGCAAAGATGAGAAATCATATCTATGTTCACTTTTTTGTTAATATGCAGCTACAAGTATTTTATCTTTCTTGTATCTTTTGAAATATATCCATTATTTGCAATTCTTGTTTATAACTTAATAAATATTAAATTAATTGATGAAAAATGTGTTCCGATTTAAGGGGTTACCTCTACCTCATAAAACGGTCTTCAAACTCTAACTTCGAGTCAAAATTATTCTTTCACTTCACACTAATTATCGTTTGATCGAATTGAGGTGTTACTCTAATGCTAAAATTATTTAATGTTTGATAGTATTAGCAATAAATATACAATCAATATAATCAACTACCTAAATACTACATACTTAAATTTATAAATTTTAGAATAAACTTTTGATAATGTTAACCAAATTATGGTCCGATTAGCTTAAGATTAATATAATTATCTTTGACGTGAGTTCTGCTTTTATTCCAACCGTTTGATTTTCTAATCAACTCATATGAAATCTTAGACTGATTGACCGTCTATACTGCACAATATATATTAAGTTAAATTAAATATAAGTGTCAAAAGGTTTAAATTTTCTAAAAGTAGTTTAATTAATGTAGTATTGTTTTAAAGGTCTTGCTGTATTTAATAATAACTAAATATCTTTTAAGATAGATATTTATTATCAAACATAATTCGTGGTGACAAATGATGCAAATTTAACTATTTTTGTTTTTATTTACGTAGTAAAAATTTATATTTATATTTGTCTTATATCATATTTTTTTTCAAATAATAAGTTATATGTGACCGATCTAATTTATTTCCTAAAAATAAAAAATAATGTTATAAAAAATTATCTAATGTTAAAATGATATTTATGTTCTTTTCTCCAAAATTAATAACAAAAATATAATTATATGTTTTAAAATAGATTATCAAATAAGTTAAGAATATTTTAATAATTTAAAGCAAAAAAAATATTACTAAAATAAGTTAGGAATTAATTCATTTCTCATCTTTAATTGTAAAACTAGTTCTAAGATGAAAAGTTATAAATGGTATAATCACATCTCACTAGTACAAAAATCATATTTTATGACGTACAAAAACGAACTATGACGTACATAGTTTTCTACGTTATGATAGGTCTACATATTTTATGACGTAGCAAAATTTACGTTATCTGAACATATTATGACACTGTTTCTAAAAGAAAATATCAATTCGAAACAATTTTTTCCAATATTCATATAAATCAGTCCATTTTTTTATATGAATATTGGAGAAAATTGTTTCGAATTGATATTGAGTAAAATTATCTATGTTCACATTCATTAGAGTTGTTTCTTTTAGAAACAAAATTTTTGTTACGTTATAAATATGTAGACGTATTATAACGTACAAAACTATGTACGTCATAGTTCGTATTTGTACGTCATAAAATATGATTTTTGTACTAGTGTCTAGAATAATTATTTGAATTGAAACATGATAATTACTATCATCAGAATTCAACTTATAAGTTTCACGTATGTTTTTGTCAACCATAAAATATAAATATAGAAAATCCAAAAAAGAATACAATATTTAAGATTTTTAAATAGGATAAAATATTTATTAAAAACGTATAATTTTGTTTATACTATTCTTCAACCAAAATTTAAGTTTAATACTAATTTTCATAACAAAAAAAAAAAAGCTAATTACATTTTTACCCTCTAATAAGTTTAGTTTGAATATTTTGCATACCTTTTTGGTTTCAATTACGTAAATTACATTATCAACCTATTATCATTATGTAAATCTGATCTTCCATGAGAATGATATTAAATATTTATTTGTTTTAGCTTCCATAACAAAAAAAAAAATAAATAAATAAAATAACGTACCAATTATGTGATAACAAACATGTTTAACACCGTATTGATTTAATTCATTTTTTAAGCTTATTTGGTACAACATTCATAAACACTTATAAAGACTTTTAAGTAATAGGATGTTAAAATATTTTAAAAAACATAATATTAATAGGAAAAAAAATTATATTGTTTTAAAAGATAAATTTTGAAATCATACAATAATGTTTACATTCGTTTATATGAAACTTATTTTACATGCGATAACAAATAATAAATTTTATTGAAATAAACTTTTTATATATTTTTATATCATACCAAAAATTATATTTTAAATCTAATTTAATATTACAAGACTAACTAATAAGATTATATTTATACTTATTATAAATTTAATTTATCTTGTGAGATCTCTAACATATTGATACTATTTATACAATAAAAATTCCAGAAACAAAAATCAAACCATTTTCATAGATAAAAGAACATCTACAAGTTATCGTGTTGAAGTATTTAAGATAAAAAGTATACTTTTAACTGGAAAAACAGCAGCAATGGCAACTAAACAATTGCAGAAAGTTCTGTCGTTTTATGGAGTGCATATAAATTTGTATAAAAGAAGAAAATAAAAGGAAAAAGAAAAGGTTGTTTTTGGGTGAACCTCAGACGTTGTTTTCTGAGAAAGAATAACGACCCACTAACTGTTGCCACATGTCTTACATGTTTGTGTGTCTGTATATAAAGGGTGAGAGAAAGGTTGGTTCTAATAACTTGTGGAAAAAATCAAAGTTAAAATCACTGCCTCTCATTGTTCTACTCAACTTCTCTAAGCTAAGTTACCAACACCAACAACACTTGACAACTGAAGAGGTTCTTGAACACAGTGTTGGTGTCATTAATGGTGTCCCTCAACTCAAACCCCCCTCAAACTTTTCCTTTCTTCGACCCCTTCAACATGGAGGATCCCAATAAGAAGGTTCGGAAACCTTACACCATTACCAAGTCCAGAGAGAACTGGACGGACCACGAGCATGACAAGTTTCTCGAAGCTCTTCACTTGTAAGTTTTTTCTTTTTGCTCTGTAACTTATATGATTCGTTCATGGTGTTGAAGTTTCGTTTTGCTCTCAAGTTTCAATTCGTGATAAAGTTTAAGACTTGTTTGGATGTTGTGTTGGGTTTTGTTATGCATGATGAGTTGATTTTGGGTTCTGTTTGTGTTTGTGATTTTTGCTGCAGTGGAGACCCTTTTGGTTTTTGGGTTGTGCTATGGGTTCCTTTTTCAGTTGAGTGTCTAAAAAAATTTTCAATTTTGTTGTTTGCATAATTTTGCTTATGGTTTTCTCTTTACTCATATCAGATTCGACCGTGACTGGAAGAAGATTGAAGCATTTGTGGGTTCAAAAACAGTCATCCAGGTATTTTTACACTAGCGAGAAGAGCGTTTGTGTGCTTAAAAATTTGCAATTGGACATTTATTGGTTGTTGCACATTGTTTTCATTCCCATATTGGGCATCTGGGGTAACTATTCAGTGTTAATGACACTAATGGCTTTAAGATTGCCTCAGAAAATGAGAATATTGGTTCATACTCTTCTATTTATTTAAAATTCATTTGAAATCATAAAGTTTTACTTGTCACACATCTTATTTTACAAACCTTCATTATAATTTGATAGTTTTCAATAAATTCTAACTATCATTAAAAAAAAATGTGTTCCAGTGGTTCTAGCGCTCGTCCTCAAGAAATTGTCAGTTAAAGGTCAAGCATAGCTGGTAGGTGATCACGTTTCTTATATATACTAACATAGTTTGATTCCTACCTGAATTTATGGATAAAGCTTTGTTAAGAGAACCTTTACCACTTTCGTGATTTTTTCCACCTTAAAAGGGTCAGGTTCTGGCTGCTGGTTTGGAATATATACCTTTTGTGTGCACGCACACAGAAACACAAACAAAAGAAGATATATATATATATTAAAATAAGTAAAGGTTGACATGATAGTTTCCTTAAAAAAGCCAATTGAAACCTCAAACCTGAGTTTGGCTTTTAAGAAATATCATCCATCATTAGAAAGCTAATTTAACCTTTTTCTCCATCAAATCAATACTTACATCTTCTTAGTAAGCATTTTTTAAATTGAATACAATCTACTCATCTGTGCTTTTCTTTACATTCCTAGGGGCAGGGGATGTGAGATGTTCATCATCTCATAGTGAAATACACGTATATAGTGTAGCTTTTCTACACTAAAGAAAGAGAAAATCTTGTAAAAACTGTTTTTTGATGTATTCTGAAAAGTAGGACATCTTCTCCTAGTCTGAACTGGACATCTGAATCTTCTCTTGTACTCTTTTTACAATCTATATATCTATATATATGTGCTACTGCTGCTGAGTGTTGAGATTACACTTATTCAAAGATTCAACACTGCTTAATTGAATTTTTTCATCCCTTCCTCTTTTTGGAAGATAAGAAGTCATGCACAGAAGTATTTCATGAAAGTCCAGAAGAATGGAACAAGTGAACATGTGCCTCCCCCTCGACCCAAAAGAAAAGCTGCTCATCCATACCCGCAAAAGGCTTCTAAAAATGGTTAGTGTGACCTACTTCATTCCAAGTATATTTGACCTCAGGTCTTGTTTGAATAAACTTTCATCAAAAACTTATAGAAGAAAAAAATATAAAAAGTAAATGAATTAAGTTTCATCCATAAATTAAAATTAACTTTTGGGAGAAGTTGAATGAGGTAGTTTCTAAGTACATAAGTAGATTTTAACTTATGAAAGAAGTTTGATTTATATTTTTATTTTCTTCTGTTGTGAGTGCTTGATGGGAAATATATCCAAACAGGGTCATAATCGATGCATGAATAAGTCTTTTATTGTCTGCATTTTATCAGCTCTCACTATATCCAAATTTACAAGGCCTTTGCAATCTTCATCTGCTTTGTCTGAATCATCATTCATTTATAGGCCAGACTCGTCTTCTGTGCTTAGAACTGCAGTTAGCAGTGTGCCATTGCCATCTTGGGGTTATAATCTTACGACACAAGTTGGTCTTCTTCCTAAAGTGACAAAAGGTATTCTTTAGTCTGAACTATATTTTTTAAAATATTAATTTATGTCTGTACGTATCTTTTTTATGTATTCTTTGACAAATTTAGATATGTCGAAATTTATGTTAACAGAATTTTCACTTTTATGGTTAGATCATATGGTGTTGAATCAAAAAGTCAACCCTTTCAATTACTGTTACAGCAGTAGTAATGAGAGCAAACAAACAGATCAGGGTGACCAAGGCCAGCCAATTAAAGGTAGGAATGCGTTTTTTACTCAAATCTTAATGTGGTACACCCTAAAACTGACTGAAAAGCGTGAATAATGAACACCTGATATTCATTTGGATTGTGACAAACTTTTATGAGTATATATAGGTATTTTTGGATAGCTTTTTTAGAAGAAAATAAGAAAAAATTGAAATAGATTTCTTTATCGGCTAAAATTTATAAATTAAAACAACCTTTTAGAAAAGCAGCATGGGAACTTTCACAAACTAATTTGTATATAGGCTATTTTTAGTTTATGGTAGAAACTGGTTTAATCTGTTTTCTTATTTTCTTCTCTTAGCAGTATTCATAGAGAAGTATATCCAAAAAGACTATGGATTGTACTTCAATTTAACAGATTTAAGTAACGAGCGGTTATAGGAAACAGGCCTTGGGAATCCTTGGTGTTTCTTGTTAAAGCTGTCATTTCAAGGAAGTACAAAAAAATTAAGACAAAGTATCTTTCAAGTTTCCATCTGTTCATTGGAAAAGAGTATTCTAAGAATGCTGAACACGGCAAAAAACCATAGAAACAACCCAGAAGGATCTAGAAAGAAACTAAGTAGAAGACCATAAACAACTACTTGGGTAGGGGGCTATAGGCAAAAAGGTAGATATTTTATACCAGTGCCTCAGCTCACATTAAATGAAATACTGAAGAGTTGGTTTAGGATTGAGTATTAAGAAGTTGGAACAAAGCCCTCAGAAATCAGAATCTAGCTCATGCATTTGTGTATTTAATGAGCTAGAAGCATTTAATGCAACACCTATAAAAGTGAGTGTAATATGTAGCATGGATACTGACACAGACACTTACACTTCGACACGCGTAGTCTCTAAAATGTAGGACACGGGGACACGATCTATATATTACATCGTTATGAATTTACATCCTCAAAATTATCTATAAACAAGATTAGTCAAATATAATAATCTAAGCACATTGTCAACTAACACAAAAATGAATCTAATTTATCTATCTAATGTCCAAAAATCGAAAAGTTTTTTATAATCATAATAGAAATTTATATAATAAGTTTAAAAGTTTTTGGATTTTTTAGAAAATCATTGGATTTGTGGTTATTAACATTGTGTTGAAGCTATGTCAAAGACAAAAAAATGTCTTCTAAATTAGATACTTTATTGATACATGTCATACAAGTGTGGGTGTGTCCGATATGCGTCAGACATGGGAACAGATTTATGAAGCGTGTCTGAGCTTCGTGTAATCGGTGCTCCATAGTCCATTCTTAGTTTACTGTGTCAAACTTAGAGAAGATTGAACAAGAAGACTGTGTCTCCTCTTGCTGGAGAATTTTCATATAAATACAAATGATTAGAATCTGTCAAGCTGATTTTCAAATCACTAAATAAGCTAAACTGCCAGGAAAATAGGAAACGAGAGACAAAAAAAACCAAGAAGAATCGTGAATCGAGGATGAGGCTGAAAATCACAAACTAGGTTTTAGGATCATTACCTAGATTGATACCATGTCAAACTTAGAGAAGATTAAGCCATAAAACTATGTCTCCTCTTGCTGGAAAACTTTCATAAATACAAATGATTACAATCTGTCAAGCTGAGTTTCAGTCCACTAAAATATACATTTACTACAGCTAATTATTCTAATTAAGAGAATAATAGTTACAAATGCATATCTTTTGCCATTCATTTTGTTGACATACTGCATGGTGAATAAGCAGCAGATTCCAATATCTAATGTCAATCTTTCAAACATCAATACTGTAGTAGTTCTTATATTCATTTACAACTGTTCAAGTACTACTACTAAGTTCATCATGATGTGTGGCATGCTGTTTGACAAGTTCACCTGTCCTATTAAACAGCAATGCCAGATTTTGCACAAGTATATAGCTTCATTGGATGTGTGTTCGATCCAAATGTGACTAATCATTTACAAACACTGCAACAGATGGACCCAATAAATGTGAAAACTGTAAGTGACCGAAGTCTTTTATTTTTTTTGGCCACATATCATTTGTTTATTTATTTATTCTCTGCTTTCTTATGGTGTCTTGGTGAGTGAGTATTCAAGGTTTGAGCTATCAGACTACAATTGATAGGGAAGTCTACTGTTTATATAGCTTAAATTATTTGCCAATGTAGTAGATTTATATGGCGTTTTTCTCTTTAGCAGGTATTGCTGTTGATGAGAAATCTCTCCACCAATTTAAGAAGTCCTGAGTTTGAGAATGAAGTAAGTTTTCTTCCTAACATTCTGCATCTCATTCGTTGGTACCTTTTGGTCAGTCTATTACTTTTTGCACAATAAATATATTTGGATACCTTTTCATCTCTTGATCTTCTACATCATTTATTAGATATTATGATGCTTGTTGTAAGAGGATGTCTTCAACTGTGGGATTATGTTAATGTAATAAAAAAAACTGATTTTGCAATCTAGGTATTTTGTTGCTGGAAACTAGAGAGTGTAAGGTTTAAGTCTGGGACTACAGAACTTTTTTTGATGGGGCTTCTGATTCAAAATTGATCATTGTTTTTTCATATTGAATGCTTTTCTTTGCTTAAAACAAAAAGTTCAATTATTCTGATTCTGTCTGCCTATAGTTTTAGTGTTGAATGTCAACAATGCAACATTGTTTAAAGCTGACCATAATAAAATAAGCACTTTCAAATCCATTTCTGATATTGTAAATGGAAGATGAATTACTCTGTGTAATAGTATCTTTAAGCAGTATTTAATAAACTATATCAAATGCTTATAATTACTTGAAAGTAAGTTTGAATGATTTTTGCACTTTCAAAATAATAATTATTTCCCTTTTCCTAGACACAATCTGCTTCTGTTTTCACAACTAGTGTCCTAAGGGAACCCTATGGAATTTTCCTTAAATAGTTTGGATAGATTTCCTTCTGCCCATTTTATAACCATGTTCTGTGATTGGGTGCAAGGATAGAATACAGAGTAGTGGTAATAAAGAGACTTAATTACATGAGAAATAAGATACTTAGAAGAGCTCTTTAGGTGGTGTTATCAGAATTAGAGTTTCACTAAAATACTTAATTTGTTAGTTCATACTTTTACTACACTGATTGCTGAGGAGAAATTTCATGTGTTATTGTTTTTCAGGCAGAAGTATTCATTCTCCTATCATTTTGCTGAAAAAAATCTTAGCATCTTTATTGATTTATTGAATTTTACTTAACATAACATGACATCAAAAAAATAAACTCAAAGATTCACTTTTCACCAAACATTTGAAATTAATGCAGAGAAGGATGCTGTCATTGTACAATGCTAACTCAGAGAGAACAAAATCATCTGGGCCATCTTTAACTGACAGATCAAAGAGTGTTATCTTATCTGCTTGAGGTGTTAGCAGTGGTTTGTGCCTGAACACAGATTTTAAATATTTTCTTAAAACAAAATAAGCTTCCCTCTCAGCCACCTATATAACTCCAAATGGTGAAATATTGGACACACAAGAGGAGCAAAGATCACAAGTTCTACTAACATTTTGTAAAGTGCAGATAGTTGCATGTGCATGTAATTTACTTTCATTTGGGTTTTGTGTGCATCTTATAAAGATGGTTGTCCTAGGAATGCACGATAATGAGAAAATCCTGTTGAGGTAACCTTTGGAGGCTACAGAGAATATTGAGAGCTTGTGTGTATAATTTAAAACCTTCTTTATACAAATTAGCATATAAGAGAAGTGCTATTACTTAGGAGCTGTTACCTATGTTGTATATAAACCAATAAACAGCATTTTGCTTCTGAATATTATAGCCACACTATCTTCAACTCAACATTATAGATGTTTTGCACTCCTGATATCTCACTCTCAAAATCATATTCGATTGATCATATTTATTTTTTTAATTAAATATGTTTTAAATCTCTTAATTTTTAATTGGATTAATTTAGTTTCTCATTGTTAGAATTATTGGTTAGTGTATGAGTTGTGTGTATGAGCTTAATGGTAAAATAATTACTATGTCTACCTATGTTAGTGTAGTCCGTAGGACTAAAATAGGGAGTAGTGTGTTGGATTATCTCTAATGATTGTACATAGCAGTCTAGAACAGTTCCTTGACCTTCTATCTCAGTATTATATCAATTCTTTATCTATATAAATAATAGAACACGAGAGGGTCTATTAAGCCCTTTAAGAATATATTTCTCTATTTTAATCTCAACATGGTATCAGAGCAGGTTCTCTTATCCTTTACCGGCTGCCTTTGCTGTCTGCCGTCGGCCGGCCGTCATGACTGTCGGCTGCCCCCTAAAAGTTTAGTCTTTCAGCCTTTGTGTTTCAGTGGGCAGTCCTGCCGTTGTCTTAGCCAATTCAGTTTCTAAGACTTATGTCTTTCTCAGCCAGAAGATGAGGCTTCTACTGCTTGACTTAGCCTTTCTCCAGTATCACCAACACTTTATTTCCTCTGATAATAGCTAAAGAAGGTGTTCTTCCAGACTTTGACCGCCTGACTTAGCCTTTCTCCAGTATCACCAACACTTTATTTCCTCTTATAACAGCTAAAGGTATTCTTGTTGGAATTTAAGAGTATTAGAGATAGTTTCTAGATTCATGAAGAGTTACAATTATTCATGAAAAGTTACCATTCATGAAGAGTTACAATTATTTATGAAAAGTTATCATTCATGAAGAGTTATAATTATTCATGAAGAGTTACAATTATTCATGAAGAGTTACCATTCATGAAAAGTTACAATCATTCATGAAGAAATGCAACTAATCAGAATCTGATATCTCTTGGATTTGAAAGATGCATAATCAACATCTATATAAAGGGATCTTGTTCTCTATTTAAAGCATGAGACCAGAGTGACTTTCTCTCTACATTCGGTCATTCTCTTAACATACAAATCAATTCCTGATAATCATATTCTTGTTTAACGTGAATACTAAGAGTGAGAATCGTCGTTGTATTTCCTCTTTGTATTTCAAAAGCAGATTTCGTGATCCCTTCACTCTTATAAGGGACGAAATATTGCTTTTAGGAAAGTATGTATTCACCCTAGAAGAATATATCAAGTCTACATTGTTGTTCATTTTGTTTCCCTAAGTTCTTGGAAAATTGTTCCAACAGTCTAAAAGCAATATCTTCTCTAAGATGACAACAATTCATGAGATGTCTGCAAACTTTCACAAGTTAGACAAGTTTGAAGGTGTTGGTTTCCGGCGATGGCAAAAGAAGATGCATTTACTTCTCTTGGCCCTAAACGTGACATATGTTCTAAGTTCTCCCCAACCTAAAGAAAGCGAAACCGAGACGTTGGAGGAACAACGGAAAAGGAACAAATGGGAGAATGATGATTACGTCTGTTGTGGTCACATTTTTGAAAGGTATGTCTGGTTATTTATTTGACATATATCAATATGTGGATTCTGCAAAAGAACTTTGGAATCAACTTGAAAACAAATACATTTCTGAAGATGCATCAATCAAGAAATTCCTAGTTAGTAATTTTAATAATTACAAAATGATTGACGCTAGACCAATAATGAAACAATTTCATGAAATCCAAAGAATCCTAGGAAGTTTCAAACAACATAATATTGCAATGGATGAGACATTCATTGTTTCTTCTATAATTGACAACTATCACCAAATTGGAAAGATGTTAGAAATTCAACAATCATGAATGCTCTCTTATTTCAACCCATATGAACTCTAATTTAAAGATATTACCTAATGGTGGTAAAGCAGTTTCACAACGAATATGCAAGGGTAATATGATGTTTAATGCATGCAATGGCAAGTATAAGGTCAGATATTGCTTTTGCGGTAAGCAAATTGAGTAGATGTACTAGTAACTCTAGTCTATCATATTGACAAGTAATACGTCGAGTACTTAAGTATTTAAAGAAAACTATTAACTATGGATTAACATATAGTGTTTTACAAATTAATTTTTTAATTATTTGATATTATTATTTTCTATTTTATTCATCTTTATTTTATTATTATATGTGTATGGAAATTATTTTATTTTTTATTTATTTATTTTATTTTTTATTTTTTCATTTATATTTATTTTGTCATGAATATTATTTTACTTTTATATTTATTTTTTTAATTTTTTGTTTATACTTTTTTGTTTTATATGTGTATATAACTTATTTTTTCTTTTTATCTACTTATTTTATTTTAAAATAATTTTTTATTTATTTTTTATTTTGTTGCCTCATAAAATTGTTTTATTAATCAATTATTTATTATTTATATTTTATTATGTAAAAATTAAACTAATATTTATTAATTATTATAATATAATAAAAGATGATACTAGAAAAGTTTCTCTAAATAAACGTTTGTTATTTTTTTGTCATTTGATATTTCTATAATATTAATTATTTTTTATATATCACTATTTTTTTTATGATATTCCATTATATAGTCATTTAATAAAATTTAACGTTAAAAAATATATTTTAATTTTGGTCTGTAAAATACTATCATTTAAAAATAATAATATTGATATTTATTTTAAAGTAAGTTGATTTTTAAAATAAATAGTTGTTTTAGTGTGTGTTCTTACACACATTTTAATATCATTAAAAGTTTTTTTAACATATTTTTACATATTTAATAATATGTTAAATAATATAATATATTTAAAGTATTATTTTTTTATATAGTCTTTTTTTTTTCTTTTATGATTTCTATTACTTAATCATTTAATAAAATTAAATTTTTAAAAAAATATAGTCTACTTTTATTACTTAAAATAATATTATTTGAAAAGTAATATATGTTTATTGATAAAAAAAATATAAAAATTTGTGATAAAAAAATTTTGTTAATTTTTTATTTGAACGGATTTTTTTATTAATTTTTATTATTAAATAACGTTTTCTTGACAAGACGAAGCAGTTGAACGAGAACTAAAGACAAGGAAAGAGTAGATACAGTTCTCACAGTTAACTGAATTGAAACTGTTATAAGTTCAGATTTTAAAAACTGAACCATAAAATAGTATACTGAACTTTTAGTAGGTGTGGATAAGTTTTGTTTAGTATAATATAGTACAGTTAACTATATTACAGTACAAACCAATTATTTTTGTTCAATCTTACATATATGTGAACTTTAAGACTGCAAATAAATTAGATGAGAAGTACTCTTTGGCATTGTGACTTCTTAAAATTATTATTACTTGATCAAATTGATTCGTGATTTCATTTAAAAAGGAGGTGAAGATGGGAAACAATTCAGAATGGTATTTCATAAGATAAACTCATGTACATCTTGAATATTCATCAATGACCATAATAAAATACCTAAAAATCCAAAGGATGAGATACAATCTGGTCTCTATATATTAGAATGGACAATAGAAAAACTAGAATTATACATTGATTCAGTCCTTTTAGGAAAGGTAAATCTATATGTTTTCCTAAAAGACAAAACTCACATTATAAAGTCTAAAGACTACTAAACTCAAGGACCATTTTTTTTAATTTTGACAAGTAAGGATGACATAATCGATCATGTAATAGTTTAAGACTTGGAGATGCAACAAAAGACAGATGTAAGCTAGATCCAAAGTAGTACAAACCTTTAGCTTCATATCCTTCTCTAATTTTTCTCCCTCAACCACACTTATGTATCATAAAGGAGTTGTTATCAAAGGTTATTGAATAACTTAATGTTTTGGTTAATTGGCTTAATGAAATCAAATTGAAAGGACAATTAGGAACAAAAAGAACATATTTAAGATTTAGAGAAGGTAAAAGGAAAACTTGACCGACTCCCTTTGAGAAGATTTTAAATCCATTTGCCAAGATTATGAAATGTTTTTTTTTTTAAAGAAAGGGATACAAACAAAAGGTATTATTGTAGATATTGTTAAAAGCACCTGAGTAAATGATCCATTACTTTTGGCCTTCTATGAATTAGGAATTTCAAGTTATTGATATATAGGAAGTTATAGATGTTTGTGTTAAGCTATTAGATTTTAACCTCAAATAATCTTGATACTCTTCATTAGTGAATTTGGGATCGTAGTTTCAGCCTTAGAAACATTGGTGGTCTTGTTATGAAAGTCAGGCAAGGAGAAGCAGTTTTCTTAGGTGTGACCCATCCTTTGAAAGTATGTGCATTGAGGGTGTCCTCAACCTCCACATCCTCCTCTAGTATGTCGTCCTCATCTTTCCTGTGTTAAAATCAGACAGAAGGTTCCACAAGTTCACGAGTTTCCTTAATTTTGAAGCATTAGAACTCGAAGGAGTCGTGTAATCATGGAAGGGACTTCATAACATGTTAGAAGTTGATCTCTAATATGATCAAAGTTTCGATGTAAGGCACGAAAAATCATCACCATACAATATTTGTCAAGTTCCTTCTTGATCTCATCTAAAGACTCCACCTCTAAGAACATCCCAATTCTTCAATTACAAATTGAATTTCAGTTATAAAAGATACCATATCATGATTAGTCTGTTTGAGAGATGCAAGCCAATTTATAAGGTCATAAAGGTGTTCAATATCATTTGCAAAAGTTTTCTTAGCTTCTTCCAAAAAGAGTTATAGGTTTCAAAAACTCTAAGGGTATGCAATAGCTTTGGTTTCATGTCCCATCTAACACACAAATGAAAATCAACTTGTTTCCATTGTTCAACTTTCTCAGGGGGCGCATTACTTTCATCTTGTTAAGGTGGTCGTGATAACATTGGCAAAGAAACCACATTTCAACATATGCAAACCAGGAGAGGTAATTTCTTCCATTTAGTATCTCATCAAAAATGGAAAGATTTCTAAAGAATGAGACAATAGTTATAGTAGACATTTTTCAAAAAACCAAAAGAAGACCGCAACTTCAGCCAATCACGAACAGTAAAAGAAGGAAAGTATTCTAGCTAATCATAAACGATAAAAGTGAAAATGGGTTTAACTGGAGAGTCCTACCCCTTAGTTGTGATTGGAAGAGTACAATCAAGGACTATAAAAAAAAGGGAGAACCAAAAAACCTTAACGAGGTGGCATGATGTCGTTTTCATAAATGAAAGGCAACACATTGAGCTTTAGACACCAAGTGAGAAGAAATATGTGTGGGAATGCATTAAGTAAAGACAAGGTCTGGAACAACAGGGTGGTCATCGCTCAGACATACAATCCAAATCTAGTGAAAGAAATTGTGATAATGACCAAGGATAGTGAATAGCGACAGTGGACAAGAAAAAAACACGACGAAAAAGAGAGATAATGTCAAAAATGATTAAAATCAACAAAATAATATCAATTCATTCTAATACTGAATTAAGATTAAAACAAAAGAAAAATATATTTTAAAACCAAGATAGTGAACAGCGACAGTGAACAAGAAAGAAACACAACAAAAAAGAGAAAGATAATATAAAAAATGATTACAACCAACCAAATAATATCAATCCGTAATACCAAATTAAGATTAAAACAAAAAGAAAATATATTTTGGAAGGTTTGAAAGAGTCTTTTTATAATTTTCTCTTATAGAAATATAATAAATAAGAAGCTAAATACCTAGCTACAAAAATAAATACAACTAGATGGAGTTCCCACCATATTACTCTCTACTTAAACTTAATAAAGAATCTATATACTTAGATTTAATAATTATTCTAACGGTATGTATGTGTATCACATTTTTACTAAAATTGTGTTTGGATGGAAAATGTGATCATATACTATGAAGGTAAAACAAAGACCCTAAAACCGTGAAATTGAAAATGTAAGGAATTGTCATCAACATTTTCATAAATTGAAAAATTGGGTTACATGTCATAATTAGTCAAAACCATTTTTTAAAACGAGATTCCCAACTTTTGTCCTCTAGCATTTGGTTTGTGCCAAAGAATTAAAAATGACTGATATCTAAAGGTTTTACAATTTTTTTAAAAGTTAACAGCCTTTTTCAGCTTAGAGGGAAGGGAACAAACAAACAAATGTGTTCTGAAGAAAATATCCAAGGAAAGAATTTTTCAAATTGTTAGTTCCTAATGATCAGTTTAATCTCCTTTTTCTATTCCTTTTTTCTTGGATCAATCATCAATATCCCGAATTTCTTTCTTTATTTTTGGGTTCTCTTACCCTGATCGTATCATACCATTAAGCTAAATATGAAAGAATCGTAACAAAACATCTTTATGCCACAAAAAAACACAGCCAGACAGAACAGACCTGACTGCATTGCTGCCCAATAATTTTCCTTCCATCTATCGAGCCATTACTATCCCAAAACTTGAAATAGCCTTCTTCCTCCTGAATACAGCATTAGTCTTTGTTCCAAAACCAATGTTGGAAGCACTTTGATTATGTTAGCAAAAGGAAGGCAGCAAATTGAAATCCCAGTAAAATGCAAATTGTTGAAAATTCATTAATTACAGAATAGCTAATTTTTTCCATAGAAAAACATCATATGAAACCCAACTTCCATGCAGGAGGTAGATCGGCACAACATTAGGTGAATACAATCTAGTATACACACATCAACAAGAATAGATAGTACACTATCTATACCCAAAACCCAAGTCTAGCTCTTGACCATACATCCCCTGGCTGTGACCTGAAGCATGGATTGACTTTGGGTTTGACCTGAGCTCCATCTCAAAAAGCCTCTGAAGTGCTTCTGGATGATTTCTTCCACCACCAACATCAGGAGCTAATGAAATGGCCAAAAAGTATATCAGGAATTGAAAATAGATCGAGACTAAAAAATATGGATTAAAATTTGTCATGTGACCCAACACCAGTCGCAAAACAAGAAAATAATAATCACTATCAGGCATGATACTTCCACCATAGTGCGTTTGGCTTGGTTGTAAGCAACCAAAAATTGTGGCATCACCATGAAAAAACAGAAGTACTTGTTGCTTTGAGTGGGAACATAGAAACAGAATCAGGCTACCATTAACACTACCACTCCAAACATAGCATACATGGCTTGAATAGGCATTTTGTTCACAAAGTAGAAGCAAGTGTGTAAACCAGACCAGAGCAAAACCAATAATATGAACCACGTACAAAAGTATGTGAATACGTGCATTGTGTCTGTCCCGTGTACACACACTTAAAGTGTGGATGCATGCATGTACGTGTGCAATGTTTATGCTGACATGCCCATGGCAGAGTCACATACCCATCAAGGTGAATGAAACATGGGCAGCAGAAGAAACTATAATGAAAATCAACAGTGATCATTGAAATGCACAATAGTAAGTACAACTGTGCAGTTTTTTATGCATTCAAGTTAGTCACAGTAATTATACAAAAGGCAAGTAAGTACATCAAATGTTTTACCTTGTAAATGCATTCCAGGGCCACCAAAAGAAGGATGCTGGTGACCACTAAATGGGAATCCTTGGCCTTGAATTGGGTTTGGTTCCTGCATGAAGCCAGTCATCGGATTGTTGGGATGAGAAGGCATAGGTCCACCCCTTGGGAATCCACGTAATAGATGAGGTGTAGGGTGGTTTCCTTGCATGTGCATCTGTTGTAACATAGAATGAACGGGAGAGTCGAACCCCGGTAGTGCACTACTTGATTGATGGAAAGGAGGATGAAGCATATTTCCCGGAAATTGATGATTTGGTGGTGAGTCATGATGAATCATGCCCTCAGGATTTGGAAGCCTCATATAAGAACTAATATGAGGAGGATGAGAATCCAGTTGATTAAACATTGGGCCACCATGATTTAACTGAGGGTGGATCTGTTGAGATCGTTGGACATTAAGATTCTGATAAGAAATACCAGGTTCTCTCATATCAAAAGGACCACCATGAGGGTATGCTGGGCCTTCATGATTTCTCATAACAAGTCGGTCATCCCTAAATGCAGGATTCAGAGCTGCCAGTTTTCTGGTAATGTCAACTGTTGTGTCTTGGGACATATCTGTTTTAACTATATTTCCAGCGGATAAAAAGTTCTGCAGAGGATCACTAACTGTAATGAAGTTATCTTCTTCTGGAAGGTGAATATCACGAGGCACTTTGAAACCACTAGCTTTGGGAAATTCACTCTGAAGCAACGAAGAATTAACATCTCCCTGGGAATCAGAATAACCCAACCATTGTTCATCAAATCTATTAGTTTTGGGTTGATGTGTTTGTTCTGGTGGAAGGACACCACTTCCATGCCTGTTCAGGGTATGTTCACCAGTGGGAGGGTGAACATTGTCTGAGGTAGGGAAAGGAAATAGAAGAGACTCTGAAACATTAGGCCCTGCAGATCCAACTGAACCCCTTTGAACAGAAAGGGGTGCTCCAACTGATTGAAGCTCCTTCATAAAAGCTGACCCAAAAAGTGTCTCTAGTGTCAATGTCTTTGATGAATTGGAAACTTCAGCATTTTCTTCTCCAGGATTATCAAGAACATTGCTGGTAGTGAATCCATCAGAATTCGGAACCTTGTCTGTAGAATCTAGAATAGATGATAGTTCCATATCACTGGGTGAGGTTCCCTTCTGTAACAAAGAAAGGAGGTGTAGGGATGCATGATTATCAATTGAAGTAGATTGCTCAGTTTTTGTATCAAGATCTTTGTCCTGAATGGGCTGCTGATGTGAAGATCCATTTTCACTAACTTGTAATAAAATTGACTGTTCCAGATCTTCACAGGTAAGAACTGCTGGTGAAACCTCAGGCTTATCACTCTTGGACAATTGTGCAGAGTTGTCAATAGTAGTATGTGCTGCATTTGATGCCATATGCTCACTAATTGGTTCAGGATTTCGGAGAGAAAAGTTAGATGCAATATGACCGGTTGTTTCTACATTAGAAGTCTGCAAACCCCCATTTTCACCACCAACAATTAGTGAGAGCAAGTCATTTGGTCTCTGTGTCATGTCATCCACTGGATTTTTTTCTGCAGTAAGGTGAGGAGGGAATAAACAAAATAAATTCAAATCGATTAACAAAGTACAAACTTAAAAAACATAATAGCATTAAAACCACTAAAGAACTTTTTATATCAGTATACCTTCTTCAACAAACCAATGAGCAAACTTGGAAGATTGGAAGGCATGTGGACTCCAAGTCACATCAGCTTTATGATCAGGCTGCTATAAGAGCAAGAGCGTAATTAATCAGCTCAAAGTAAAATTGCAGTGTAGAAGCAGAAAAAAAAAATACTTGTCCAAACAACTATATTCACTTTTTCACAAATATCCAACAGTTGTGGTTTATCAATTTTTATAACCTAAAGGACACAAGAAATTGTTGAACAAAGATTCTAAGTTAACGTGTCCTTGACATTCTATAAGGAAATCCATTACGTTCCACAATTACCTCAATAATACTAGTAGATTTGTCACTGTCTACTGTTGAAGCATTACCAAAAAGCTTGTATAGGATAGAATTTGAATTGTCTGGATTGAGAACTCCTACATCTTCCTTTCCTTTTACTTCAGCATTAAGTTGAGATGCTTCCAAGACTTCTGAAAGAGCAGATCTCTTCCTCAATTGATCACCCGTTCCAATTTTAACGTCGGGAATATCCAAAACTGATGATAAATTTAAACTGTTATCTTTCACATGGCTAATTGAAATATTTAGATTTGTGCTTTGAATATTCTGTTGATCATTATCCATTTTCTTGGTTGATAATTCTCCTCTATTGTCAGAGTTTATACTGATAACATTATTACCTCCAGTATCACCAGGTGCAGGTTGTCCAGCCTATCAGAATAATAAAAAAAAATGTATTAAAAAAAGAGTCAAGAATAATAGTACATATTATAATAAAGCACACTTCACTTGTTAGTGATAAAGTGACATAGCAAGCAAAAGAACTACCGGTAATTTGCCGTCCTCGTGCCATGTTTTATAAATAACATGATATGATTTTAAAGATCAGCTAAGTAAAAATGTAGGGAGAAATTAAACTTCTCATATTAAACTGAGTTCTCAAGTTCTAGGCTTTCAGTCTTTAAGGAGAAGTATGTCCGCAGGAAAGGAAATATGCAGAAAAAAATTCTATAACATCCTCCTTCATATTGATTCAGCATCCAATAGGAAGGGAAGAGGCAGAGCCTTAAACATGAAGGTAGAGACTGTACTTATGTACCTTTCAGGTTATACAAATTTTGAATGTTGACATTAGAGTTTGGTACTCAGACATTAAAAAATTTCAGCAGAACGTTCTTTTAAACAGAGTATCCCAATCTAGTATCTTGTATCCTCTCTTACAATGTTATCAGGGACAATCAAATTACAGAACAGTATCATGCACTCTTCCTTGATTGGAGATTGCTCTATAAAAATCCCGAAATCTCTAAAGTGTTTTGTATTTTAACTAATAATTAGACATGAAACCAACATTCAAAGTAGATAACATCAAATTAAGGTTGGCTGCAATGACAGAATCTAAGTTTTGGTGTCTTGAAACTCCCAGCAAGGAAGAAACTAGTGGCTTGAATAAAGCCACCATTCACTTGCAAACTATTTAAGTTTATTAGACAAATGTCACTCTTCAGACAGTCAGGACATTTTTATAACCACTCTAACTATCACTTTGAAATAATAAAGTCCTTTAGTGATTTCTAACAGTTTTGTGCCAGTAGAGCAGTTATGGTTAATTAAAATACCAAAATGCATCTATGATTTCCATCTAAAAATATCACATAAGAAAGGACTTAGTTCTCAAACAAGAAATACCAACTGTCTATCATATCATAACTATTAACAGTAACAACAACAAAAAATCCCTACCCAAAGAGATAATATTTAAAAAAAATATATATCAAAATATGAGTAAAATTAAGTTAAATGCCTAATTCCACAAATCAAGAAATTAACCTTTTTGCTTAACATTTGAAATAACAGCTTCTAAGAATAGCTAGGCTACAAAAGATCACAAGTAAAATATGAATAAAGAATGTTAACCAGTTACCTCTGTTGAATGAGTGCTAAGGGATGTTTTGGTAGCAAAATTACGTTCCAATTTTGTACTTGCAAATCCTGGAGGTACAAGTGGTCTAGCTGCTGAAAGAGTCTGTGAAAGGGAAGAAGATTTCTCATCATTGCTTAAAGCTGCTAGAGTCACATGAGGCTCCACAGACTCATTGCTCCTATTAACTAGCCTTTTCTCATCGTCTTCAACAAGTGAAGTTATGTCAAAATCATCGTTATTCTTCTCCGGGTTCAACTTATGCTTATCTTGGAAAGCTTTATGCTGTTCCTTTCTCATCAATTCAAACGAAGCTAGCAAAAAAGTTGTCATCCATTAAAAAAATAATCCACTAGGCATGCACTTAACAATGACCCTAATTACAAAGGTAAACAGAACTTCTAAGCACATAAATAATGAGAACACATACTGAAAACCACAATATCTTCCAGAAAAGAACAGTTACCTCTTCTTTTTCTTTCCTCTTCAGCCCTGTCCTCACTTGTATACTCCGAAGAACCAAACGTTTCATCATTATAAGAGTCATTAGTCTCCCTACGTGAGTGAGGTGCCTGGAAAGCATCCAAAGCAAAAATTAACATCAAGAATTGAAGTTAATAAAATTAAAACATGATTTCAATACTATCCATGGTATCTTCACAAAAGTGATAATCATACTTTAGAGTAAGGAGTTGTTGGAAGTAATTAATATTGCACTGAAGCCAGAATACAGTTGTCTGACATACAACAACTTCCACTAACCTTGTAAGGACGTGGAGGATGATATGGCTCACTAGACCGATTTAGCTGGTAGCTGTCATTAGCTTTAAGTTTGGGAGCAGACAAACCAGGGGTATACCCAGAGGGCCGAGGAAAAGAACCACTACCTAGAAGCCCATCATGCTCAGGACCTTGCCAAGATCTACGGGACTGATTGCCAAAACGTTTTGTGGAATCTGCAAATAAACACAGATAATGAAATAGATCAAAAGAACCTTTTACAAAAACTTCTACTTCAACACACCAATCAATGACTCCTAGATATAGGCAAGAAAGTCATCGACCCAAACAGTTTAACCGTGTAAATAATTAAAGATTCCTCCTTTAAAAAAAAAAAAAAAACAGGATTATTCTTTGCTGATCAAGTGTAAAAACCTGAATCCCATTCGGATTGAGAATCACTGTCTTTATCAGACCGTCCAGAAGATCGAGTCTCCCATTTTCCATGGACTCCCCGCGGAAAGCTATCCCCCCTGGTGGGAGGGGACGAACCATAGTCATTACGTCTAAAGCTATGCATTGACAAACCGCCTGAACTTCTTTGTCTATCTTGAGAAACATCTTCAAGTTCACTGTTTTCAAAATAAACAGATAATGGACACAGATGACGAACAAAAGCAAGGCATAACACAATAACCAAAAAGAAAATTGCAGCATTCCTGTACAAGTTCATTGACTTGCTTCCATCACACAAGTAGAAACAAATGATGCAGCACAAAAACTTTACCTTATAAGCGATTGATCAAACCCACTAGGCAACTCTCTGCATATATCCAATCCACTTAGCGATAACAAAAATTCCCTCGTGTATGAAATTTTTATCTTCCTGAAACCCACGGATTAGTGTTACAACAAATATCTTATTTTGATTTTGATGGAAAACATGTATAACAAGCAACAATATTATCAAAGAAGAAAGGTTACTTTGGCAATCCTTGATCAGTAGCCTGATCCAACAAGTTCTGCTTTTCACTTTCAAAGCTCATTTTGTTCTCTCTACCTAAGAATTTCTCTCCGCAAAGTTGGTGAAAATAGAGAAATATTTCCAACCAATTTATAATGCAAAGTATCAACCACAAAGAGCACTAGTCAATGGCCATCATCACTTACACAATTCATAACGCAAGCTCACCCATATAACCAAAAACTCTTTTGCTCCCAATAACAAACACAGTAAAAGTAAAAACCCTCAAATATTATTATCCTAGTGTAAGCACGAGGTGAATTCCCGCTTATCCATCGACCACTTATTCAATCTATGATGTGTAAATCTTCAAAGCGAAGAAAACAAAGAACTCGAAACCAATATACACAGGCAAAATTCCAGCCACTGATCCAACTCAATCAACAAGACCCACTATCCAAAACCCTCCCAAGCTTCCTCCTTTGTGAAAAATTCGCAATACCCATCACCTAACAAGATGAAAACCACTCTCCTCTTCAATGAATTTCGTGAGAAATATATATACAGTTCATCACCCAAAAATCATAACGCAGATTCATTGTTAAAAGAAATTCAATTCAAAATTTGTGGAATACCAAAGAAAATTGGTTCCAAGAAAAAACGAAAGGGACCGTAACCATTGAAGGGTTTGGACCTAATCTAGAGCTCCGCCGTGAAACTAAGAAAAAGAAATGAAAAGAAAAAACTAGGGTTTTGAATTTTTACAGAGGACCTGCGTGGATCGAGGGTTATGGAGAAAATCGATCACCGAAAGAGCGTGGAATCGAAATCTCGGTGAGTTATGGCAGTGATGGATCGCAAAGGAGGAAGAGGGAGTGAGCGAGAAGAGAAAGAGATTTGAAGTGAGAGAGAGAAAATCGTTACTATTATGGTGTTATAATTATCTACGCCAGGCATTGGATAGGAATGCTTTTTTTTTCTACGATGATAAACAAATTAGTAATAATTATAATTAGCACCTTAATCTCCCTTCAAAAACATCATTTAATTCTTACTACTTTCTAATAAATTATACGTATATACGCGTAATGTTAAAGGAATTTTTCATCGTTGTCACATATTAGTATATTTATGATAAATTTCTTATTCTTTTTATGATACTTATGTTACTATACCTTTTAATTTAATTCATCGTTTGGAATA
Organism: Vigna radiata var. radiata; assembly: GCF_000741045.1. Lineage (NCBI taxonomy): Eukaryota > Viridiplantae > Streptophyta > Magnoliopsida > Fabales > Fabaceae > Vigna > Vigna radiata. The sequence continues at coordinate 14,970,797 of NC_028354.1, read as the reverse complement.
TTTCTACTTGTTTAAATTAGGATTTATTCCAGATTTTACCTTTTTTAACTGGATAACTCGTCTGTGTTATTTTCTTTGAAGAACTATAAATAACTAATTTAAGCAGATGAAATGAAAATGTATTATTTTATTTTATTTTTGTTAGTAGAAAACTTTAATTCATTATGTATTTCTCCTTTTCTTCTACTTTTTATTTCATGAGAAATGTAATTTAAAATGGTTACTTTAGTTCGAAATACAAAAAATTTAAAATAAGTTCAAATTATGATTTTGTTGTATGAGTAAGAAAAATAACTAAAGTGCATAGTTATAAATCTAAATTAATTTTTAGTTTTATTTTATACTTGTGAATAAAAAAATACTCCATGTAAAGAAGTAATGCTTATACAAAAGGGAATAATTCTATTTAAAAATGATTGATTTAGGAAACTTTAAAAAATAATGTAAATGAGTAACTCGCGTTTTCGAATGATACTTTTAGAAAATAAGATGTAATTTTAAGTATGACTTTGGTTCTTTTTAATTACTAACTTTCATGTTAAAGTTGTATTTTTTTTTGGTAGGAGTTTAATATTTGTTTTATAAATTCATTTAAGCGTAGAGTTAAAAGGCATCAATTTTTTTTTTAAGTTGAAGTTTGATTTGTAAACACAATTACTGTTTTTAATTTATATTATATTTATTTTTATAAACATGTTTTTAATTTATTTCTTTTAAGTTTTAAATTAAAACATATATATAAAAATTGAATTTTATGAAAACTTATTAAGAAATATAACTCAATTGTCATAACAAGTAAAACGGTTATATAACTATAAATATGATTATGTCAGTTATCATTAAAATGGATATAATAAGTGAGTGTGATTACAATCTTATAATAAAATACTAAGACTTGATATGCCGGTTATAATTTGAATCATCATAATAAGTGAGAATGATAACAAATTTCTAATAAAGTATAAAATTTTTTGTGTCACTTATCAAAAAATTGTCATAGTATCTTTAATTTCTTTATTCTCTTAAAGTCATTTTGTAGTGCACTTTTACACCATTGTCTCTTCCTCACTACACTACACCCTCATCTCCTCTTCACTCTGGTGGTTATCGGTTTTGCTCTCATTCTAGCTTGGTCGCTCTCTTTCTGGATCGCACTCACTCTCGCAACTTTCTGGTTTGGTAAATGAGTACTTTTTCTCTCATTTAGGATTTTCTTCATTCTTTATATTTTCTCTTAATCAATATTTTAGGTTTCCAAAATCTACCATCATATTTCAATCATCATCTTCACCAACATGTCGTTGAGCCCCTTCATCTCCTTTAATCCATGTGTCATGCTCGACGGTGACAGCAACAAGGTCCATAAGCTCGACATCCTTAATGACACCTTCATGTCATCCACTAAGTTCATTGACAACTCCCACGTTTGCGCCTATCTCAACACAGCGAAGCCATACTGCAAACTCATTAACAGTTTTTTCCTCGCATAGTAAAAAAATGCATTTCTCATACTCCTCTGAAACTACCATTATGAGTCCTTCAAATAGATCGAAGAGCAACTAAATAAGAACAATAAAACATAAAAACACACCTTTTATGTCGGTTATAACACAACCGACATAGAAAGTGGACTTTTTTTGTCAGCAAAATTGGTATAAAAAGTAAAAATTTTATATTTCAACTTATTTATGTTTATTCCAAAACCAATAAAGAAAACCTAGTAAAACTTTTCATTTAATTTATTTGTAATTGAAGTTAATATTTTGCATAGATTAAAATTAAAGAAAAAAAACATGGTCCAACATAAAAAAATTTGTAAATTAAAAAAAATACTACTATTGACATTTGTTTTTTATGTAAATAATTAGTATAATTATAATATTCATTTTAGATAAAGATTTTGTATTGTCTTATTTAAAATTGGTTGGTTTATTTAATTATGAATATACGTAATAATTGATATTCGTTCATAATTATTGACTTCACAAAATGAAGGTATCGTTTAAATGTCATTAAAATTAAATTGTAATAAAAAAAATTAACACATTGATTCAATTTAAGAGAACGAGTTTTGTGAAAATAAAAGTACACAATATATATTATTATCTAAAAGAATGCATGACAAAACAAGTACATGTTATACATACTTTTCCTTTTTGTTTTTTTTTTTTAGAACTCCTTGATATTTATAACAACTTGTGATTAGAGATTTGTTATGGTATTTACTCATTATATGAAGGTTTGGCATATCATTTTGAATGACAATTCAACCTTTTAGTAACTTCTTTGTGTGTTTGCTAACTCATAAAGGACATTAGCACAAAAGTGTTGGTTGAAAGGAACATACATCTAATCAAAGTTGTCAAGCAATTTTGTTGTGGTTTTCACCTTTTTAAGTATTAAAACAAGTGTATATATACTGGAAATGCGCTAATTACCGAAGGCATATTACCGACGGCCTGCAGTCCTTCGGTAAGGGTCATTTACCGAAGGCTTTTCCGACAGTTCTCATTAAGTTATTTACCGACAGTCATGAGTTGGTGACAAAATATACCGACGATCTTTAGCCTTCGGTAATGTCCGCAATAGTTTAAGTTCTCGAATTGGATATTCGTTCCCATTTACTCAGAATTTCCCCAATTTCCCTCCCCTTTGCCCTCGTCTCTAGGTCCCCTTCCCTTTCCTTCCCCATTGTGCCCGTGCTCGTGCTGTTGTTGTCTCCACAATCTTGTGGTGCTCTCATCTTCGTTGCTTGGTTGGTTCATTGACGGCGGTTTGGGGGTTGGGTGGAAGGTTCGGTGACGCTGCTTTGTGGGTTGGGGTGGTTGGTCGTTTGTGCTGATTTAGGGGTTCTATGGTGATGTTGTGGCGATGTTGTGGCGGTGTTGTGGCAGTGTGGCGACGGTGTTGTGGCGGTGTGGCGACGGTGCTGTGGTGGCGTGACGACGGTGCTATGGCAGCATGACCAAGGCTTCCACTGTCGTAGGGCGAGGCCAATATAAGGGGTCTGTGACGAGGTAAGGTCCTTCTGTGTGAATGAATTGTGTTCAAATGTATAATGAAAACCCCTTATTCATTTCCATTCCAAATGAAAAAGGTGTGGTTTGAACTTGAAATTGACTGAAACAAAGATTAACAAAAGTAATGAATTAAGCATTGGTGTAACTGCATTGTGGTTTGTGTTGTGATTGCCTTAGGCATTGGTATATATATTTCTCATATGATGTTCTTAGAAACTTGACTGACTCTTGTAGACATAGGTCTGAAAGTGAAAAAAAAGCGCTTAGCATATTTCATCTGTCACATCATTACTTGGGTCATTGCTGATATCTAATGCATAGTTATGATTTCATCTTCTCTGCTTCTAAAACACTTTTTGCACTTGGCTTACTATCATTGGCTGAACTAGTAAAACCCTTTTCTATGAGTCTTTTTGTCACTTGTAGCACCCACAAGAACCTAAGATAAGGAGAAACTATTATCATGTCATCAAGCAATGGTCCAATGCTGCTTCACCAAGAAATACAACCAAACCTATGCCAATAAATGGTAATGAAAACAAAGCCTAACCATTCTTTAAATGGGATTTTAGGCACTCAAACATACCTACCCTTAAGGTTAAATCATAATGCTTGCTTCCAATAACATAGTTTACAAGGTCTTATAATAATATTGTAGCTATCCATCAAAAATAGGCTCATCTATTTGGTAAGTGAATTCAGTGGACACCAAAATCACAAAAATGTAACTTTTTCTACGATGATCATTGTGATAGCAACCCCTTTATTTTTTAGGTATACGTGACAGATTATAAAGCATTGCAAACAAATCTAAAAACAGAAAAAGAATGTAAAATAGATGACACTCAAAGTGAAAGACAAACCCAAATCACATCCACACAAGTGAGAGCACATGGTATGGTAGTTAGTTAAAGAGTTCCCAATTATACTTGGGAGGACCTGAACTATTGGACATTGGAGGTGTTGGGGGAGAGGATGTGGATTGAACAGGGATTAATGGTGGGGCAAAATCAAACAATTTCCAATTTGTGGTAACTACAACTCCTGAGATGGAATTCCTTGAGGGTTGATGTTGTTCTTCAGGGTAAGTTCTAGGAAATTTTCATTTAAGTTCCTTGGTTGTTATTGTTGTTGTTGTTGTTCCTGAATTGGTGCTAAGGCTAATTTGGTATGTCTATTTGAGTGCTTTTCTTGTTTCTCTAAATCTGGTCCCAGTTTTTGGCCATTTGAATGGTTTTGTTGATGTTGCACTAGTGCATGATGTCCATTGCTACCAGGCAATGATGAAGAATGTATTACATTGTATTATTTTCTGAAATTTTAGTTGTTAATATAGTAAATTATGTCAATTTGACTATATTATGGTTCTGTTTGAGTTAATGAGTAAATCAGTAGTGTAGATGATTGTGATTCTGGAACATATAAGTTAATCTTGTTGGAATGATGAATTGTGCTTATAAGTAGAACATATAACTCTGTTTAGATTAGAGAAATATAGGAAATTTTGTAATTTTATTGAATTCATATGAAATCCTTATGCTTATGAAATTGTTACATTGATGAGGGTTAGTTTTTGGAAACTAAATTCATGTTTTGTTATGTTTTAACAAATTGAATAAGGGGATAGTAGTATGTTGTCACGTGTTTATCAACACTGAATGTTAAAAATATAGATTGTGATAAGATCTTTTGTGTGACTCTGATGTTATAATGTTTCATGATGTGTAATGTTTGGTGGGAATGTTTGGTGATTGCTTACATTGTTTAGTTTTATTCTTGAATGTTGGAGGTAATTGATGGTGTTGTTAGTGATCTTGATGTGGTTATTGGGTGGCTGATAATTCCTAAGTTTTGCATAACAGAGGTTCTGTTTTAGAATCCAAGAGGAACCAAAGTGGGTCTTAGTTAACAAGAGGTTATGTTTTAGTATAATATATATCATACTTTCCTAACATATATATCCATATATCCATATTATATTAATATAATATATATCACACTATATATTCCCTAACTTCAGCACTTCTTCCATAAACTAAACCACTGTCGCATGGCTCCATTCTACTCACACCTACTCCCTTTTCTTTCCATAACATAAACCCCCCTTCCTTTCTCCAAGAAACAATCACATTTCAGGCACGCATACTCCCATTTTTCTTCATTTAAACCAATATGTTATCTTTCAATAATTATTACTCACTCTTACAACAAGCCAATGAACCCACCTTAACGATTCTCATCCTAACTCTCCTATATCTCTGTTCCATCTTTCCATCCTAAGCCAAAACCCTTCTATCCTTTAAAACTCTAGTTCAACATTTCACTTTGTAATTTCTCCTTTTAATTTCATTGCATGCAGTAAGCTTTTAATATGCCACTCTTTATTTCTCCCTTTCCAAACTTCACATAATCATTCTCTCAAAGTAAAACCCAAACCGAAGAAATATCTTCCTTTGTACTTCATTATTTACGCATACCACACATACATCTTCACCCACTCTTTATTTTCTTTACTCATTTTTCCACCATAAGACCCACACAACATTTCTTGTAGAAACATTGTTCTCTCATGCAAACACCATATGATAATAAGCTTAATCCATGGTCCCACCACTTGTCACACCACTCTTCTTTTATTTTTCCTCTTTTTCCCAAACATGTCACCCTTAACATTTTTCTCTCCTCATTCTCTACTTCATTCCAATTACTTCTTCTTTTCTTATTCTCACTAACCCATAAATCCAACATCTTCTTTCTTCTCTTCACGCCTCCTCCACACCACTCTCTCTTAACTTCTTGTACAATCTCTCATCACATAACCTATCCACGTCTTCATTCACATTCCTTTTTTGTCCTACTCTTTATTTCTTTCTCTGCCAAACCTCACGGCCACCCCTTTATGATTTCTCTTTCATCTAAGTTATTAACACACTACGACATCCAATTTATCACGAATCCAATAAAACATTCTCCCATTTTTCCTTTCTTAACTTCTTTTCTCTCTAACAGACTTGAACTACGATTAAAAGACGTCATGTAGACCAACCTCTTCATTCCCTAATTCATCTACTCTCACGGTGTTATTCTTCAATTAATAACCACTCTCTCCGCAAGCCCATACTCTCAGGTTTATCACACACCAACTTGTACTTCCCTCCTACTTCACTACCATATCATACTTTCACTCACTCCATTTACGTAAAAATAGAAAATACACTCCCTCACTTTCTCTTTAGGTATGTGACATAGTCAAGAAGCAATTAGTGATGTTAAAGGCTAAGAATATGTGGTCTTCATATCCTAACAAGTCTAATGTACTTAGATGAAGCTAGGAAACAAGTCTAAATGGTTCAATTACCTAAAACTCAAAATGACACTACTTAAAATCTTAAAAAGTGTACTAAAAAGGTTAGAAATTTGAAATTGACCTAAAGTAGGCTAAGAATATGTAGTATTCTTACCTTAACAAGTTTAAACTTGTTATATGAAGTTAAAAAACAACTCTAAAAGGTTCAAGTACCCAAAACTCAAAATCACACAACTTTAAACCTTAAAAAGTGTAGTAAAAAGTACCTAAATTTGAAATTGACCTAAATTAGGCTAAGAATATGTGGTCTTCATATCCTAACATGTCTAATGTACTTAGATGAAGCTAGGAAACAAGTCTAAATGGTTAAATTACCTAAAACTCAAAATGAAACTACTTAAAATCTTAAAAAGTGTACTAAAAAGGTTAGAAAATTGAAAATGACCTAAAGTAGGCTAAGAATATGTAGTCCAGCCCACACCAGTCCAACCATCTACAGAGGAGCAGGATGATGAAGATCATTCTGATGGCTATGTAGATTTTTAGTTTTATTTTGTTATTGATCATAATTGTTAGAACATAGTGATGTTAGTACATTTGGGTGATATTGCTACATTATGATATTGCTTAGAAATGGATGATATTGCTTAGCAATGGATGTTAGTACATTTGGATGATATTGCTACATTATCTTTGCTTAGAAATTGATGATATTGCTACATTATGATATTGTTAGAACATAATGGATGTTAGTACATTATGATATTGTTAGTACATTATGATTTTTCATCAATGATCGGATTATTCTGGGATGCACAATATGCAGGTCTGTCTGTGGTTTGAAATTGTTATGCAGGTTTGTCTGTGCTGTGAACATTTTGTGCAGGTATGTGTGGTTGGATAAGAAATACAAACATGACACATTTTTTATTGGATGTAACCGAAGGCTTTATCAAAGGCTCTCGCCCTTCGGTAATTACCGAAGGCTGGGCAAAAGTCGTCGGTCAACGTTAGCGACAAAGGTTTTACTGACAGCTTTGTGACTGTCGGTAAGTTGTCGGTAATAGGTCAATACCGACGGCTTCTGGCTGTTTCTGAGGGATTCTGGTCGTCAGTAATGCCCTTCATTTCTATAGTATCACAAGTTTGAAATATACTAAAGACCTATTTGGTGATTAGTCAAGAGTCATTATGAAGACATTACTCTCATTTGGTGAGCATGAAACATGTTTGTGATCAATATTTCATACTCAACTAGAATATTATTGCTTTAAATGTGAAATGAAGAAACTCTAAATGATTTCTACATTAGGTCTATCAAAGATGGGGTTTATTTTGCTTCCTTTCAAGTTTGATGCTTGAAAGTATCCACGAAAACTATGAGTGAACTCAACTTTGTGGGCAAATTAGGTTTAACTAGAAAATGTAATAGTATTTTGACTTTGATTTGTCCTTACACTTGATATTTGATATCATTCTTTAATAGTTCGACTGACCATTTCGCCATTAAGTTAACTAGATTATTTTTTTTGCAACATTTGTTTGATAAGCACAAAATACGCGAATGAGACAGAAATTCCTTGAGTTTAATAAAATTCTATTTGTATTCATTAGATCTCTTTTAAACTTGTTAGACTGAGATTGGGTTAACATGAATCATACAAAGTTTCCTACTCAAGTATTAAACATATATTTGTTTGGGTTTAACTTTAATTTATTTTATTTTAAGGTGATGTATTCATTAAAAGTTAAAGAGAGGAAGATAATTTTATTTAATTACTTAAGCAAATATTTGAACAAGTTCTATTGTGGTTATAATTTAATTGGTTTTCTAAATTAATAAAAATAAACTTAACATAAATTTTGATTAAGTAAGGTTAAAGAGTTTATTAACTTTAATCCAACTAGAATCATTTATCCTCTAATGTTTATTGTCACAAAGAAAAATGAAATCTAAGAGAGTCATTAGTTGAACAATAATGAATACATTGATCCTACTATGTCACATTACAAACTTTTTCGTTGTGTACGACAAATTACATGTTAATGATTTCATCTCAATTTCTCAAATGGTGCAAGCATTTCTTATGTCAAAGGTATTGATGAGTTAGGACTCAACCTCGTATAAGTCAAAGGATCTAACAACGGTCGAATAATATGAACAAAGTGATTGCCTTTAAACAAGAATTAGGGTTGAGGATGATTATCTTAAACTAAAATACGATCATTACCAATCGAGTTGTAATTAGGTCAACATTAATTCAAAGCCCATTTTGAAATCTATAGATGCATGTTTGAGATATTGCAGTAGCTTGATTACATTTAATACACATTTATTGCTAGACTATAAAATTTCTACTGGCTTTAACATCAAAGTTCTTTCTGTATGAACGAAATGAACAACCAACCACTAGTACAAAAATCATATTTTATTAGTTTTTGTACGTTATAATAGGTCTACACATTTTATGACGTAACAATATGAACATATTTTCTAAATTTTGAATTTGACTAGTCCTTAGAAATTGTAGGCAATTTTAGCAATGTCTCAATTTCTAGAAACATAAAGCTATTGACCCAAATTTCAGTTTTTAAGGGAGGACAAAGTCCTCTTAATGAAGTGACTTAATATATTTTAAAATATTTTAATTCTGTCTCTCCATCACAATATATTTTAAAATTTCAGCCATTACATTATATATATATATATATATATATATATATATATATATATATATATATATATATATATATAATACCAAACTTTAGAGCATCAATATTTATCGCATCCATTTTTCACACATACTTTCAGAGGGCACAAGCACAGGAGCAAGCTCTAGGAAAGGGGTAAGGTAAAGTTTTTTTTAGACAATTTTTTGATTTTGATTCTGATGTAAAAGTTTTTTAAGTTCTTTCAGTACAGGCAATTTAATTCTTGGTAGGAATATTGGTAAGAATCTGAAAATTCTTCTGATGTAACAATGTCTTTCTTGAATCTTGTTTTCTTTAATATGCATCTTGAATTAAGTTATTATCGGTAAAGTATAAAAAATATTTTATTATAATTTAGAAAAAAAAATTAAAAATATATTTAAACTTAAATATTAATTTTTTTTCATAAATTTTTAAAAGTATTTTTGAATTTTAAAGTAATGGATATTTTAATTGATATGAAATTTTATTTATGTGTAATATTTTATATAATTTTTTATTTTCATGCCTAATTATTATTTAATATTATAAAATTTATATATTACATTTCTTTTTAAATATTAAATATTAAAGATTTAATAATATTATATATATATATATATTTAGAATTAATTAATTAATTTTTTAAAACATAAATAATTTTACTCCATATCCATTCGAAACCATTTTCTCCCATATTCATATAAAAAAATGGACTGATTTTAGAAACTGTGTTATGTTTAGATAACGTAAATTTTTGCTCCGTTTTAAAATATGTAAATCTATTATAAAGTACAAAATTATGTACGTTATAGCTTGTTTTTTACGTCATAAAATATGATTTTTGTATAAGTAAGAAGTTGGACAAACAAAGTTGAGGGAATGATTAACAACGATCAGAAAAAAAAACCTATGTATAATTTAAAATATTTCAAAATTTTTGCTATTAAAAAATTTCAAATTTTTTGGGGCTAGCAGAGAGTAAAAGTTTTGATTTAAAGGTAGGTTTAGATAGCTAAATATAAATTAGTTTAACAACATATACGTCATAAATATCCAGGAACAAATATTTGTGTTTAGATAAGTAATTTTATGATTTTAAGAAAAATTAAAATACATTGGTAAATTGTTTTTTAATAAGGACAATATAGATGACCTAAATAAAAAGATAAAAGACATATATTTAAAAAAAAGAAAAATTCAAGTTCATTGATTTTTTTATGGATAAATAAATGTCATAAATTATTATAATTTCTCATAAATGGTAAAAGGGACATTCACAGTTTAGTTTTCGACTCCTTATCCATTCTTGGTTTCTTACATTTTTTTTCCCACACCTTACACTCATAAAAAAACACAAATTCCTTGCACAGGCTTGGCCAAGATATTCTCTCATCCCACGTTGTTGATCTTCGTAAATAGGATTCAACACAAGGGGCACTTCTCAACACTGCCCTTTAAACCCCTTCCAACGCTATCCATTCATAATCAGCTCAGAGTGTGAGCACTGAATAACCACCATGGCCACGGCTCCTTCGCTTCTACACTCATCCGGGTCCTCATTTTTCGCTCAATTTCGTGCATTTCCATTATCTTCTTCCACTTCAGTGTTCCCTCATGTAAAAAGACACGGGAATGCGGCGGTGCCTGTGAGGGCCTCTGATTCTGGGGTTGTGTTGCTGGAGAAGTCTGACGCAGAGAAGACCAATAGGCTCAAAACAGCATACACTGAGAAAATTGTTCCCTTGCTCATAGAAGAGTTCTCTTACACCAACAAGCACCAGGTTTTGCAAAGTTTTTGTTACCCTTGGTTAATGGGCGTATTGTTAAGATTGTTTGACAGTAAAATTGTGAACTTTTATTGGTTTGGGTAGATGGGATTCTGCGGGTTTGGTATCTTGTGGTGGAACAAATGTGATGGGCGTGTCTTAAGCTGCTTTGAATTTATGGGGGATTAGTTTGAAGTTTTTTTTGTTTTTTTTTTCACGGTTTAGGGTTGATAGGGTGTGCAACTTTGGTCTCACACAGTGAGGAAATTAAAGTTAGGCATGTTAAGTTGTTTTAGGTTCATGTGATTTCATGGTGAAATTTCAGTTTTCTTTGGGGGTTGATTAGGGGTAAGGGGGACTAATGGTGTGTTTGCTGTGGAAAGAAGACTAGGGGGGAGAGAAATTTTGAATTTTAGAGAAAATGGTAGGCAAGAAAGAATTGAACTTTTGTTTATAAAAGGTGTTCATTTTCTCCTTAACCAAATGTAAGAGAATCTATCTTTATCTGTCGTTTTTTCTTAATACTATTTTATCTCCCGAGTATACCATAAGTTTCGATGTAATATAGTGTGAAAGATGAAAAGGGGGCATGATCATTTGGTTTTCCTTCAATTTTTGCAATGTTGGGTTTTATTTTCATTTCAGGTACCTAAAATTGAGAAGATTGTGGTTAACTGTGGTATTGGAGACGCTGCACAAAATTCCAAGGGTTTGGACGCGGCAATAAGTGACCTAGCAATGATCACAGGGCAGAGACCTGTGAAGACTCGGGCTAGGGCTTCTCTTGCCACCTTTAAGATCAGGGAAGGTCAACCGCTTGGGATTGCTGTGACACTAAGAGGAAACGTGAGGATGCTGTAGCATTCTATTTATATTGTCTTATGGATACAGTTGATTTCCATGTGATGCTTTAATGAATTTTTTGACTCGTTTTACCACCACACTAAATGTTTTCCTAGTGTAGAAAAATTTAGATCAACTTTCGTATCATGATTTTATTGGCTTCTGGTACTGAGCTACTACAGTACTGATACAATTAAATGTCATGGTATAAGGAACCTTGACTGTGCTGATATACGGCTGGAAATTTATTCTGAAATGTGTTCTACAACTTTTTAACATTATCTGCTGCTAAGGATCTTGTGTAAGCTTTTTAACATCCCTTGATATCAGTTCTGAACATTGGTAATGGATACATGGCCAACAATAGAACTTGAGAAGTTAAAATAATCTTTGGCAAATGTTCGGATTCCATACTGATAAATGTGATGCTGTTTAACTTGTCCTATCTGCCGCTAGGGTTGTATATGCCTTTTGACTTCCCTTAGCAGAAGTAGGAATATGTTAAAGTTTGGAAATTGGAATATAGTTTAATGGTGAATTATATAATTACGAAAGAATTTCATTTATTTGCTATATTCGTTTGGTGTGGGAAGTTAGTAGCAGTTCTGAATAGTGGTAATTAATCAATTGGTGGCCAACTTAAGAACTTGAGAAGTTAAATAATCTATGGAAAAAGTGTGGATTCATACTTGACACTAAAAGGTAAACTAGAACATTGTTGCTATTTAGGTTAGGAATATATGCTTTCGTTTTGCAAATTGGCAATGTTCTTTGTCGACATAATATGCTCCCCATCAATTAGAAATGATCATGTAACAGAAAATGTTTACCTAGAGAACATTATTCTCCACCTATAAGAACAGAAGGTATCATTACTCTCAGATATCCTGAACTTGTTTCTTTAGAATCCGTAAGTTAAAGTAAATTTTGGCCTTCTCTTTTGTTTTGGATGTTTGTGTTTATGATGGTCAAAGTTGTTTAATTTCGGATAACTACACTAATCATTATTGTTTAGTTTTCATTGTCACTTCACTTCAAGAAAAAGTGTTCTGATCCAGAATTGGCTGAATGAACTATCTACTGTTTGAAAACATATTTTACAACCCAAAATTCACATCTTAGATTCAAAACATGCAATTGTTTCTGATGTCACGCAATATATGCAAATTTGTTATGTGTTTAACTTACATTGCATTTCTCCATTGAATACCAAATCCTAGTTCTGATATCATACATTTCTCCTGTGTTTTTTACATAGTTGAAATTTGATTTTTGACAGATTATGTACTCATTCCTAGACCGAGTCATCAACTTGGGACTTCCCAGAACAAGAGATTTCCAAGGTGTGAACTCCAACAGCTTTGATGGGCATGGAAATTACAGCATTGGCGTAAAGGACCAGGGTGTGTTCCCAGAGATCAGAGCTGATGTTGTTGGCAAGCCTAGGGGAATGGACATCTGCATCAACACAACGGCTAACACTGATAAAGAAGCTCAAAGATTATTAGCTCTTATGGGTATGCCCTTCAGAGAGGGAAGTGGTTCTGTCACGGCGGTCGGACGGAAAAAGAAGCTTAAGTCTCATCATTTTGATTCAAAAAGGGGAGGAAGAGGAAGGAAGTGACATAGTTTTGATGCAAAATCATAGAACTAAAGTGAGGTTGGGAACCAGAAGAGACTGTTTTGTATTCCTTGTTTCATTCAGATGTAATGTTAATAAGCTACTGATTNTTTTTTGTATGAAGCATTTCCATGCTTTAAACTAATGTCTCTGAAAGCTTATGNCGTGATCATGCAGATTCTTCTTTCTAATGGATATCCATTTGCTTACTGATTATTTAGCAATTTTCTCTTAATTATAAAGTTAAAAGCTTTACCATGGACAACACTGTAAGATTTTTATATTGTTAATAGAAATAATTTAACTTAATAGAAGTTGCTATTGGTTAGAAAGAGAACAGTGAAATTGACAAAGCCTGGTTAGACACATTTCGTCTATAAAATTTAGTATCAAATATTTACCCAATTAACATTAGTTTAATTGAGTCTNTCGTCTATAAAATTTGATCTAAGTTTTTTCAAATTAAAAAAATCATTTTAATCCTGTATATAATTTGATCTAACATTTCGGAAATTCTGTATATAATTTTTAAAGATTGATGGATAACCAGAGCTTTTCAATTTTAACCTCGTTATTTTTTTGGTATGAAAAATGTAAAAACTAAAATATCTACTCTATTTTATAATATAAGAAAAAAAATATTAAAAGATTTATGTTATTATTTATTTTATTTTTGTTGACAAGTGTTTTAAAGTTAGTTTTTTTTAAGTTATTTTGGCATTTTTTATTTATATTTATTTTGTTGTTACGTATGTAGGTATTTTTCTTTTCTATCTATTTTTTTTTTCATTTTTTTTCATTTTTTTATCATATGTGCGTAAAATTTATTTTACTTTTTATCCATTTATTTTATTTTATTTTTAAAATAATTTTTCTATATTAATTTTTTTATTCTATTTCCAGGTTCTTGAAAATTATTTTATTTTTTATCCATTTACTTTATTTTTAAACTAATTTGCCTATATTATTTTTTTATTTTAATTTTATTTTTTTGTAATGGTAATAAATTATTAAAGAATAATTATATTTAAAAAAATTGACATATAATAGTTTTATCTTTAAAAAAATATAAATAAAAAAATATATTTATCATTATTATATTAAATTATCATACAAATATTCTTAATGTTAAATATTCTTTATATTTTGATTATGTAAAAATTTAAATTAATATTATTTAATAAAAAATAGCATGAATCATATACATACATAATTTCGGAAAATATGTTAAATAAGAGTTAATAATGTTTTTATTCCATAAAATTCAATGCGAAATTGCAATTAGTTGATGTTTGAAACTTTAGTTTCTTTTCCTATTCTAACTTTAAAATTAAACGAATATAATCTTTTAAATCGAGAAGTGTTACTTCTTTTTTGTGTTAAATTGTCTTTCAGATATTTGAGTTTCAGTTAAAACATGTAAAATAGTATAAACAATTTAAAAATTAACATGAAACACTATTTAATGTTAAAAAAAAATTAAAATATTTAAGTTAAAATAATTATATCCGTTCATTTTAAAAGTTGGGTAACCAAATTGTATTAAAATTTTATATAAAATTAAATGAATTTCAATTTTACATTAAAATTTAAAAATTAAAAACATATTTAACTATTTAAATAATTATATTTGTCAACAAATAAATTAAAAGATTGTACGTTCATTTCAAAGGTTTAATAATTAAAAAAAACACACTTCTTCGTAATATAAATTTTGTTTTATATTCATTGGATTCAATTTTTACTCCATTTTCAAACTGTTAAAACTTGTGACTTTAATAAAACAAAAAATAAAAACTAAAAACTAATTATCTTTAAGTATATGTATACTAATAATTTAATTATATTGTCATTAGCTGAGTTTAAAACATATCACTAGTCTATACTGTTATTACTTAAGTTTACAAATAAATATATATATATATATATATATATATATATATATATATATATATATAAAGATATATATTAGATAAATATAACAAAAACTATTAGACGAGTCTAAAGATATATATTAAGTTAGTTTGTCCATACATTAATTAAATGAAAAACATTGGATGAGATATTTCATATATTGATTAAAAGATTCTAAAATGAGTATAAAAAAATATTAAAAGAGTTTATCGATGTACTAATTAGAAAAATTTAATAATATACCTTAGATGAATTTGTCTATATAATTTCTTAACAAGTATAGCAAGAAAATAAAATAAAATTGGATGAATTATTTCATATAATGATTACACAGACCTAGGAATACCATTAGACGAGTTTATTTATACACTAATTAAATAAGTATGACAACAAACATTAGACGAATTTGTCTATACATTAATAAGACAAGTCACATTCTCTGTACACAAATTATAGGAATATATTAATACAAATTAGACGAGTTTGACAAGTCTTGCAATACATATTAAAGTCTAAATATACACTTATTAGCCGAGTCTAACAATACACACTATGTGAGTGTGTTTGTATAATTAAACAAATCTAACAATACATATTAGGTGAGTTTATCAATGTATTGATTATACAAATTTAGCAATACATATTAGACGAGTCATTTCATATATTGATTAAAATAATATAACAAAAAAAATTACATGAGATTGTTTATACAATAATTAGATAAATATAACAAAAATTATTAAACAAATATGGGAATTCATTGATTAAATGAGTTTAGCAATATAAATTGGACGAGCCATTCATATATTTATTAAACAACTATAACAATATACATTAGACAACTCTTTCAACATATAAATTAGACAGATTTATTACCAGATAAAATTGTTCATTTATTGCTTAAATGAATATTGTAATACACATGATACATACATTGATAAGATGACTATAGAGAAAAATAGGTTTAAACCCTCATTTGGTCCTCATATATGTGTGTTAATCTCAAGTGGGTCATCGTTTTTTTTTTCTGATCTGGGTCCATAAACTTGTAAAATTGAGCTAATTTTACCCATTCTCTTAAGTTTTGACAAACGACGTTAAAAGATGTTGAATTGTATTTTTTTAAAATGACGTGGCATTATGTATTGAATTGAATGAATTATGTGTTAATTACACGTGAAAAAGTAAATTCTTACCATCAGAAATTTCCATTAAAAAAAAATTCCTACCCATTAACTTTGTCTTCTCCACGGTTAGAGACACCAGCCGAACTGAATCTAGGGGAGGATCCGAAAACGAACCCGAGTCACCCCAGCATTTCAACTAGCCGGACACGTTGAAAACACTGCACATAGCCCTACGACCAACCGCTAAAACCGCGAAACTCTCAGAAACATTGGAAACTCTTATCCCTCATGAGTTAGGTCCCCAACATATGAGTCCACCATCTCTGACCTTACCACAAGTGAACCCTTCTCCGGAAACAACCCTCTTCACCTCCAGATTCATCACAACTTGGTTGAAATACAAGTCACCCTATTTCGCTGTCAACGTTTTATTTGCGGTCGTCGTGATTTCCCAGCAATCCACGGAGCTCGAATCGTGATCGGCGTAGTAGAAATACATGCGGCACGAGGATGGAATCTGTGCTAAGTTTCGTCACAACACCCCAGCAGAACGCTTGCGAGGTGTTCGCTAAAATGCCGTAGAGGAAGCCTTCCCTGCTAGAGAGTGCTGACATGGAAGGAACAACGTTCGTAACGGAGGGCAGAAAACCACCAAATTGCACACAACAGGAAGAAGCATGAACTTTATGGAGCTTCCTATACCTTTCAGCTTCAGAGCATGGCAACTTGTGGATGGAGAGAAATCAAAGATCTCATTGAAAGAGTTTCCTTTGAATTTGATAGGTGTTATTGGCTCTCTAAAGAACTGACCTCTGTCAAAGAAGGTAACATTAATATTTTTTGACATTAGAATACGGTGAGTTGCCTGGGAAATTTTGGGACGTCCTGTAGACGATCTCATTTTTTGTTATTATCTGCCACTTATGAACTTGAAGATCCTTTGTTTCACCCTTCAACCAAGATCACCACATTTCTCACTTTCAAATCCAATCACGACGATGAAGAGCATGAAGAGTCCAAGAGTGATTGCCATGTCATAATTCTTTAATTTAAATAAAATTTTCACGTAATTAAACAATGACATTAGCTTAAACACATCATCACAGGTTAACACTGTAAGAGAAAACTTAACGGAGATGACTTAATTGGTTCAATTTTACAAGTTCATGGACTCGATTGAGAAAGAAAAAAAAACAATGACCCACTTGAGATTGACACACAAATACGAGGACCAAATGAGGGTTTAAACCAAAAAAATATTACATAGATTTAACAAATATATTAAACGAATATATTAATTAGATGAATATAATAAAAAATATTATATGAGTCATACATTACTTAAACGAGTTTAAGAATACACATTAGATGAGTATAAACATACATTGAGATGAGTCTTGTAATACACATTTACGAGTTTGTTCGTACACTGATTACCAATATAAAAATATATCTTAGATGAGTATGTTCATACACATATTAAATGAATATATTAATACACATTAGATGACCCGACCCATTATATAATTAGGCTAATCTTACAATACACATTACACAAATTTGTTTATATATTAATTAAACGAGTTTAACAATACACATTAGATGAATGTGTCCATGTGCTGATTAGACAAGTTTAATAATATACATTGAACGAGTTTATTAATGCATTGATTAGACATGTCTAATAATCCACATTATATCGATCTATGCGAGTCAATTCTATATTTTTTGTATATCTTTTGTATTTTTAGAAAGTCTAGTATATTTTTACACATGTTTTTTTTCCTTTATATTTTTACAAAGTTTACTATTTATATTTTTCTAAATATATCTTTTTAAACCTATAAATTATTTTTAAAGTTGATTATATTCAAAAATTTAATTATAAACCTAAAAATAATAATTATTATTATTTTTTCAATTTTTATTTTTTTAATCAACACACTAACGTATTAATTAAAACAACACATTTATTCTTAACTTTATTCGTTAAAAACATAATTAAGTGGATAACATAACACCCAAATTTTTTAGACGTGTCCCAAACATTTGGACCTATGGGGTTTTTGATCCCAAATCCGATGTTCGAAGCAACTCTCTATAAAACCCAATGATCTCTCTCTTCTTCTGATATATCGTTCTTCATTTGTTGTTGTGTTCATCAGCTTTCGTGCTAGCCATGGCGTTTCCCTATATGGAAGCCGTTGTCGGTGAGCTCTTTCTTCTCTTTCTATTGCCCCCTTCTGNCCCACATGCTGCATTGTCGTCATAACTAGTGTAAGTTCTATCTGTATTACATTTGATTCAACTTGCATCTGGAGGAGACCAATCCTGTTGAATAATATTATCTTTTTTCCTTGACCTGCAAGTAATATCAAAAGCCTTAAGAATTTTAAGCTCAACAATGTTAGAATTCATATCACCTGCTACTGGTCCAGAAAGATTTACAGCCGTGAAAATTCTATATTAATACGTTGATACTGTGTATTTGAAACCCCTCAAATTCAATCTTGTTTCTGCTATTCCAAATTCCTGCTACTATACGAGTAACACCAGATAGCATCACTACTGCCACCAAATTACTCCAATTCCTATTGGAATGTATGTGTCTTAATTGTTGAAGTGTCCAGCTGCTGATCTGTGATGCTTTGAAGCCAAGTCTATAATGTAACTGCAGAGGAACAAGCTAAAAAGGGATGTTTTGCAGTTTCAAATCATTATAACAAGAAGGACAAAAAGACATCACATTTATCCTACATTTCTTCCTAAGTAGCTCATTCGTAAGCTAAAATTAACTTATGCTTGTCAACTACTGATAATGCTGAGTGTCATAAAGAGAAAAAAATGTTGTGATAGGCTCATTCACATTAGATTATATCGAAATTTAATTCATTAGTCTCTCTCATGGGAGGGGATACTATTTTTAAAAATAGAAGGAATGGAAGTGTAAATTAGTATTTTTGTGTTCTGTCCCTACCAAATGCTTTGCTTGCATGTGTTTTTCATCATGTCAAATAGAATTAAATATTTAGTGGAAAAGGTGTTGCAATATTTGTCAGAGTTTATGTTTGATGCTTTGATATGTTCTTGTAGGTTCTTACACTTCTGCAATTTGGAGGATATACTCTGGTGCGAAATTCAACTGATCTGTTTCGAAGTTTTGGGTTCGATACAGAACCAGTCCTCATTGGGCTCATCTTATTCCAGGTACATTTCAAAATTGTTGTCTTTCCCCCTAAAATTGTTTGCTTGATGATTGGATGTACATTTTTCTGCAGCATACTTACAATCTATATTTTGCGCCAATGACTGGATAATATTTATTTCTTTTAAGATAACCTGTGTGGTATATATTCAATTAACAGTATATACAAAATGTTTAAAGATTCAAAATTGTTAATGCTAAATCGAATATGTATTTGAGATGATGCCTTCTGTTCGGGTGGCCTAAATATAGCAATTATGTTTGATCTTTGGCTTGCTTACCATCTCATGGTAATATAAAAATTGTGCTTTTCTTTGTATCAAGGAAGCCACTGGGGGTGTTGTTAAGGTAGTCTGCAGAAGTCCTAAGTTTGTGCCCCCCCCTTCCTTTTTCCCCCTCCCTTATTTTCCACACTCAAACTATTTCTTTCAGCTGCTGGGTCATTTTATTGTAAATAAAGTCTTTCATTTCACTGGTAATTTGATTTGGGTTTCTCTTGAATTTGCCATTTTTTGTGTAAATTGTGTATTTTGACCCTTTTATTGGATTGAGATAATGCGTTAATTGAACTTACTGTGATTATTCACTTGAGGATTTTGAGTCCCAGCCCCCTCTTTTACTTGTACTAGCATTTTCCTTTGCTATGGGTTTTTGTTATTTTCTCTATGTAGTTTTCTTTGAAATCGGAAAACCCTGTGGTCTCTGACCATTAACCAGTGTTGGGGAGATAAGAATAATGTCGATAAACATTGTGCTTCCTTTTGTATTTAGTTAATTATAACTTGAGATGAAGAAACAAAGGACAAAGTAGGGTTTTAAGTGATGTTGTGGTGGTCAAGGATGTGTTATGGAAAGCCCTGATGGACTTGCAGCATCCGAGACTTCACTGATTAGTCATACTTCGATATTTAACTGCAATTATTTGGTTTTAGGTTGTGTAGATAGCTTCAAACAAAGTTTAGGATTAAAAAGTATGATTATTTTTATGCCTATATAATATGCTTTTGGGGGCATTAAAGCTAGGTTGGCTAGTTGTTTGATCTTGCATTGATTCTTCGCTGGGGTGTTTATTAAAACATAGCTGACTTGCCTTAATGAAATCGGGTGTTTGGCAGTGTGAACAACTCCATAAATATGTCAAATTGGGTGGATGTAATGGAACGTGTTTGGCAGTGCTTTATGACGCTACACAACTCCTTTCGTGTGAAAACATATTGTTTGTTCTAACCGAGTGAACAGATATAAATAGGGAGAAGAAGCAGACACGAAACATAATGTGGATCCATCTATATATACGAAACTGTAGGATTATACTCGGGTAAAAGCGAAACTAGTAAAATGAATATTACAAGAAGTAGCTGCTCAAATCTGACACCTAAATCTTGATGCATCGTATTACTCACTAGCTCCACTGGACCCTACAACCAATTGTCTAGTCCCTTCAGTTACACCACCATTCTACATGAATTTGGCTTTTCTCTAGCATTTGATTTGGTCCAGTTTTGACTATCCTATACTGTTTTCACGTACTGTTTTGGCTGTATTCCACTGCTTAACCTTAAAAAATTGAAAATAAAGATGTAAATATTCCTTGTTTTCTTCTGATCTATTTTCAGGATTTATGATATTAATGTATATATTTGAAACTTACTTGGATGTGCGGCAACATAAGGCCCTCAAACTTCCAACTCTTCCAAAGACTTTAGAAGGGGTTATCAGCCAAGAGAAATTTGAAAAATCAAGAGCCTATAGTCTTGATAAAAGGTTTGTATCGTGTGAATTTCTTTCATTAGATAACGAGATCTTACACTCATACAAGGGTATCTCTGGTATTCTTTTTTGTAATTGTGTGTTATTAGCATTCTTACAGATGACTTTTATATTTACTTTGTCCAGCCACTTTCATTTTATTCACGAGTTTGTGACAATAGTGACAGACTCTACAATTTTGTACTTTGGGGTATTGCCCTGGTTTTGGAAGGTGAGAATTTGTTATGGTGTTTATGAAGTATAGCTTCTTCTCTGCCATTGTAAAATTTATGTCTATTGCTTGCAGAAATCAGGAGAATATGTGACAACAGTTGGTCTCAATGCAGAGAATGAAATACTGCATACTCTTGCCTTTTTAGCTGGTTTGATGATTTGGTCACAGGTATGCTTTTGACGCTTCTTTACTGCTAGGGAATAAAGTAATTTTTAAGGTTTTCTTTTTTATTCCTTTTTTAGTTGTGGTAGATCATGGATGCTAGCTTTTTTATGCTTCCGATGTGTGTACATTTGAATTATTATCAATCTTATCATCGACATTTTAATAAAATCTATTATGCACTTTTACGTTTTCTGCAGATAACCGATTTGCCCTTTTCTCTGTACTCAACTTTTGTGATTGAGGCCCGTCATGGTTTTAATAAGGTTCATATTCTTTCTTCAAATTCAATCATCTATGTAATATTTTATTGAGATTTTTCACACCTGAGTATGTAAGTTTCTTTTGCAAAATTTATATATGCTTGTATCCTTACATTTTTATGATCTTTATACAGCAAACACCGTGGTTATTCTTTAGGGACATGATTAAAGGAATTTTCCTTGCTGTAATAATTGGTCCACCTATTGTGTCTGCAATCATTGTAATAATACA
The DNA here is from genome assembly GCF_000741045.1 of Vigna radiata var. radiata. Classification (NCBI taxonomy): domain Eukaryota; kingdom Viridiplantae; phylum Streptophyta; class Magnoliopsida; order Fabales; family Fabaceae; genus Vigna; species Vigna radiata. The sequence goes on along the minus strand of NC_028354.1, from coordinate 14,948,659 downwards.
GGTAAAATCTTCTGCTATTCAAAATAATCATTGCTTGAAAACTTAAGCTTGATATTTTGGATTTTCTAGTTGTTCCTAATTTTTAGATATTTTTGGGTGTGGTATTTACTAAATTATGTTTTATGCTCTTCCTGTCATTTTGTTTGCCGTGATGGATGATGAACTCATTGTTTTCTATTTAAACATTCGTTTTAAATTTTGCAGAAAGGAGGTCCATACTTAGCCATCTATCTTTGGGCGTTTACATTTGGGCTTTCTATTGTGATGATGACTCTTTATCCAGTACTAATAGCTCCACTCTTCAATAAGTTCACTCCTGTAAGATTTTGTCATCTTACTATATTTTAGAAAAAGTATGTGTACCATGTTTTTTTATTTTAATTTTGGCATAGTTACATTGAAGTCTTCTAAGGTTAGTGCTAATTACACTTAGACTCTATTCTGTTGGGGATTGGGGGGTTGACGTGAAGTTTTGGGAGAGGTTAAGTTGATGGATGTGGATGCTGTGGCTTTGATAAGAAACAGTCTGCTTGACCTTGGGAGAGGCAATCTAGAGGAAGGGCACAGTAATCTTTTGTATAACTGCTGGGTTAAAGCTGTAAACATAATTAACACATTAATGGAGTTGGGTTGGTTGGAATTGTAGTTCGTGCAAATCTTTTCTGTATTTTTCTAATCACATTTTATATCTTTATTTTTGTGCTCATGATATTCTTGTAACTAGCTTCCAGATGGTCAACTTAGGGAGAAAATCGAGAAACTTGCTTCCACCCTCAACTTTCCGTTAAGGAAACTGTTTGTTGTTGATGGATCCACAAGATCAAGTCACAGCAATGTAAGGAAATATTGAACTCCTGTAAAATTAAAACCAATACGATTACCCTTGCAATGATGCATATTTACTCAAATCTCAAATATATTCATTAACGTTAATTTATATTTTCCATTACACCTGCCTTTTGAGGTCCAGTAAGTCTTATTTCTTATTGTCTGCATGCATGCAGAGGATTCAAATTTTTTGTAGTTTGTCAACCATCCTGACTTTTTTTATCAACTGCCAGCCTTTTAAATTTTCTTACGTTGTTTGTTTGTTGTGTAGTTGTCTTCATCTTTTTATTAATCCCTTGGGATGATTATAATTTAGCCTTAACATGCGATCACAGTCACATATTTTTAATAAACAATAAACTATTATGATAAACTTTTTTCTGTTGCCATATACTGAGAAGGGTCTTGAATAATGGCTTCCATATGATTGGCCTTTTTGAACCTTACTTATGAAGGTTAGGCGCCTTCCCATTTTTGTGCAAAAGGAAGTCATGGCCTCAGGATCTTTTTGAATATTGAATGCTCAAATTTTGTCAAACCTCTGTTGATGGAGTTATAGGATTGTATTTGATGTCAGTCTATTGTAGAGTGGTTTCCTTCGCTTGTTGTGATTTTCAATAGAGTTGCTTAAAACCTCATGATGATGGCTTATAGGGGATACCATTTATTTTTGTATCTTATAATATTTTGAGTTGGATATGTGATCACACTTTCTAATTTGCATAACCTTTCTTTAATTTCTCACGTCATAAAAAACGAAAGTATAGAATATAATCTTTCACAGTTTTCTATCTTCAGTTTGTAAATTTGCTTGACGTAATTTATCTAAATATATATTGCAGGCCTATATGTATGGATTCTTCAAGAACAAAAGGATTGTGCTTTATGACACATTAATTCAACAGGTTAGGAATTACTAACTGCAGAAAGTTATTTAATCTTTCAGGTTGTTTTATAGCTCTTGAGTTGTATTGTAGCCTTTTAGAAGAGCTTTCTTTGTATTTTAATGTAACTGTTATTATTAATTACATTTTTACATGTTTGTATGTCTTGTATGTTAAATTTTTTAAATGTTTATGAATCACATGATTCACGATACAAAACATAAGCTCTCCGATACATGATACGGTTCACGATTCAACTACCATGATTATATGTACTGCTTCAGTTTAAAGATTAAACTGTTGGAGTGTATGTACTATGTAGCAATCTGAGTATCACAAAGGGGAACTTTTTTAATATTGATGTGGTATTTCAAGGTAGCGGCTGTGCTTCCAACATTATGTGATTGTCTTTGTATTTACAGGCTCACATGAGAATTTGATGATAAACTTTTGTTGGCATTTTCTGCATCTTCTGATTTTACTTTCAACTTTTAGTGGCATTGATATATTTGAGTAGTTTCTAGTGAGTTGAATGATCCTTACATTATCAAATGGTGTTACACAGTGCAAAAATGATGAGGAAATTGTTGCTGTTATTGCCCATGAGTTGGGACACTGGAAGCTCAACCATACTGTGTACACGTTTGTTGCAATGCAGGTTTGTGTAATTAGCATTACTGAACTGAAAGTGAATTCTAGTTTGCCTC
>NC_028354.1:14932182-14945710 GCF_000741045.1 Vigna radiata var. radiata | reverse complement strand
CCCACATGCTGCATTGTCGTCATAACTAGTGTAAGTTCTATCTGTATTACATTTGATTCAACTTGCATCTGGAGGAGACCAATCCTGTTGAATAATATTATCTTTTTTCCTTGACCTGCAAGTAATATCAAAAGCCTTAAGAATTTTAAGCTCAACAATGTTAGAATTCATATCACCTGCTACTGGTCCAGAAAGATTTACAGCCGTGAAAATTCTATATTAATACGTTGATACTGTGTATTTGAAACCCCTCAAATTCAATCTTGTTTCTGCTATTCCAAATTCCTGCTACTATACGAGTAACACCAGATAGCATCACTACTGCCACCAAATTACTCCAATTCCTATTGGAATGTATGTGTCTTAATTGTTGAAGTGTCCAGCTGCTGATCTGTGATGCTTTGAAGCCAAGTCTATAATGTAACTGCAGAGGAACAAGCTAAAAAGGGATGTTTTGCAGTTTCAAATCATTATAACAAGAAGGACAAAAAGACATCACATTTATCCTACATTTCTTCCTAAGTAGCTCATTCGTAAGCTAAAATTAACTTATGCTTGTCAACTACTGATAATGCTGAGTGTCATAAAGAGAAAAAAATGTTGTGATAGGCTCATTCACATTAGATTATATCGAAATTTAATTCATTAGTCTCTCTCATGGGAGGGGATACTATTTTTAAAAATAGAAGGAATGGAAGTGTAAATTAGTATTTTTGTGTTCTGTCCCTACCAAATGCTTTGCTTGCATGTGTTTTTCATCATGTCAAATAGAATTAAATATTTAGTGGAAAAGGTGTTGCAATATTTGTCAGAGTTTATGTTTGATGCTTTGATATGTTCTTGTAGGTTCTTACACTTCTGCAATTTGGAGGATATACTCTGGTGCGAAATTCAACTGATCTGTTTCGAAGTTTTGGGTTCGATACAGAACCAGTCCTCATTGGGCTCATCTTATTCCAGGTACATTTCAAAATTGTTGTCTTTCCCCCTAAAATTGTTTGCTTGATGATTGGATGTACATTTTTCTGCAGCATACTTACAATCTATATTTTGCGCCAATGACTGGATAATATTTATTTCTTTTAAGATAACCTGTGTGGTATATATTCAATTAACAGTATATACAAAATGTTTAAAGATTCAAAATTGTTAATGCTAAATCGAATATGTATTTGAGATGATGCCTTCTGTTCGTTAGCCATCCTTTTATGACAATTATGAATCCATTCACAATGTGGTGGGTGGCCTAAATATAGCAATTATGTTTGATCTTTGGCTTGCTTACCATCTCATGGTAATATAAATATTGTGCTTTTCTTTGTATCAAGGAAGCCACTGGGGGTGTTGTTAAGGTAGTCTGCAGAAGTCCTAAGTTTGTGCCTTCATGTTGTTAAAATAAAAGAGAGACATAGGCTGAATTTCTAATGTGTGTAAAGCACATAAGGTTATGCATTTATAAATAAGAAAGTACAAAGAGATGGGATTATTCTTTGTATAGCCTCGTGAAAGATTTTATTCTCAAAGCACTTAACATCCTTTGACCTGGGTTTGTTTGCAGCATACTGTAATCCCACTTCAGCAATTGGTCAGCTTTGGTCTGAACCTTGTCAGCCGATCATTTGAATTTCAGGTTATTTTCCTTTTTGGTTTTCTTTCTTCTCCCTTTTAGTTGTGGTGCATATGGATTAGTGGGAAATATATGTTGTTTAGAAGTTATTCTATCTGAATACTTGCCATTTCCACCTACCCTTTTTGATTCCAACTAAGACCGAGCATAGACTTGATCTCCTAAGTTTTGTGTTGTCTGTCTCCTTTTGACTTTGTTTATGTGTAACATTCTATGCAGGCTGATGCCTTTGCTAAAAAGCTTGGATATGCATCTGAATTACGATCTGGGCTTGTGAAACTACAGGTGACATTTTATTATATGTGCTTGCATACTATTATTTTCCTAGTTTGAAATGGAGTTTGCTTGGATAACTTTTTGAACAACTACTTGTACTTAAATGGAATTTAACTTTTCCTTTAACTTAAAATCAACTTATGCAAAGACCCTGCTTAGACCGTAAAGCATTTATAAAAGTAGGAAATAAGGAAAAATGATTAAGCATCTTTCATAAACTAAATTAACTTATACATGGATGAATTTGTATTTCTCATCAGCTTCTTCGAACAATAATTTCAAATTGTGCACAAGCTAATGTTAATTTCTGAAAAAAGTTAATTTATTTTTTCGTCTGTATTTTTTTTTCTCTCACAAGCTTTAATGGAGAAATTTCTTTGAACATGGCCAAAATTTGACAAGCATAAGTTAATTTTAGCTTACGAAAGAAGTTTGTTTTTGGTTTTTTTATTGTGGATGTATTTTCAATTTTCAATTTTCACTATTGTTCTTCATGTTTATTATGTGTAAAAAGTAGTTTTGTTGCTGATGATGGAACTAAAGTCCTGTTGTGGCTACATTTTCAGGAGGAGAATCTGTCAGCTATGAATACAGATCCTTGGTTCTCTGCTTATCACTATTCTCATCCTCCCCTTGTTGAAAGATTGGCTGCGCTGGACGAACCAGACAAGAAGGAAGACTGAAAACAGCAACTTATAGATGAAGAAGAGCAGCATAATTTGGTTGTACTGTAACCTGCAATGATTGGGTACTATAGCTGTAATATCTTAAAGGTACATGTTTGTGTAGCTTAGGTTTAATGATCATGTTTTGGTCCTGGATGAACACCAAATGGCTTTAGATAAGATAGCAAGAGCGAAGGGAAATAGGAAAATGTTTTGGTCCATTTCATAACTGTTACTTTGTTTTGTCCTTCATTTTTTTTTTTAATTCTACATTTAAAATGTTGACCTTTTCGTGATGGTAGAGTATAATACCTTCTTTCTCTTAATAGATCTTTAATTTCTTAGTAGAAAAAACTTTTCTGCTAAATTCTTCTTAGAACTGTGATAAGTCTGTTTTCTATTTTCAAAATTCAATTTTTTTTATTTCTTCACTTTTTATAATCTGGAGAAAGATTGTTTTAGTTTTTTTCCATTTAAACACGGTTGAAGATTTTGTCATCTACTTGATGAATTGAAAGTTTTCACACAACGACACTTGTTTATATTTTTATCTTTCAATGTTTTTATCACATCTGTGTTTTTTTTTTTCATACATTGCAAAAATGAATTAACAAAACTTCTATTTTAGAATTATATGGACAGTGAACCTAAATTTTAAATTAATGGATTAAAACGAAATTCGTTCTAATCAACTTTGAAATATATTTAATTATTTTAAAAATTACTCTAATCACAACTAGGCATGAAAAGAACAACTTTTATTCAATTTTTTGCAAACTTTCGAATCATTTATACCTTATTTTTAGTTTCTTCTATTACGATGTTAAGAGTGTGTTGAAATGACAATATGTAAAAATCTCAAAGTTAATTATGATTTGTATTATTAATTAATTTGTCAAATGGTCCCTACAAATAATTATCACACTATGATGTGACAATTCTTTGTTTTCTTGGCCTTGGGAAAAGTGTAGAAGTGTGAAAGTGTGGACCATACCAAAAGAACTTAACTTCCTCCTTTATTCCTAAATCCATAAGAATTCAACTTCTTTATCTACTTCCCTTTTAATTCCATAACTTCAACCACAAACACCTACTCCACTAATCTTCTTTTTATTTTCTTCCACCAACCCAATTCATTACACTTTAACCAGCCATTCAAGTCAATTATGTCAATAAGAAATTCAAAATCATCACTTTAGATTAATACTATTATATGATACTAATTCATGTTTTATATCTTGAACAAAATACTAAATGGTCATTTTAAGTGACATATATTAGTGCTATGATATAATGTCAATCTGTGATATCTAAAATCTAATTTAATATTCATGAAGTGAATATTATTCCTCCATCTTAAATGAATATTATGAATTAGAAATACTGATTTAAATGAAAGAAAATCTAAGAAAAAAATTTGTACTCTTTTGAATATACTCTTTACCATTGATTATTTCAATCAAATTTAATTTAAGTATTTTAACTTAAATTTAAATACACTTAAAAAAACTGAAATTAGTACTTTGTATGGAATAAATGAAAGTGATATATTAAATGAAAGTGGAAGAAGTAATTGTTAATTGAGTTGATAAGAGTGAGAAGGCATGTTCATAAAGAAATTGGCTTTTCACAATCGCATGCTGCATTTTGCATTATACGTTATTGTCTCTATTATGCCTTCTCAGAATAATAATACTTTGATATGAAAACTTTTGACACTTAAATGATACAATATGAATTCCAATAATATCTTTATTTAACTAATTACGTTGTACCATTTTATAAGTTAATAACAATATAGTGTAAAATGAATTTATTTGACACAGTATTGATAAATATTAGGTTTAATATCTTATTTAGTCCTTAGTTTGAGACAATGTTTTCAAAGTAATTTTGTTCTTTTTTGGAAGTTCACTATTGTCTCATAACATTATCACATCTCACTTGTACAAATAGAAAAACAATAACCCATTATCCATTTCTTCATCCTAAACCCACAATCAAGACACCATTCTAGCACCATCATTTTTAAAGTTCAACACATACACAATAACGCTTTCGAAACCCACACGGTCATCATCGAAAATCTCAATTCTCTTTTCCTTTCTCCTCTATCCATTCATATAAAATACAAAAAATAAAGGGCAGTCATCATTCCACCACCACGCAACATATTGAACATTAGAATCACAAAGCAATAAAAAATAGGGAGCAAGGTAAGGAGAAATCCCAAATTGCAAGATAATAAACACCAAAACTTAAAACGCAAAATCAACCCAAGAAAAAGAAACCCGATTCGCAAACAAAGAGAGAACCCCAAAACATAAAAATCAATCCTGATTCAAAACCCTAAACTGAAATCCCTAAAATTTGTAAGATCTGAAACATAAGAAAAGGAAACCCCAAAACGCTGCAATGTGAAATCCTCTTCTTGCGAAACACTCTCGAACCACAAATCCAATTTGAACATTAATTTCCGCAAAATCTTTAACCCTAAATCACTCCAAATTGCAGATTGATTTTAAACTAAGGTTAATTTCATTTACTCTGTTATAAGTAATCTACATCATTAAGTTTTATTTTTAAAATTGACACCTTAATTCATCTTAGAGCGTCACATAATGCTAAACTAGACACCTCATTCAGTTTTGGCCAGATATGTAATTTTACACTTAACGTTTTAGCGTCATAAATAAAAAGGACCACTTGAACCTTTTTTACAAAATAAGATGTTTCTGAACATTTAAAAAAGGTAGAATCACTTTGAACCAACCTCACTAGAAACCAACATAGGTATTAAACCTAAATATTACATTCTAAATATTTTTCCGTGCCTCTTGCTACCACCCCTTTTCACAACTTTTAACATTGTTGTACTTTTTCCAAATCATCCATGTAATGTTGAGAAATGCTACTCTCCTTAAATCCTTCAATTAGGGGTTGGTCTGTACCCACATGAAGCTAATCACATTATCCATTATCGAACAAAGAATGTTACATCAAAAGGTGACAGCCAACAAAATCCAGAATTTCCCATTGCACATGAAGATAAGGTGTTCAATGGTTTTTTGTGTGCTGTTGCAAAGGCTGCATATAGAGGTAAACATTAATCCTATATTGTTGCAATCTTGACTTAGTTGGCAACTTGTTCTGCAGCAGGTGGTATGAAGTTAACCCAAAATTATAATATATAGAGAAAACCAATTATCTATAAAAGTTGTAGGTAATGATTGATATTTGTAAGTAATTTTGATTTATTCATGGAAAAAAAAAGTGTATGTGAATCTCTAATAGATAGTGGTTACTTATGTATCATTAAAATATGTAGATACTTTTTCTACCCTTAAATTTATAATATAATTTAAAATAAAATTTGTTATTATTATAATGGTTTGTAAAAGAAGTATGGATGAGGAGTAGAAGATAAGTTAAAAAAATTACAACACAAAAAATAAAATAATGTATTATAGAGAATATTTATATTCGGAGTTTTGATAACCTCGAATAATTTCCAACTATTTTTTCTAAAACAATTAATGTTTTGATTTTTTTTTAAATATATTTAGTAGAAATCGCAGTTAATTTTTTCTAGGTTATATTTCCGGCGATTTATACGAAAACCGCCTATAATTATAAAAATAAATAAATTTTAAATTCAAACTTTCCTTTGTTTCTTCTTCGCCATTTTCCATCTCTCTCTCCACTTGGCGTTCATCTTTCAGGATTTTCTTCTCCACTCCAGTGTGCGACGTGCCCTTCCGTCGTCGTTGGTCCCTCACCGGTAAATTCTTTTCTTCTGCAATCCCTAATTGTTTCGCCTCTTGTTTGAATTCCGTTTTCCATCCCCTACTCTCTTCTGAAAAATTAGGGAACCTAGGTTATTGGAATTTTACGAAATTAGTTTTACAAATGTGGTTGATTAAGGATTTTGAGACAATGGCTGGAACTTGGGGTGCTTTTGGTTCCACCTACACCCTTCCTGAGGACAAGAATATCTCTTTGGCTTCATGCTCATCAAAAGCTCGCTTTCCCCTTCCAACTTCCCCTTATTCTTAATTGGGTTGCTCAATGATGCATTAGTCTTGTACTCATCCCCAGGAGCCCTCATGTCATCCTCAAATTCGCATCACGCTTGAACCCTTTGCCACAAACTTGGCAATAGTGCGTGTACTTAGCCAACAAATCCGCAGCATCCAATTCAATTATATCACTATGCTTCGGAGAAATCCCTCTATGACTATACCTTTCTTCGTTAAGTTCATGTTATTCCCTTGGAGCTCCACCTCTACTAGTAATCGTATTGAATTATGAAGTCATCATCTTTGTATGAATTGAAATGATCGGATTATGGCAAGCAAAAATCATAAACGACAAGATTTCTTCTATCACATAATCAAACCAATTCAAGAGTGGAATATAAAGATCTCAGCATCCTCATTTTAATAAAGTAGAATTGTCAAAGTAGTGGTTATGAAAATGGATTATTAGCTCGCTTCTTGTACTTCCTTCTCCACAATCCTTAGAGAAATGTGGAACTTTGTTTTTGAATAATTTAGAATTAGCTGCTCTATGATCAGGGATGTGCGACTCTGATTTTTAGGTTCTCTCTATCCTACCAACAAAGAAGGCTCCTAAACAGGTTCAATTAACTTACTGAAATTGCTCTACGATGTTCTAGACATCTACCACCCCAAATTCAGTACCTTACTTCCCCTCACAGATCCTAAAACTATACACAGCCCATGTCCCCTCATCAGATCATCAATACAATAGAATTTCCAGCAACTCAAAACACACTTTAGCATATTCAGGTCCAACATTCAGCCCATTCAAACAGATTATAATCATCAAGTCCAAACACAGGGAATCAATTTAAAACAGTTCAGAACATACTACAACCAGATACGTAAACAGTAGCAACTCAATATTAAGCAGTACATCATAATTAAATTTAGCATGCAAATAGAGCACTGAAACAGATTTAACCACTACACAGCAAATTTCAACATATCTTCAGAAACAAATCAGGAAACAATATATTTATATAGTTAGCTCCCCTTACCTGGAACCACACTACAGTACAGCTAAATGGAGACCTCCTAACAGGGCCCTCACAGGACAAAACTTCAACAACACCTATAAATCACCAAATTGGTGATAGAGACAGCCTTTTAGAGCTAGAACGTACGGAGAAGGGGAAAGCAAAGTACGAAAAGCACATGCAACCAGAAAATTGGGTGCCCTAAGTCAAGACAGTGAAGAGAAAGGGAAAAATTTACTTACCCGATGAAATGAAGAAATTGTTCGGTGGGAATCGAAGCTCTCCGCACCAGGAATGATTTTGCAGCAACAAAACAGAGATTCAACGGTTCAATCTGCTAGAATTTTAGAGAGAAGGCAGAACATTTGTGTTGGGGTTTTGTTCTAGAGAGAGAGAAGGAGATTCTGTGAAATGAAATCAGAAAATGGAAAAGGGGGGTTTCCCTTTCTCCTAAGGCCATGCTGCCCTTAGCCTTATGGGCCAGACTGCCTCACTTAGGCCCATCAGCCTTACAATTTCTAAGGCCTTTACACCACCAGTGTAAGACTGTCCCCCCGGTTGGGACGATAGCTCGCGACTACATTATCCTCATGATTGGGATGATTAGTCGGGTTCTGTTGAGCATCTTGAACGTTTCTTGCCACGACACTGGTTGCCTCCTGGCCTCTATTCTCTACTTGTGTCGTTTGACTATTATTTACCAGGCGCTCCTATATTGGTACCCTCCTAGCCATCATCACGTTCAACTCTTAAAGTTGCTACCTCCGCCCTTGAAGCTGCTACCTCTAACCTTAGTTCCTGCATTTGTCTTTGCATCTCCATAAGTACCTCTAGCTGGAGCTGCTCTGCCATTGTGGTATCAAATTGGGCTTCTTCTACACTCCTCGGGCGCCACGGTAGGCGCCAAATGTTTTGGTTGAAAGGGGCCGAGGTCGATCGTCTTCTCGGCTTTACTCCTTTGGTGACCCATTGTAATCCTCCGATCGTCCAATATTGATTGGGGAAATCCTGCCGAAAACACTCTGACCCTTAAGTCAAATATGTCTTAAGAAGGTCTAAATGTGACTATGGAAAAAGATGATTTTACCTNGTCATTAACCTTTTACTTATAGGCTTCGCCATCATTAAGCCCATTAATTGCCCATTAATACAGTATATTCTTGAGCAATATAACATGTCAATAANTCATAAATAGCGTATATTCGCATTTAATATAATTATCAAACCTAATGATTAGCTATTAATACCCCTATCTACTAATGTTAATGTTGTTCAATTGTTTGGTTGATTCAAACAATAATCACTCAACTACATGCTCAGGATAACATTTAACTTCTACGACCGGTGTACCCTATATAGTACATTCGGTAAAACTTCCTTAGACACTACCATGGTTCTTGCCTTTCATCCCAAAGTNTACCAAACTCTGACATCACAAATACAAACACTTTGACATTAGTTTGNTCTTAACTCATTGAATTAAGACTTTGAGATTTTTTTTAACTGAATTGGAAAGGAAGGTGAAAAAGAAATAAAAGAATGGTGAATTACGTGAGATAAAGAGAAGGAAAGAGAAGGAGAAAGAGCTTAGAGCAAAATATAGAAAGAGATTTTAGTCTTCTAAAATTATTTGTAATAAATCCCTAGAATCAACAAAGTAAGGAGTGAATGATGTTAAAATCTTTTATGTTAATTTTAATAAGCTCATGTGTATTTTATTAAGCTTTTATTTATTTTGAATTATATATTATTTAATTTATTCCATTTAACTTATTTCCATTATTTACTCTCTTTATTTATTTACGTCTATATTATTTAATTAATCTNAGTCCTATTTATTTACTTTATTTTATTTGTTTTTAGTTAGGCATAACTTCTTCTCATTTATTTTATTTAATTTATTTTCAGCTATTTTGTTTATTTATTTTATTTAAGTTATTTTNAATTACACATTGGTCCTATTATTTACTTAATTTAATTTATCTCCAATTATGTGCTTATCAAATTTATTAATTTTATTTTACTTATCTCCAATTACATACTATTTTTAATTAATTTATTTCATTTAATTTATCTTTAATTATGCATTGGTCCTTATATTTATTTAATTTCATTTAACACTAGCTCTTTATATTAATTAATATTTTTGTGATTATATATGTTTATAATATTCTAATCTATATATAGTTATTTATTTAAAGATTTTGCTTTGATTTTTATTTTAAAACATTATTATTATATAATTCCAAAAATATATATAAAAAAAGTAAAAATAAATATTAGTTTATTTAATAAACTTGGATAAAAGAAAGTTACTTATATGTTTTATGATTATTTTATACTATTAATTATATTTATCTAAATAGTGTATATATTATTAGTTAATAATGACATAATTNGATAGTTATCACATTTTATGATAAGAATATAAGCATGAAAGAAACAAGATAGGAATATTCATGAGATTCTCTTGGTACATGTCGAAATTTGTTGACCAGTTGAAGAGTGAAAAAAGTGTTGCAACATGAGACTTCATGATCAAGTGAAACATGACTTACTAACATCATGTGTCTAACTCACTAAATTGTAGAGTAGATGTAGCTCAATGCCTAAAAGAAAGNGAAACAAATTAACACATAATTTGATAAGCAAGGATTGCAATATGCGCATATTATATTAAGAAAGCATATAATCAAAAGGCACATAAGAATGTGATTCTTTCGAGTGAGACAAAATTGGATACATGTGAATGCTACTATCCATGCCTTCAAGTTGTACATCTTCATTATTCTTGAGTTTAAGTCTCNAGACAATCTATTAAACTTGCAAATTAGAAATATTTAGAATAAAAATAAAATTTTAAAATAAATAATTTATTATTTACAATAGATAAATAAGTATTCACCTATATATTAAAATAAATTATGAGAAAAGAAAATCATATCACTTTCAATTCAAAAATTTTGTTTGTGATTATTTTTTTATACATTACTTATGATTCGAAGAAAGAGAACATAGTAAGATTTTGCACTTAAGAAAAACTATTTACTATTTTTACTCAAATTTTCTGAGAAAAAAAGTTTTTTCAATGATTTCACCAAAATTTTTCGGATGCTTGATGAGTTAGNACTTTACTTTCTTACCATTAACTGATTGAAGATTTCAGTTTCAAATATTTTTATATCAATTTATTTTTAATTCTCATATATAAGATTCTTTTAGAAAAACAGTAATTTTTATTTAATAAAATATTTATACAAATTTTACTTTTACTATTTTTACCATAAATCATAATAAAGATGTCACATTTAAAAAGGAAATGTTGTGATTATGAGTGAATAGAATTAATGCAATGCAGACCTTAAACAAGTGGTGTCGTGGTGTAGTTGGTTATCACGTCAGTTTAACACACTAAAGGTCTCTGGTTTGAGTCCGGGCGACGCCATATGTTTTTAATTCATTTTCAATTTTTCAAATAATGTAATGTCCAATAATTTATTTTAATACTGTATTTTTATAAAATACATTTTAGCTTAGGAATTAATAATGTTACTTCTTTTTAACGTTAAGATTTTACTAAAAAAAAATCGTAAAACGAAATACTACAAAAGAAGATTCCCAGTGCATGAGATGTAATGACTTGTCGGTTGATATTTTACTTTGTTATCATTAATTGATTGAAGTTGTTCAGTTCGAGAAGTTCGAGAGACAATTTCATCCATTTTTAATGATGAACCACAACCACTTGGTTACTTCCAACAATTTTAGAAGGATAATGATACTTTTACATGAGAATATTTTAATTTTATTTTCACGTAGATAATATTAAAGTATTATTAAAATATTATTATTCATTTTAGAAACAATGTTTTTAAGAAAAGAAAGATAAGTTTCAAATGTGACGGTCTAAATTATATAAGAAAGACATACATAAAAAAGACGTCATCATGCATAATATAGGAAAACAATTATTCTTAGAATAATACTGGAATGAAAACTAGAGTACTAGAGTTTAAAAACTTGAAGAGTTTCTCTCTAAAATATAGAGAATTTAAAACCTAGAACATGGTAAAGTTCTTCAAAATATATTGGAACAGGATTAAGGCTATATCCTAACATGTTAAATACTAGACTTGACTCGTTTGGACTTTAGAATGAGAGTCAAGCTATGACGGGTCATGCACCCCTGGTGGCTTATGAAACTTGGGTTTTCCACCCTGCCACACTCACGAGGTTAGTCTGTTCTGTGCCTTGGAGCATACTGGAAGCCTCTGAGACTAAGACCTCCTGCTACTCCTCACCACATGATCTAATCCTCTCTACGTGAGAAGAAAGGCCATTGGAGCNTNAGGAAGACCCCCAAGACTGAGCTCCTACTTTCATTCTAAAACATATTAGAAGGGCATCACCATGGATCCTCTCCTTGAGGATCATGGAATTACGTCCATTAACCACACTTTGTTGCACTTAACACCAATTCAAAACCTTTATGATCACATACTTTCAAGTTNACAACATCACCTCAATCATAATTTACATTACAATCATTCCACATACATTACCAAACAATAACAGTCCTAGAAGAACCACTAAACAACATAAAACCCCGTAAACTCATACTTAGACAAAGGAAATGACTTTGAAACCATCACCAACAGTTTCAGAAGGGTCCAAAACCCCCAAAAAGACCTAAAGAACGTCCAAAAATGATACCCGAAACTCCAAAAACCATCCAAAACTGTCCTGGATGTTTTCCTGACGACAATAATCTATTATCATACCTAATAATCGATTATTTATGAGAGCTTTGAAGAAAATATGACTTTCTGACAAGAATAATCGATTATCAAGTGAGATAATTGATAACGGTTCAAAAATCGTTATTTTCATACTTAATTTTGATACAAAATACACCCTTTATGACTTAGAAATTAGCTTGGAATCATGCAAATTGCCTTGGTTAGGTTACAAGAGAGTCAAAGGTGGTTTTAGAGATATTATGCTTGATTTTTCCTTGTTTTGACAAGATTAGACGAGAATTGAATGATGAAGAGTGACGTAGGAAGGATTTGGACTCAAGAAAGGATGGAAAAAGGTTCAAAGGAAGAATCGCAGCCACCACTCAGCGCCAGTTTCAGCGCTGAGCGCCAACTTTGTGAAGAAAGCCATTGTCAAACGCTTAAGCGTCAACGTTGAGGGGAAAAGATAGAGCCGCGCCCACCGCTGAGCGCTGGCCTTCTCAATAACAACACTGTCAAACTCCTGGGCATGAACGCTGAGCGTCCCACTCGAGTGTCGCACCTACCGCTGAGCGATGTAGTTGGGCTTGGGCTTGTTTTTTGTAATTTTTCACAGTTTATAAATAGACTTGTGCGAACCTTAGGGTTATCTTTTGGTAGAGAAGAGAGCAGAAACACCCATTCTCACTCCTTGGAGGCTACTTTTGGATGCGAAAGCTCCAATATTTCAATTATAGGGTTATCTCTTTCATATTTTCCATTCAATTCATATAGTTTCACCATGACAATGGTGAACTAAACCCTTTGTTGTTAGGGAACGATGTAATCCTTTTGAAACTCTCTTATATCGAAGTTCTTATTTTATTCATATACTTGTGTTATCAATAGTTTAGGTTTTCTTCTCTATACTTTATGCTTGCATTGTTTAACTCATTCAATGTCATGATCATTGATTTTGTCGATATGGACACATACGGGGAAATCTAGACATGAGTGAAATTCTCTTGATTATGCAATATTACCTAGACATAGGAATATGATGGTCAATTGCTTTAAGTTTTTGTGCACTGAAATGCATGACTAATTACTAGGGAGACTATACATAGTAAACTAGTAATTGGGAGTGGGCTCTCTTCGCCGAGACATCGGGTTTAGATTAAATTAGAAAGTTGCATGAACA
>NC_028354.1:14926165-14931207 GCF_000741045.1 Vigna radiata var. radiata | reverse complement strand
ATACCCTGAAACATCAACTGTGCACCCAAGTACTACCCAAACGTTGCTAATTAAGTCTCACCCAAAACCTTTCCCAAACATCAAAACCACAGTCAATAGCTCATTCCAGAACGNTCATAGCCATCAAGACAAGCCATTGGAAAATCAATAACAGTATCATCATTCACCCTCTTCAGTTATACAGTCCAGTTCATACTCGCAACCAAATACATAAGTCAGTAACAACACAGTCCCAGTAGAACATCATATAAATAAATCATGCATAAAACACTGAAACCGATATAACCAAAAATAATTAGCTCCCCTTACCTNAAAGACAAANTGTTTAACTTACANGGACCCTCTCACAACAACTTTATACAGCATAGAACTTGACAGTACCTATATATCACCGAAATGGTGAAGGTATCAACTCTTAGAGTTAAGCCTTAAACAAAATAAGAAGGAGAATGCTCCTATTTGTCTGCATNCCCTAAGTTTCAGAAACTACGAAGAAGAGGGGAAAACTACTTACCGGTGAAGAACGAAAATCTAATCGGATCAAAAGGAAGTCCTCGACGTTGCGGACGCTTGGNCNCTTCCTAAAAGAGCATGCAATGAGTCAGTGTAGAGCAATGGAAGAGAAATAAGGTAGAGAAAAGGGTGAGGGAGTTTTCTAGAGGGAGAAACGTTCTCAGGAAAATGACTCTGTTGCTTAGAAAGTTCAACAAAAACTAAAAAAAACAAATTTTCTTTTTATTAACAGCCCTTCCCCTTTATTCTTAATTCAACTTTCACCCATTCCTTTTAATATATTTTATGAATTTATATTTGGGTCCTTACATCAAACACTTTTCTTTCCAAAGAAATCATCTTGATAAAACTATAACAAAAAATATTGAACTTAAAAATATTAATATCCTTTATCAATAAAATTATAGGAAGATTCGTTCAAAAAAATCTTTATAAGGTTTTTAGATTGTATAATTATTCTAAAATGTGATATGAAATATATACATATTATAGTTTAGTGTGAATAGTCTTACTAGAATATCATTTTAACCCTTAACTTCGGCTTAAACAAATTTTTTTATATCTTGAATGTATAATAACTTGATTTTTAAATTTTAAAAATATATAAATATATCAAAATTCTAATTATATCCATTATTTTAACGTAAATGAATTAAAAGAATTATACTCATAATTTTAAAATTTAAAAATAAAAATCACTAGTACAAAAACGCTGTTTAACGTCGGTTAATTTGGGCTTTTAACGTCACTTTAACATCCGACGTCTAAACGGGTGACGTCTATGGGACGTCGCAATTCCTCAGAACCGACGTCCATATAAACGTCGGTCCACGATATCCACCGACGTCTCTATAGACGTCTGCTTAAACTCACACCGACGTCTAATTACTCTATATAGATATCCACCTATGATTAAACCGACGTCAACATAAATATATAAAGAGGTTTAAAATGAAACTAACCGACATCTATGTTGTTATAGACGTCGGACATGGCTTTAACCGATGTCTAACAACAATTTTGTGTTTTAGTGCAGTTTTGATCCAGACTTTCGGTAGCATTGTGTAACAATCTCCTCTCGCTAGTTTCCTCACAAAAAAAGCTTGCATCTTTTGAATCTTCTAGTCCTTTCAACCCAAAACTGAATCTGGGTCCATGGCTACTTCCCATTAATCAACCGCAACAAAAAAAAATTACGGTGTCGAGAAGTAGACAAGGACCCAGGTTCCAATTTTGGTCGGAAGAACTAGAAAACTCAAAAGATCGCCACTCTTCTTGTGAGGAAACCAGCAAAGGGAGAATGTTGCACTATGTTACCCAAAGAGAGGGTCAAAACTGTACTAAAACACAACACAAAGAAAGTAAATTGTAATCAGTTGAATGACAAGATAATCGATAAAAAACTAAAGAAAGTTTAAACGGTAAGCATAAAAAAAAACCACGCACCTGGGATGCAAGAGAGAAAAAGGAGAGGACGAAGACAATGACGTTATGAGAAACGACAATGCAATGCCGCAAGAGATAAAAAGTAGAGGTGCGCAAGCGAGTAAAAGAAGAGGAGAAGCAGAGAAAAAGGAGAAGAGATGAAGACGCGATCAGAAACTGAATGTCGAGAAGAGTCCGCAGTCTATTTAAAATGAAATGGGGCGTCGGTTGCTCCAGAAACCGACGTCTAGGAAGCTGAAAAAATTCACGTTTTGGTTTCCTGTCAGGGTAGTTCACGTCGATGCCCCTCACAGCCGACGTCTAAAACCCTCGAATTTGGTGAAAATACAAGAAATTATACGTCGGTGCCCCTCAGAACTGACGTCTACATTGAAGAATTTTTGTCTTACTACCTTCCAGACAGGCCTTAGACGTCGGCGTTTGACTACGTGACGTCTAATTGCCTGGGGCATTAGGTGAACAACATTAATTGTAGCCCAATCGACGTTTCTTTTTCACGGGATCCGACGTCTAAAGCTGAACCAGTTGACGTTTGATTTCCTGTCAGTGACGTAGACGTCGATGCCTTTTCTAGCCGACGTCTAAGCTCCTGGGAATTTGATGTTTAGCATTAATTGCAACCTAGTAGACGTCAGTCCCCTGAAACACCGACGTTAATGGACCGTCTTATCACATATCTCAGGCAATTGGACGTCAGTTTGCGGTAGGTCCGACGTCTATGATGTCATAGTCGTTGCCTGACATCGAAACTGACGTCTAGTTTTCCAATTTATTTACAATAATGCCACCGTGCAGTAGTAAACGTCGGATTTTCACGAAACGGATGTCTAAGGGGTGACGTTAATCAGCGTTTTTGCACTAGTGAATATATCAAAATTTAAGACAAAAATAAATTGTAATTTTATTTTAAAAATTACANATATATTTAATTTATATTAAATAAATAAAAATCCATAACATAAATGAATTTGTCAAGCAAAACACTTATAGTTTCATAATGAATTTTATTGTAGATATAAATTAAAGTTCGATAATGCTTCGAAATATATTATATTTATTTGTAATTTTTTTTCGTTCTTNATTCCCCTTCTACTAATCTTATTTGGTATTTCTATCTGTGTCGTAAACACTTTTCCAATAATATGTTTAGAGTTATTCCACAATAAACATAGCAGAAATATTAAACCATAAAATAGACACACAGATATGCTAATTAATAATAATTGTGCTATTTTAGTAAACTTAATGACAAAACCTTATGTGAAATAAAAAGAGAAGAAATTCAAGTCAGAAAACTAACACCCTTAATGGGAAAAAAAGAAAAGAAATTCCTCTTGTATGAGCAGAACAAGAACTGAGATGGAGATTGATAGATATTAAATTTCCACCACCTATCTTGATCTATCACTTTGAGAGGATGACATGATAAAAAAACATAGGGTTGAACTTTTTTCTTCATGTTTTTTAATCGACTTTCGANATGCTAAAAAAAGAATTTTAATCGATTTTTANAAATGGTTAAGAAATTTTTTTAATTAACTTTNGAAAGCTAACAATCAATTTCATAAATTTGGATTGAAGATAGTTATAGATTATCTCATATATATTTACATATTATCTTTAAAAAGTGTGGGTTAGAAATAAAAAAAATGTGGCTTAAAAACAAAAAAAAACTTAACCTAAATTACTCTAAAAAAAAAAGCTTAATTCCACTTTTGGTCCCATGTTTGGTAGATTGTGTTCAATGTACTCCTACCTTTTTTTTTCTTATCAATAGATCCCACCTTTTGAAAAAATAGTTCAAGTTACTCCTTTTTCGTAACGGCGTCAATTATCTAACGGTATTGGTGCCCCTCTAAACTAAAATTAATGACGTGTCAATGTTATGTGATTGCGTGGCAGTAAGGTTAAAATTATAAAAAATAAATAAATTAGGTGGCATTTTTTTTGACAGAGGTTAAAAAAGACATCCACGTGCCCCTCCCACGTTAGTTAACCCAACCAATATTTGCCAGCCCAACCCAAACTGCAGGCCAACCCAAGTTTAGGAAATCCCAGTCAGAAGCTAACAACGTCGTCACCGCGACCCTACAGCGGCATCCACCAGCCCTCCGTGGCCACCATATCACGCAACTAAAGAAGAAACAAACATAAGTTAACAAAACAACACTCTCAATTCAAGAGACGAACATCACAACCATCAACCTTAATCGAAATACAAGAACAAGAAAAATCCCGAATTTAATTCGAATGAAACTCTACAATTGAAGTTGCAGACGAGATCAGATCATCATAAGCAAAACCCCCAAAACGCAGAATCAGAACCTAAACCCTAAAACGCAGAATCAGAATCATGGCGGCATCATGTAAATTATCTATCTAGTCTTGGGTTGTTCTCTATGGTGATTTTCCAAAAATTAGAGGCAGGGTAAAATTTGTTTTGTTCACCAAACCAATGGATGAAAATTGTACCCAGTGGAATCTGAATTTAAAAACGCCAATGTAACAAATTAGGAGGTGAGGTATTATTTTATAGAGCTATCATTATAATCTGAATGTTGTTCTGAGATATGAATTTCCTGCTCAAGTTAATTTATTAACTGAGTATCTAAAGTTAGTCTAGGCTTTTATATATTAATAATATGCTGTGATGTTATGCTTATCTNCATGTCGTGCTTAAACCTTTTCAGTTGCATGAAATGACTCTTGATAACAATTNTCAGCTATATCCAGCAAATATGCTTGATTGTGAAGGATGTTAATACTTTCTTTTCTTGTACTTAATTATTTTTCCACATTAAAACAACAACTATTTGTTTATATNAAGTTTTTGTTTTCTTATGTTTTCATGATCTAAAAGTAGTGTACATTCTTGAAATATTTTCCCATGGAATGTGTATGATAAAAGGATAGTAATTTCCCATGGTTACTCCTTGTATGTGATACACACTAAAGTTGTGTTGTTTAGGTGGAAGATATTGAAAAGACTTTTAATGACCGTACACATCAAATTATTTCCTGATAGTTGAAATACTTATTTGACAGGTCCAAAATGAATACAGGACACTAAACATAGATCACTG
>NC_028354.1:14921831-14923675 GCF_000741045.1 Vigna radiata var. radiata | reverse complement strand
GGAGGGGAGTAAAGAAGGAAGTGGGATTTAGTTGGGTGGATGTTTCTAGTGTTGATTCCTTGTATTTGCATAGTTTCTCCTCTGGGGATAAGTCACATCCTGAGTATGTGAATATTTGTAAAATGGCAGAGTTTCTGGGATTGCAAATGAATTTTTTGAAAGAGAGCATGGAGAGGGAAGGAGAGTGGTGTCATGAGTAACAAATCCTAAAATAAATGAGGAATTATATTGATGAGGTATGCACTAACTTGGTCTTACTCATTAATTTATTTATTTTTTCGGGTTGAATTATGTTAAAAAAGTATGCCCTGTAACTTTCTAAGTTTGGTTTTGTTGGTTTTGCTTTAACTACTTTTTTTGCAAAAAGAAAAGCACTGAGCAAAATATATTAAACATTTCTGTTTATAAACGCATCATAGGGTTTGTTCTAACCTAGACTCTGTTAATTAAGGAATTCAGAAAAATTAGGATGTTAGTGGCCTTTCGTATATGTTTGTCTATATGTGTCTTAGAAACTATAGAAATTTTTGTTATTGCCTTTAATATGAAAACGGTGACAGTACGAGTAGTTTGATGGATACAGTTCTTATATTACCTTGTTTACAGTAACAATTTTTTATTTTGAAGAGCTTGATTTGTATGAGTAAAAATGCTAATAATTTTGATTTTGGTCAATTTAGTTCTGTTTAACACTTTGATGGAGAAAGATGAATAACTTTCTGATAATTATTAAGCAAATGATTTGACTCCCTTTTATATACAGAGACAAAGACATAAGTATCCTTAATCCATAATATCAGAATATTTAATGCTCTTAAAGATTAATTTGGTAATATTTTCTTAATGTACAAGAATTCATTTTTATTGAAAATTCAATTACCACTTTCATTCAATCAGCTACATTTGAAACGTTAAATTTAGTCGATTTCAATGCTATCACGAGCAGAATTGATTATCTTCATAAACCTTACTTTGAAACCCAGAAGATAACACAACGCAACGAATCCCTTTCCCCAAGAATCTACTAGTTATTGAAAATCGAAGGATTTTATTCAGTCCGAATGCAATGGTTAGTGGCATCACTTGTTCAATCTTATTCACTTACACACCTTTTGTGTTTATCTGTTAATTCAACTTCTTTCGACTCACTCTGTAGGGATTGAGGTTGGTTAAAATTTTGCTTGAATGCTTGATCGCGTTGTTGGGTCTCACTTAAACGATTGTTTATGATTCTTTATGAAATGTTTTGAATTGGATATTCTTATTAATAAGTTAATTTACTGATTAAGTTATGCATTTAAAGTAGAGTTTCGTTAAATTGGATTTTGAATATAGTTTAAATAAATAGAATAAATTTCTATAACTTTTTCTTATAATACTTTATGAATGTGATGTGAGTATAATTATGTTTATTATTGATTTGAAACGAGTACAAGATAATCTTTACATAATTCATTTTTTGTATTGATTATTTGAATTGTTTATAAGTTATATGGTTAAAATGTTTTTGAAAATATTTTGAAAATTGGTTTGATTTTTTTAAAATTGATTTTTCAGGTATTTTTGTCCAAGTAAAAATAAACAGAAAATGGAATCTGACTCTTGATCCTACTTTTTCTCAAGCAAAGTTAGATCTGAAAAGGCATTTGTTTCGATCCTATTTGCACTTTAAGTGAAGGTTTTTTCTGTTAAGCCCAGATGATAGAGTATACTCCATTAGATGGTTTGAATAAGACCTCTAAGTGATTTTGATGACAACTAATAGTATTAAATGATGAAAGTCAATATGATTATTCATCTAATATATTTAATTAATTAATTATGCAAATAAAGGATTTTAAGAC
>NC_028354.1:14915892-14919693 GCF_000741045.1 Vigna radiata var. radiata | reverse complement strand
TAATTAAAATAATTATATAATCATAAAANCTTAATATTTCATTAAAAAATAATTAAATATCTTAAAATTATAAAAATTAAAAAACTTTAAAACAAATAAAGCATTAATTAATTCAAAACAACAAAATTTAATNAAAATATAATTAATTAATTAATTAGAGAGTTGTATGAGAAGAAATGAAAGAACTGTGCATGGAAAAAGGAAAGAAGAAGTGAAAGTGGAGAGAGAAATGAGAAATAAGCACGTAGGAAAACAAGAAAATTGTTTTAATATTCAGAATGTATCTTGATNATATTCTTTTCAGTTTTTAAAAATTTATTAACATTATAATTACAGGACGTAATGAGAATTAAAAAAAAAAAAATTGAAGGTGCAGGCTGAACTCCTTAAAGGTGTAGGATGAAATGTCATCTAACNTTTTCTTTTTCTACATTTCCAAACCTTTTTTTTTTCATTTTATTCTCTTAGTAACAGTAAACTGGATTATATAATTTAAGAGAACTAATTAAAGTAAGAAATCTGATTAATTTTTTTAGGGGTGTAGTTGCTAGATTTCATAATTTGGTGTACAATTCCATATTCGAGAAAAGTATATTCTCTCATGGATCCGCTCCCATCATTTTAGGCAAGCCATTTTTGAAAACTGCTCGAACTATAATTGATGTGTATATTGGAACTTTACCTATGAAGTTTGCTGATATTGTTGTTCATTTTAACATTCTTCATGCAATGAAGTTCCTAACTGAGGACCACTCTGTTTTTAGGATTGATATTCTGGATGACATTATTGATAAATATGTTATTGATGAGTTTGATTCTTTGCATGAGAAAGAGCAATCTTTCATATCTTTTATTATCTAAGGGCACAATTAAAATCTGGGAATGCAAGGAAGTGAGAACTAATTTGACCGTGGTGTATACACATAAGGAGAAAAGTGTAAGATGCCTAATCATTTGGTTGTATTTTTCTTATAAAACAATCTAACAATAGTCTTGAAGAAGTTGGTCAATTCACAAAATTCTTATTGTTATTATACATGGTATTATATCACTATTTGGGATGCATCATTCAAATGGCAAGCCAATGTTGTTTTCCACTTTTGCAGACAATTTAGTTTGCTTTTACGAATTGCAATCGTAAGTAAACTTGAATTATATATTTTTTATACTACTACATTTTACTGTGTTGAATACTACTACATATCTTAACCATTTTCTTTTCCTATATAGATTTTCATAGAGGGGTCGTTCATTTTGTAAGAAAGAGATTACATCATTTGAATTAGACACTAATGGAGGACTTTGCTTCACTTGAGATTAGACACTAATGGAGGACTTTGCTTCACTTGAGATTGGACTGCTTTGCTTAAGATATAGAAATGGAATGAGTTACCTAATTTGACATCAAATTAATATGTTTTCTATATTCTTCAGACATGAATTTTTCTTTTGTTATCAAAGTACATTGTGTTATTCATTCTTATGCATGTCATCTTGTCTAACATCTTACATCATTACTACATTTACATAGTTTATCCATCGGATCTTGTTTTTTCATAACACATTTTTAATTGGAAATTCATCATCTTAACTCTAAGTTCCAAGTTTGTTTACTGGTATTTTCTTATCACATTGTTGATATTTGTTTCGTGACCATGATTACTTATTTGGAAACTTCACACACTACACATGTAGTCTTGACACCATGACACTTAAGAAAGATAGTTTTTTTTTGCTAATATACATAAATAAGAAATGAAATACGTTCTGTTATGTTTCTATGGTGACACTCAATGCATATGGTTCATGGAGAATTGTTTGTCAATCGCAAAAATAAAATAAAATAATAAAAAAAATTGGCACCCCTTTCAGACTATGTTACTGGGAAAGAGACACTCCTTTGAGAACAAGTGCAAAGCATTAAGTTACTGGAGAATTGTCTATCAGTCAAATAAAAAATAAAAAAAAAGTTAGAAGCATTATTGTTGAGAGTGAAGCATATCGTATTGCACCAATATCAGCACATGCAACCAATAGCAACATTTGGAACATGCAAATGTACATTGGCGTCACTCTCACCGACGACCTAGGATTCTTTGCTCTGAATAACGACCATTTCTCCCTCTTAATTATGTGTACGCCTTCACCTTCATCTTCACAGGATCTAGGGGCAACAACGACTAGATTTGGATCACATGTCGTCCTACCAACACATGATGGACGAAGCTCGATGTTGTCATCTGATTTTCCACAAGTTGAATATTGAGTGAGGTTGTTATTTTTAATGCATCACAAAAATGAAGAAAAGTAGAGGTTGAGCCGTACCTGAAGAAGAAGAAAAAATGCGAATTATTTAAATTCGTAATACTTATATACATGTTAAAAAAACGATTTACAAACATGTGAAAATATTGTACATAACAAGTCAAATTATGGACATAAAATTAGCCCCTACTTCTTGCTTAACTAAAAATCCAATGCTTAGTACCATCTAGTTTATTTTCATGTTACTTTGTGACTAAGATCAACCCAATAATTTGGAAGCCGAAAACTAAAAAACAAATAAGAAAGTGAGCAAGTTATCTATACCAACAAATGATGATGATCCATGCATTTTAGTGACACAAACCGATCTATCACTTTCTAAAATATCTTGTAAACTTAAAAGCCTATCATTTTATAAAATTAAAAAATGACCTAAGTAAAACCTTTTTTTATAAAATCACAAATCCAAACATCTACTTAACTATTACAAATTTTCCTTCAAAAAATATTATAAAAGCATCTCCCATATACATTTAATCCTCATTTCTATCATTGTCAGATAGAACCCATAAAATGTTTTTACTTATCAATATCAATAATAATCCATGCAACACAATTTTTTAAAAGATTAAAAAAATAATACAAATCCAAGAGGTATAAAAGCCCAAGAGGTGTATAGTAATTTAGTTTATGGCAATAATTTTCTCCAATCCATCAAATTTATTCTTCCACCCCACCATCAAAAGCTTCTTTATGTAGAAGAAGGGCATTTATTGTGTTTTCAAAAATAAATTCTGAAAATGATCCAGTAAGAAAATGATGGAGGCAAGATATAATTGCTTTCATTTGTTTGGGGGAATAAGACGAATGGGTAGCTTCCTCATGCACTTAAAACAAAATAAAAATTACATTTCAAATTATATATTTTGGAATGTAATGCATCTCAAACTACACATTTGAAATGTGTTTTTGAAAAAGAAAATTGTGATAAGTACATCAATAAAGGTGAGAAAGAAAAAGGACCATGATATGTTAACAATTTTTTAACAATTTTTTGACAATAGACTATGTGTTACTATTTTATTAGTCCGTATATTCGAAACAGGCCAATCACGAACTATCACATAAACGATTGTAAAAAAATTATCAAAAAAATTGTTAAAAAAATATTTTCCNAAGAAAATGGACCAAATGTTGAAGTGTTTCAAACCAGAGTTAAAAGTAAGAAGAGTGTATGTATAGAAGATGGTTTTTTTTTTTGTCTCTTAATATTCATGCATCATATTTGTAATTCACACGAGGCCATATGAAAATACTATATGAAAAGTACTATATGAATGTACTTTCATCTTTGTACTAATAATTTTTTGAATTTACAGAAAGTAGAAAATTTTCTCTTTATTTTAAATTTTCAATACTTTATTTAATTTTAATATTTCATATATTTCCTTTTTAATCACATTTTAAAATTTTTATTTTTTAATTATTTTTCCAAATGAAACTGAGGATTGATATCAAGTATTACAAATACAAGCA
>NC_028354.1:14911053-14914333 GCF_000741045.1 Vigna radiata var. radiata | reverse complement strand
ATGCAATATTACTGGTGCATGCTTGGAGTCTATTCATGGTAAAAATCGACAGCACCGCAGCCCGCTATTCCCAATGTCAATGTCCGACAGCACCAGACTTTTCAAGAGTGTGAGGCCTGAAAGAACAAATAACTAATAATTTTAAACCACAGGTGATACTTCAAATGAAATTATTAATTCCTAAAATCTCATTTTCATAACCAAAACTTTTCCCCTTCAAAAAGCATTTTGATAGAACAAATTAAGGAAATTAAAATAAAAATATAAGCAAAACTGAATTAGAACCACCAGTGATCAGACCAAGCACGTATATATATACATTTTAAGCACAATGTTAAGGCTAAACGCTGGCTTAAATCCCCCCGACAATTTTATAACTGCAATTCAGATATTCAAGTTGGAATATGCAAAGTTTCACATGGATCTTACCATCTCAATATTTATTGTCTAATAAGATAGGTGGGTTTGAATCATCAAATTATGCCATTCAATCATCAGCTAAAAATGGCATAAAGGTATAAAGCCTCAATGCCTCTTGTCAAATCGTCAGGCACAGATGCCTCTTGTCAAATCGTCAGGCACAGATCAAGAAAACTTTGAGCTAGTGTTTTGAACTAGTGTGACAAATCTATTCAAACTTTGAACAATGCAATTACCATTTAAATGTAACTAAAGGAAAATGGTTAAATACTAGTGCAAACCTGTCAAATTAGCAAGCCCATCATCGCCTATCCTGCAAGATTCCAGATTCTAATACTCCAAATTTGTTAACCCTGTACAAATAACGATGATTGACGATATTCAACATCCTAGTAGCAATAATGTTAGGTTCCTAGTCAGTGAACCTAACCAAAACTCTCTCAATAGCACACGTAACAACCAAAGATGAAAGAAAGAACTATATTATTGCTGAAGAATGGATAGTCACTGTACACAGCATGAGTTTGGGAGCATAACCTCCCTTGAGAGCATAACCTCTNTACAGGCAATAGACCTGACTTCACAAAATACTCGATATCCCCTACCGCGTTACACTACCTCTATTTATAGAGGCTCTGACCCACTTCCCCTTTTTAACCGACACCCCNCACACGCTTACTCCTCAACCCCTCTATCCTATCATCATATATCCTAACGTATATCCTAACATTACACCCCCCTTCCAAACAACCTTGTCCTCAAGGTTGGAAATGGAAGGCTTGATCTCATGGCTCCTCTTCATCAACCTGTTACCCACTGGATGCTGCCCTCTAATAAAAGTCTGGAGGCTTGGGTGGTGGCAAATCCTCCTCCAATGACTTCCACTCTTCCTGGATTCTTTTAGCCCAATTTTGTGAAGTCCTCAAAATCTCAATTCTGACTTCATCGGCCCTTGTAGCAACAACACTTTTGGCAGCTACTCCATCTACTTGCAAACTCTCATATAAAATTTCCACGCTCCCCCTCTGTGTTACTGTTGCCCAATTCTCACATAGACTGATCTTCTGTTCCTTTCAACTATCTTTAGTAGAGTTGGGGCCAGATTTTTCCAAGAAAGGTGCTTGAATTTTTTATGCCAAGTCTTGCACCCTTGGACTACATTTTCTTTGTTGCTTGGATGTGCTTTTGTTGATCCTTTGGTGTTTTGAACTTTAAAAGCATTTGCTGCTCCTGTTGTTTGATCTTGCTTGTCAATCTCTTTATAAGTGATCAACTCTTCTCTTTTCACCCATGAAAAAATTGGTGTCTCCTCACCCTTCCTAGCTCCATTATTGTCAGTGGCATCCTCTCCTTTTGCTCCCAATTGCTTGCATTTTCTCTTCCACCCGAGCGTTCTTTTGTTTTGACATTCACACCACAACCTACCACACCATCTCCACTAAAAACAGCAACTTTCTCAGCAGCAGCAACTTTTTCAGCAGCAGTAAAAACCACAGCTTTTTCTACTTTGTCAGCAACAGTAAAATCAGCAGTTTTTTCAACTTTTCCAGCAGCAGTCACACCCATGTCTCCATCACAGTTTGCAGCAGTAAAATCAGTAGCTTTTTCAACTTTTCCAGCAGCAATCACACCCATGTCTCCATCACAGTTTGCAGCAGTAAAATCAACAGCTTTTTCAACTTTTCCAGCAGCAGTCACACCCATGTCTCCATCACCATTTGCAGCATTGCCTTCCTCCCCACGAATATTTTCTTCTCTCCTATCCTGCCCTCTAATTCTTGCAAAACCATCAACACTCAAAACTGCAGCAGCTTCCGTTTCTCTTTTCTTCTCAAAAACAGACCCTCTGACTCTTCCTCCAAACCCAATTATTAATGCCTCTTTCAGCCCTTTCCAAGAAAGGTTCTTGGTTTTATTTTTCCAGACCCTGAACCAATAGATTGTGCCTCCTTCCATGCAGCTGTAAGCCAACCTGAACCTCTCCTTCTCTTTGACGTTTTGGGTGTCAGAAAACTTCTCTGCCTGAGAGATCCATCCCAATGGGTCCAGCCCCTCAAACCTGGCCAATTATACCTGCTGCCTCCAATTTTGTTCACCCCTGTCTTCCTCCATCTCCTCTTCATCTGAACCGTCTTTCTGCCCTTTCATGACAGATTCCTCACTTCTTCCTAGGCCCTTTATGTGAATCTTGATTTCTTGCAGCATTTCTCTTATTTCTTCCATATTTCTTCTATATTCTGCCATGTTCATTTTCGATTCTGCCATGCTCATTTTCTGACCGCTGGTCCTCCTCTCCAAGGTATTGTTTCTTCCTTCCATGCTCCACCCTTTCTTGATCTGGCAGCCCTCTCCTAAGGAGATTCGGCAGTCCTCCCTTGATGATCCAACAGCTTCTTGATCCTTCACCCCCACTTTGATCCGACAGGTCGGACCAATTTGTTAGGTTACTAGTTAGTTAGTGAACCTAACCAAAACTCTCTCAATAGCACACGAAACAACCAAAGATGAAAGAAAGAACTGTATTATTGATGAAGAATGGATAGTCACTGTACACAATATGGGTTTGGGAGCATAACCTCCCTTGAGAGCATAACCTCTCTACAGGCAATAGACCTGACTTCACAAAATACTCGATATCCCCTACCGCGTTACACTACCTCTGTTTATAGAGGCTCTGACCCACTTTCCCTTTTTAACTGACACCCCCCACACGCTTACTCCTCAACCCCTCTATCCTATCATCATATATCCTAACGTATATCCTAACAAATAATTAGGAATATAAAAACTAGTTGTTGAAATCTCACGAGCACTTAAAATTGTTAAGAGTTGGTAGAGGCTTTAGAGAAAAAATGGCCAG
>NC_028354.1:14902056-14909328 GCF_000741045.1 Vigna radiata var. radiata | reverse complement strand
GAGAGCAATGTTCCCCCACCCAGTTTTTGGTTATTTGCTAACTAGGAGTGAGAATAAATGCAAGAACTAGATTACAATGCTAAGAAAAAGCTATAACCAATGAACGAGACACCGTAATACTGCCTTTGTACAACATAAATAAACCTGAATTGCAATAACTATGATAAAAACCATATCACCTTATGATCAGTACCTCAGATAGACTTCGTGTCTGAATCCGTAACACATTTACAGCATCCAATATTGAGGAACTCAAGCTTTTTCAAACCTGTATTATAGAAACACGAATTAAATCTATAACTTAGTAATTTCATAATCATGATGCATAAAAGGGCATCCTAAGTAGGGTAGCATTTGCTAATATCTGAATAATGAGCCCCTTAAAGAAGCTAATGAAGGTTGGGTTGACTGGTAGGATCAAATATCCTTGACTCAAAGGTCCAGGGATCAATTCCTGTTGATGGTCCTCTATTCCCCCTGCCCCCCGCGCATAAAACGATTAAATGAAGTAGAACTTACCATGATCAGAATTAAAATCATTCCTGAAGAAATTAGAAACATGTATGTATCTGTGACATTTTAAGTAGAAAATGCACTACAACAGGTAAGTTTAACACAGTAGGAGGAAAACTCTTTCAGAAAGAGACTACCTCAGCAAAGATGAAAGAGTAGATTACACATCGATAAATAACAAGAAAAAGGAACATGCATCTCCCGCTGCTTGCTTTTGGTACAAATTTAACATCCTACAAATCTACCAACTAAATGAAGGGCGAGAAAAATGAGCAAAAGCAGAAACTAAGTAAAAGGTAATTCCTGCAACTCCATCTGTCCAAGGTGTAAAGAACTTCTAGACCCTTGTGTTTTTGGAAATTTAAATACCATTGAAAGAATATCTCAAGTATATTGGTGAACCCACATTCTTATAAAAGAAGTATGATTAACCTGCAGCATAGACAAACCAAGGTTGTCATCAAACATGACGATAATCATATTATCAACACAGTAAGCACAAAAGAACTTAAGGGGGACTACATAATATAATTAAGTTATGACAACCATGTACATAACTAAAGCTTTTTCTACGAGCATTAAGTTGCAGTGGAATGGTAACCATCATTATTACAGCACGATGTGATTCTAGGACCAGATTGGAGAACTTCAATGTATCTAGTTATTTAATAATGGGTCCCTCTACTAAGACAAACAGGGCCATAAACTACGACAACACTACAAATTAAATTGCAGTGTATACTGATGATAACAACATCCATTATAAGATAAGAAACATCTAAAATCCATGGTGATTTTAGTCATGGAATTTCTATTGTTGTGATGTTTAATTACAAATTCCAAAGACTATAAAGATGTGTCACGGGGTCGAGATATATATATGCAGTGTGTTTCTTTTGAATAAGTATCTACTCCTTATTCAATAGTGTTCTCAATTCATACATACAGTGAATCTTATATTGCAAAAGTTGCTATTGGTGATGAATTTAAGTGGAATTTTTAGCATTTGAACAATTATTGCAACTATTTAATTATTGTACAGTTATCAAGGCGATCAATACCTGCTGAAGCCATGATACTAACAGATAGACTGTCAATACCAATAAAACACTGAGTTATATTAAACAACTGGTAATCCAGAGTAAATCCACAAAACAAAATTATAAGATTACAGTGATAACTTATTAAGGTAGAAAATTGGTAATGCTTGAGGGCCCTTTTGTGGTAAACTTGAAGACAACATCTATATATAGCATGTACACATCCTTTGGAATGCAGCACCTCTATGGCCTTGTACAACTTCAAGATCAAATGGCCTGAGCAAATTCCAAATAATGTCTTAACAAACTGTTTAACCTACCGAGCCCTCAAGCTTCAAGCTCATGAGTTGGTTCACCTCAGAACCAAATTCATCCGGAAGCTCATTGAAGACATCACGGCAAAAGCCAGAGATCATTGCAGCCATTGCTTTTTCATAGTCTATTCCCCTTTGCTGAAAATAGAACAATTGATCTTCTCCAATTTTAGATGTACTGGCTTCATGTTCAATTCTAGCAGTTGGATTTTTCACCTACAAAGTAATTGTGATTGCTTTAGCAAAACAAAAGTATCATGGCAGATTGGAAGCACGGAGAAAANAAAGAAAGACAAAAGAAAATGGGAGTAATGCGGATTAGGTGGGGCAGGGAATAACTCCAAAATATTGATGACCTGCTGGTTCTTTTTCAAACCAACAACAAAGAGATAGACCAAAAGTCTCGGTCTAAGTCTGATTCAACGTTACAAATCCTCTCTACTTCAATTGATTATACTAAATCTCCGGCACATTCCCTCTCCTTGAGGATTCAACACTTTTAAATGTGAAGTTTCACAAGACCATATAGTAGTGTGGGTTCTGCTAACGGTTAAGATGGATTAAAAAACAAGCTTAGATATAAACTCCAATACCATCAAGGCCAATTCCTATATTAAATTCTGAAGTCCAAAATAATGATTTCCTTAGTTCTATACTATGGTTTATCCTCATGCATTCACCCCTTCCTATTCTATCCACACACAAAAATAAACATTTTCTCTGATTCCAACCAACAACTACAACAAAAGCCTATTCCAGTAGGTAAAGTCAGCTCAATAAATCACACAATTCCACTTTGTTTATGAAAACAAACTACCAAGAATCATTCCAGCAAGACAAACAAAACACACAAGAAAAGCAAAAAGGCATGCTACCACACACCTGAATGTAAGGATAGGTATTGGCAGCTGCGTTGTCCCCAATAAGCATGGAGTCACACTGCGATGAGTTTCGCGCATTGTCCGCCTTGGATAGAACCTGAACCAGCCCTCTATAACAGTTCCTGGAATGTCCAACCGATATACCCTTAGAGATAATCCTACTCCTTGTGTTCTTCCCTTTGTGTATCATCTTGGTCCCCGTATCGGCCTGTTGATAGTTATTCGTCAAAGCAACAGAATAGAACTCCCCAACACTATCATCTCCCTCCAACACAACACTCGGATACTTCCACGTGATCGCAGAACCCGTCTCCACCTGCGTCCACGATATCTTCGACCGCGACCCGTCACACACTCCTCTCTTTGTCACGAAATTGTAAATCCCACCTTTCCCATTCTCATCCCCAGCATACCAATTCTGCACCGTGGAGTACTTTATCTCTGCCCCTTCCCCACAGTACAACTCCACCACCGCTGCGTGGAGCTGGTTCCGATCATATGACGGCGCAGTGCACCCTTCCAAATACTCCACAAAGCTCTTGTCGTCGGCAACTATCAAAGTCCGCTCAAACTGCCCTGTTTCCAGAGCGTTGATTCTGAAGTAGGTAGAGATCTGCATCGGGCACTTGGTATCTTTGGGAATGTAGCAGAACGAACCGTCGCTGAAGACGGCGGAGTTCAACGCGGCGTAGTAGTTGTCATCAGAGGGCACGACTCTCCCCAAGTACTTGCGGACTAACTCGGGGTACTCCTTAATAGCGTCGGAGATTGAGCAGAATATGACCCCGGCCTTCTCCAGGGTTTTTCGGTGGGTGGTGACTATGGAGACGCTGTCGAGGACGGCGTCCACGGCGACGTTTGCGAGACGCTTCTGCTCGTTGAGAGG
Source organism: Vigna radiata var. radiata (assembly GCF_000741045.1). Taxonomy (NCBI): domain Eukaryota; kingdom Viridiplantae; phylum Streptophyta; class Magnoliopsida; order Fabales; family Fabaceae; genus Vigna; species Vigna radiata. Next base: position 14,905,694 of record NC_028354.1, on the reverse strand, counting down.
AACGCCGAGCTTGTCGAAGTAGCGGAGGAGTTCGGGATCGGCGTCTTTGAGGGATTTCAGAGGGCGTTTCTTCTGTTCGTTCTTGGGAGCCGAGTAGTAGCAGATATCCTGGAAATCGATAGGAGGATAGCTGTTATCGGACCAGGTAGGAACTTTCATGGACAGAAATTTCTCAAATGCCTTCAAGCGAAATTCCAGCATCCATTGAGGTTCCTCTTTCACGGACGAGATCAGACGAATAGTTTCTTTGGAGAGGCCTTTAGGGATCGAGAAGGAATCGATCTCTATACAGAATCCGAATTTCTTATCATAATCGCGGTTGCGGAGAATTTCACGGATCTTCTCGTCGGAGGAAGTAGCGGTTGCGGCGGTCTCTTTCACCTCGGCGCGAACCGTAACGTGGCGGGAAGGTTTTGGGGGTTTGATGTTTAGAGTTGGGGGGACAAACAATTTGGAGTGACGCGTGGGTTGCAAAGGTAAGGGAGAGATGGAGAGACCGCAAACGAGAGACGTCATCGACGAGATAAGGTTTGGTTTCACACAGATAATTAAACATAAGGAAAAAAAACTTCTTTTAACAACACTTTTTTAACAATTTTTTAACAACGCATACATAACAGTTGTGATTGGTCCGTTTTAAATATTTTTTAAACATAAATTAAAATAAACCAATAGAATAATGACCGTTGTCAAAAAAGTCATCAGTATCATTGTCCTAAAGATAATTGGGAATTTGATTCCCTCCAACTTATTTGTGTGGGTGTCGTGTGTGCTCAGTGTTCAACGCCCACTCACTCTTCTGTCACAGCTAAAATTTGTTTTTCTTTGTATTTTTACTTACCAAACAGTCAGTTATTTGAGTTTTATTTTGTTGCAGTTTATTGGATATATTTAACTTTAATATTTGAAATTTTTTTTTCTTTTAAAAATACTCTTAAAAATAATTTTTTTTTATTTAAATTCTTAAATCAAAATGTTGAATGCAAAAGTTGCACATGTTTTTGTAGAGAAATGGTACTTTGAAACGCTCAGAGCAAACGACATTCATTTGACACGGGGACCCATTTGTGGTGAATGTTAGAAAGGGTATATTTGTCATTTGAGTCTTTAGACTGCTGTGGTGGTTTGTGAGAGAATAGATGAAACGGTGCGTATATTGCATTAGGATTCTGTTTCTAATTTGAACTTTTGAAAGGTCGATCATTTTCGCCCCAGGGTTAGAGTTGAGAGAGAACACGAGAAAGAAAAAAAAAAGGAAAACTCCTTGGCTGCCACCGGAGGCTGGACGTGATCGGAAAAGTTCATACCGACGAAGTTGAAGTCAAAGGCTAAGTTCATACCGGACGTGATCGGTGTGGAGCGCGGAAGGTTTGTCCCCTTTCTATTTTCTCCCCTTTGTACTGTTTGAAGAATATAAAGTATGAGCTTCTTCTTCCTTTATTCTTTTGTCATCATTTGTCTATCTTTCCTTTTATTTTTGGTTTATTTTCGAAAACACTAGACTAAAGGTAGAAAAGTCGTGAGAGAGAGTTGCGGTAGGTGTGATACCCCAAAATATTATAATACATATTTCTCTTCTTTGCATTACTCATAGTAAACATTTCTTGTTGTATGATAGTGGTCCGGTGTTCAAGTGTTAAGTGTATGAGTCTAGTAATTTTTTTCTGTAAGAATATCATAATATGTACGAGTAATTTTTTTTAAAAGTCAGAATATGTATCCAATACAGTATGAAATTAACTGTCTATGATTTTATTACAGCACATATAATACTTGTTTTTGGTTAAGGAAAACTGTAACCTCCTTTTAATTTTCTTTCTTTACGTGTTTTGTATTCTTTTCCCCACTCATTTTCATTGGTTTCTCCTTTCCACGGTAGCATTCTTGACTGATTGAGGCTGGACACCGAATTTATCTTCATGTAACTAATGGGAGAAAACATACAAGACTTGAAATGAAGGCTATGGAGACTTTAAACTGAAATTAAGGAAGATTAGGCTCCTTGATTTAGGAAGCTTGTGTGTGTGTGATAGATAAAATTCTCGATTTTCACTCTGAGGTGATATAATGAGATTGAAGTTCTCCAAAAATGCCATAAGGTCGTGTATGTTCTGATGTAGTGGTCCTACACTCACTTGTTAATTATATAATTCACAAGGAACCATGTAGTTAGTGTCCTACTTACATATAATGGATTCATATCTTCCTCTATTTAAATAGCACATTGCTAGTCTTGGAAGAGCAACCAAGTGGCTTGATTCTTTATTGACAAGACACTAGTGTCTGTATTCCTTCTCGGGTGGTATGTTAAAATATTCATTGAAGTCATGAAAGTTAGTTTGAAAGCTTGATTCTGCCTCTTGGCATATTAATGAACAGACTCCTCGTTGGGTAATAAATTACTTATGTTACGTATGTCCCTTCTTGGCCCACTTAATTTGGAGATTTATGATGCATCAATTTTCTGATTTTAGACCTATATTATGTACTATAGTTCTGTTTTAGATAATAGTTAAATAGACTCTAGTTGTTGTTGAACCTTGGTTACTAAGAGAGTAATTAGTTAAGCTTCACTATTCTGATTTGCAGTAGTGTTGTTAGTAGTGTATCTCTTATTAGATAATAGTTAAATGTGCATATTTCTTTTACTATTTTGATGTATTTTAATACTTGGACATGGTGCTTGGCAAAAACTGATGGAAGGTATAGATTGTAATCACCAACTAATGGCAAAAACAAATCAGAAGTCTAACTGTAAATGGATTTTCTAAGGTCAGTATGTAACTTTTTTTAGAGTTGAATGGTGTGTTGTTCATTCATTCTTATTTTATATTCAAATGCTTATGGTCTATTTCACAGTATTTCACAGTGTGGTTGCAATTAATGATTTGACATGGAGGCCTATAAACTTGATTATGATGTTTTTGATCTGTTTTCATACAGGCCTTTGCAATGACGGGTTGGCGCCTTGGATATATTGCTAGTCCAAAACATTTTGTTGGTGCATGTGGAAAGATCCAAAGTCAAGTATGCTTTATTATTTTTGGCCATATCATCAGCCTCATCCAATGCTATACTTGTCTTGATTTCCCTTTGATACAATCTGCAATACATCAAACGGATTTATCATTTCATTAAGCTTTTAGCATTCATTTGGAATAAGCCGGACTATTCTTTCTATACCATATTATATGCGAGATGTAGTGGCTGATGCATCATATTGAATTTAGTTCACTTCAGGGGCCAGTAGTATTGCCCAGAAAGCTGCAGTTGTTGGGTTAGGACTAGGTTATGCTGGTGGGGAAGCAGTTTCTACCATGATTAAAGCATTTAAGGAGCGAAGGGATTTCTTAGTAAAAAGTTTTAGAGAAATAGATGGTGTCAAGATATCCGAACCCCAGGTGCAATTGATTTTCCTATTAATTATCCACCTCTTTTTTTGTCTCATCCTTTTCTTGTCTGTTTTTCCACTTAAACACGATTCTTCTCTTTTTCACCGCAGGGAGCATTCTATTTATTCATTGATTTCAGCATCTATTATGGAAGAGAAGTTCAAGGATTTGGTAAAATTGAGGATTCTGAGTCCCTCTGTCGATACTTACTGGATGTTGGCCAAGTATTCTCATGTAATTGGTTCA
>NC_028354.1:14839742-14901846 GCF_000741045.1 Vigna radiata var. radiata | reverse complement strand
AAACTAAGAGGAATAAGTTAACATTCAGCAGCTTCAAAAATAGTAATGAACAGGAATCACAAAGAACATTCTTAAAAGTAAATATAAAATAATTTCCATTTTTTCAAAATTTATACAAAATAATGACTATATTACTTTTTATTAAAATTATTTATGTTTTATTAAATAATAAAACACTAACATTGTGCTATAAAATTTTTAAATTATAATTTATCTTCAATATTTGTATAAAAATGCTTAGAGTGAAGAAAATAATAATAGTAAAATATTCTATAAAAACTGTTAAACATATATTACAAAAAAAAAATAAAAAATAATTTAAAATATATTCAAAATACTTTATTTCACCCTAAGTCACTTTAAGAATTAGAAAAATAAGACTCAATTTCATCTGATTAAGTAACAAGATATTATTATTATTTTTATTTCTCTTTTTACCTTATTTTATTTCATTATTTTAATTTATATTTATTTAACTTTTTTATATTTCATTTTAAGTGCTCTTATTTTTTTGTGTAGTAAGTGGTTATTTACATGTACAATAATAAAAGTGGTTTAATTCTAGTAGTAATGATCAGATTTATCTGGTGCAGTAAATGGTTATCTATTAAGTCCTATGTGGTTATATCTGGAAGAGGTTTTGTGCAACAATAAAAGTGGTTTAATTCAATAGCAATGATCACATTTATTTGTTGCAGTAAGTGGTTATCTACTAAGTCCTATCTAGTTATTTTTGAAAGAGGTTCTATACAATAATAATAAAAGAGGTTTAATTCAATATCAATCATCACATTTCTTTGGTGTAGTAAGTAAGTCCTATGTGGTTATTTCTGAAAGAGGTTATGTACACCAATAAAAGTGGTTTAATTCAATAACAATGATCACATTTCTTTGGTGCAGTAAGTGGTTGTCTACTAAGTCCTAAGTGGTTATTTCAGAATGGTATTTTGTACAACAATAAAAGTGGTTTAATTCAATCCCAATGACCACATTTTTTTGGTGCAGTAAGTGGTTATTTTCTAAGTCCTAAGTGGTTATTTTCTAAGTCCTAAGTGGTTATTTCAGAACGACCTTTTGTACAACAATAAAAATTGGGCTTAATATCTCCCTTGGTCCTCGTATTTGTGTGAAAATCTCAGTTCGGTCCTCAAGTTTTGAACTGTCTCAATTGGGTCATAATTTTTGTAAAAATGCACACATTTTACCCCAACCATTAAATGATCTCAAACGGCGTTAAGTTTAGCTGACGTGGTATGCTNACGTGTTGGCTTAATCCCTTCTTGGTCCTCGTATTTGTGTGAAAATCTCAGTTCGGTCCTCAAGTTTTGAACTGTCTCAATTGGGTCATAATTTTTGTAAAAATGCACACGTTTTACCCCAATCGCTAACTAATCTCACTGTGCAACAAATATCTTCTGCTATTAGTGGAATAAATAGCTCAAAGGTTGGTGATGAACCTATAGGTTACCAAGTTGGTTCATTTGCAGAAAAGGCTATGAGACTGATTGCACTGGTTACGCGAGTTTTTCGGTGACTTTATTTTTTGAGCCGACGAGATAATCTGTGTAAAATCCCTGATTCTCAGAGAGATGAATAAAATCTCAATTCAAATAAACTAAATAATAGGCATTGTGTCACGTGAAACACTGTTTATTTTAAAAAATAATTCATATAATTAAATAATACACGTCAGCATGTCTTCTGGCTACCACGTTAGCTAAACTTAACGTCTGCTTGAGGGAGTGGAAGTTGTTGCTGCCAAAGAAGATCTCTGTTATGTAGATAATATGAATACTGATTTGTCGACTGACTCATCACAATTTGACACTAAGATGACTATGTACCGTGAGGAAGGAGAAAATGAAGACACCACAAAAACCTCCCTCAACGAATCTTCACAGCAAGCAGTTTTGCATACATCATCGAGGTCTTCTACCAATGATAAACTCCATTCTATGGCAAAGAAGGTGGCATAGGCCAAAGAATCCACATATTTATTATGGAAAAATTATAACATACTTGTTTAAATATATATTTGAGATGATAGATTAACACTATATGTGTATATGTATTTAGTTATAGAGATTTATTTCTGGTTTATATGTACAGGGGTTATTTCAAAAACGCTATTTGATGTTTGCTTTGTGTTGTGATGATGACTGATTTTGGTTTTTGCAGACTTATCGTCATAAGGAAAAAGGGTTTTTGTGTGGATCTTTGCTAGAGTGAGAGATATGAGATGCCTGCATAAGTAGTACTTTGTATGGAATAAATGAAAGTGATAAATTAAATGGAAGTGGAAGTAATTAGAGAATTGTTAATTGAGTTGATAAGAGTGAGAAGGCATGTTCATAAAGAAGGGCCAACTGTGATTTTCACAATCGCATGCTGCATTATGCATTATACATTATTCTCTCTCTAAATGCTTTCTTTTAGTACTATTCTCTGCCAATACATTTTAATACTACATTCAAAACATTCTTCCATGCCTGTTGCCACCACACCTTTTCACAACTTTTTTTTTCCAACCTTGTAAACTAATATATATATTTATATATTACAATTTTACTTTTCAATAACAAATTATGTTATTTTTAATATTAAATATACTTTTTATCTTTAAATTTTGACATGAAATTAAAATTTATTTTTGTTTCAAACTTTAATATAGTTTAGTTTTCAAATTTTAAAAAAGAAAAAAATATAATTTTTTTAATCTAATTGAATTAAATTTTTTTATGTTCAAATAACGTTTAGAATATACTTTAACACGTAAAAGTAAAGAGTAATATCATTAAATTACAAAAGCTATATATATATATATATATATATATATATATATATATTTAATTTTAAATTTTGAAGACTAAAATATACTATAATATAAAATAAAAATAAATTTTAATTTTATATTCAGAAGTATAAATATATTTAACTTTTATGTTTATTTTATAATTATTATTTATTTTGTGAAGAAAATGGCGTCTGAATTTCAATTAATAATAATAAATTGCTTTGATGCAATAATGCATTCTTAACCGAAAAGAAAACCCAAAAAGTGTTATTCTTACTCACAAAGTCACACTTTGATTATGCCTTTCCTAATGTTACAAAATTTCCACGTTTTATACTAATTACGCACGGAATAACACATCAAGACTCATACATCCTATGCAAATTTAGATTTATTAAAGATAAAGGCCAAATTTATATCATAAATAAGAATAAATTTCTCTTTTTCCAAATCAATTTTATAAAAATAATTAATTTCAAAGTCATTTTACAATATAATATCAAACTTAATATAGTAATTAATGTTAGAATCATTAAAAATCTATTTTAATCAAAGTTTAGGCTTATCATTTTAATATTTAGGGTTAAATATATTTTTTATCTTTAAATTATCATGTAATTTTGGTTTTTATTATTTTTTGAAACTTTGATCTATTTTTAATTATTGTTTTTTAAGTTTTGAATTTAGTTTTTTCATGATAAACAATAATTTATTTTAGGTGACTAATTCACGCGGGAGGTGTCTCTCTGGTGATTCACCACCCTTTATCGTCTGCTTGTTTCTATTATGACATCCTTCCTACATTTGATTGCCTCCCCGCCTTACCTTCATCTTATCCTTTTTCGTTTCTTCTTCCACGGCAACAATGGAGCAAGCCAAATGTCAATGGCCAACCACATATTCTTGCTTTCTTTTAATGGCACTTCATTCTTCTCTTTTTCTCTTAAATATTCTCTTTTATATTAGATTGGAAAAGAAAATCAAAATTAAAATCACTCTTAAAATACTATCTCTCCGACCCTTTTTTTTCTTATCCATTCTCTATTTTCTTTACACCTATTCTCAAAAGAACGCAGATGGTTGCCTTTTATACTGTATGGGTCGGATGATCATATTAATCTTTCTTAACCAAACATGTCGGATACTCATAGAAATCAAAATACAGTTAATTTGATCGAACATGACAAAAATTCTGATTCAGGACGAACGGCCAAAGATGAATGTCCAGTTTAAGTTTATAATTAAGTTTTTCTATAAAGATTAAGATAAATGGTAATTAGAGGTATTAAGTTGCGATTAGACTGTGATTAAGATTTCGCTAATTTTAGACCCATGACGAAAACTATAAATACAAGTGAGATAAGTAATTCATATTTACTATATATTAATTATCATTGTTCTAGATTACCATACAGACTGACTTTGGTATGAGGATCTTTGACAAGTTCACCTCCAGATAATAGAGAAAAAACAAAGACCAAAAATCACTACCAAAAATTATTATAGGAAAAATTGTGAAAATGTTGAAAATAAGTCAGTCTCATACTCAAAACACTATCTTTATCTTTTAGGATGGAATTACTTTTTGTTTAGTTCATTCTTCCATTTTTATCCTAAATATTCTCTTTTATAAGAAAATGGAAAAGAAAGAAAAAATTAAAATCATTCTAAAAATATTGACCCTAGACCCTTTTATTTTAATGGAGACTATCAATAACCTTAATCAAGCTTTGTGTTGGAGCTCAAAAGTGCCTATGCTATTGCTAAGTTAAGAAAAAGAGGAATATTAAAAAAAATCAGTGTATAAAAATAATTTTTTATGGCACTCATGTTTGCTAGTGTTACAATATCTCTGGATTTTCTACTGCCATAGAGATTATGTAGATCAGTTCCAATCTATAAGATTGTGAGATGATATAGGTCCACTTTACATTAATTTGTTGAAAACTAGAGAATGCAATGTATTTTTTGCATTAATAATTTTTAAAGGGAATATGGTTTAATTTTTCTTTTTTGAATATAAGTTGCTTTTCTTTTTTGAATTGGAAGTTGACAAAAACTTATATATTGATTATGCTTTTGATATTGGTACGTAAAAAAATTTTGCAAATATTAAAAAATAATTGCATTTGACAAATATATTATGCGATATTATTCAATAAAAAACCAAATTCAAATATGAACTGATTTCATTGATTATCTGTTAAAAAAATCGATAGAACAATATTTTTTTTTCTGATACCATTTTATTTTTTTAAAGAAAGTCAAAGTTTAAACGTGTTTATAAGAAGATTCAAATCCAAATTTGGTCAAATTAACTAACTCTAGTGGAATTTAATTGACTTAATAAAAGCCAGAAAAAAAAACACTGAACAAAAAAGAAGCTACAAAAGTATGTTTTATTTTTCTTCTTCAAACACCTTAAGAAAAAGTTTTTTTTTTTTTTTTTTTTTTTTTTTTTTTTTTTTTTTTACAAAGCTAAATTAGATACTTAAACTATGCCATGTGGAACAGTGCCTGAGTTCGATTTCAACAATTTCGAACGTTAATATTCTGTTACTGTTTCTTTCATTTTATTGTACTTCTTTGTTTGTCTTTGTCATTTTGTAGGAGCCTTCTTTCCCCTGTCCACATATGTTGAATGATTAATAATAGATGTTGTCAATCATAAATAAATATCAATATTATTTATTATATTAAGAAAATAAACACAATTAAATACTATTATTTATAGCATTTATCATCCTTATACAAAGAGTTGCATGACCAAAACTAAACAATATAGGTCAAACCACATAACAGTTCAGCAATTAATGTATTTCCAGTATTCAATAATGAGATTGTACGCTAAATCTTCTTAAAATATTTTTTGGACAACTTGATTGATTAATTATTGTTATTAATTGAGTAAATTATTAAATACAATCTTTAAAGACACCTTTTCTCTTACCATATGACCTGTTAAAAATAAATAGATTTGTCCTTTATTGTTATCAAAGAAAGATGAAAAATAATTTATTTATTGTAAGGGGCAAAATTATATAAATTTGAGATTAAAATACGAATAGTTATTTTAAAAACTATAATCAAACATTAATCTTTTTTTTTTCATACAATACTAAAAAGATGTTGTAAAGAGAAATTGGAAAAGAGTATAACGTTCCTTTTTTTTTTCTGTATTTATTATTATTATTATTATTATTATTATTATGGTTGTTGTTGTTGAATGAGAAAGAAAACAAAAACAAAAGAGTACACAGCAAACATGAAACCCTTTCCTCAGCACTCTTTGCTGGCTTCATCACTCAACCTTTTTTGTCTGTCTGTCTCTCTCTCTCTCTCTCTTACACACTTCCATTCATGCTGCTAAATTTTCTATTCATCTCATTTTCTTTCAACCCCACATTCTTTTTCTTTCTCTCTTCTTCCCCTTCTTTCAAAGCATTGATTTTCATCTCTTTACTTCACCCTTACCGCGTAGCCGGCGTCGGAAAATCCTCCCTTGTCTCAATTTTCAGGCGAACCAAATGCTACCCGCTTCCTAGAACCTCGCCGTGTGCCGGAAAGTTCACTTTTTTCTTTCTTTTCCGGCGACCCATTGTCCTCTTTAGTCTGCAGCAATGTCAATCTTCGACGGAGCTTTCATGAACACGCAGCTTTCCAAGCACACTTCTATCTTCGGGCTCCGTCTCTGGGTCGTGATCGGAATCCTCATCGGCGTCTTCATCGTCTTCACGCTCTTCCTCCTCTCCCTCTGTCTAGTATCTCGTCGGAACCGCCGCCGTTCTGTCGCCGGCTATAAGGTCGCCGGATCCGCCCAAGCGGCGAAGGAAATTCATACTATAGTGCACCTTCCTGGATCCCACATGCCCCGGCCTCCGGCGAAGGCGCCGGAGATCCAGGTGGAGATGGGGAAGGCGGAACACCGGGTGGTTGTCCACTGCGATAGGGTTTCGAGTGAGGAGAGTAAGGGAACGATGGGGAGTGGTTGCGAAACGACGTCGTCTTTTGGAAGTGGGAGTGTTGGTGGGCTTGGGCTTGGGCCTGAGGTTTCTCATCTTGGGTGGGGGAGGTGGTACACTCTGAGGGAGCTTGAGGATGCCACTGGAGGGTTGTGTCCGGAAAACGTGGTTGGTGAAGGTGGTTATGGCATTGTCTATCATGGGGTGCTTAATGATGGTACCAAAATTGCCGTGAAGAACCTCTTGAATAACAAGTATGTCTTTTTCTTTACTATAATTTCTGTGCTTATTGGAAACTTTCATGAATATGACTTTTACTCTCAGCTATAAATTTTCATAAATATGGCTTACAAGGTAGTTATTGTAAAAAATAACTAACATGTACTAGTGTTAGAAGATTCTTCTCAATGTTGAAGGTATGGTGAAGGGGAGGGTAATTTAAGGTAGCCTGATTGAACTCATGATTAGCTAATAATCAAGGTTCAACTGGGCAATTTCTTTAAAAGCCAATAAATTTATCATATAATAAGTTGAGTTTAACAGATACATAATTAGTCGGAAATTATTGTCGTTTTGATTTTTGTTATAGCAGTTTATAAACTTTTTATACATGATAATTTGTTAATGGATGACAGTGTAGAAGACTTTACCACTGTGAGATGTATTATTTACTGTAACATGATAGCTTTACTTTTATTCTGTCTCGATCAATCCTTGTTGCAAGTTTGATGTTTTGGTTGGATTTTGGAATGGTCTTCAGAAATCTCAGGAAAAATTAGTTGTCTAATTTATTTATGTTTGTTGATGTCATTATTTTCTGGTGATTCTGTATCATAGAGATGCATATTGTGTGATGAGCGTTCAAATATTGGTTTCCCTTTGTGAGCTGGCTTTTCTTAATTTGGCTCACATGATGAAAATTTTCGTTTGTGATTTTTCAACCCTGTGTTGCCCGTTGATATTGTGAATCTGGGGAATGACAAAAGCAAATGATTTGTTTTTTTGTCGTGTTCTATTTGGTTGCAAACAAGTTTAGTAAAATTTTGCTTGAAAATACTAATTGTAAATATTCAACTGTCTCTATTATAATTGAAATGATTTAGACATGCTGTTCGTTATTCTCTTCAATGATTGTCCTGGTGGCAACTAACCTTATATATCCTCGCCAATGATACCAGCTTTTTGCTGTAGGCCAGTGTTTGCTTCTTTTACTTTAACCAGTGTTTCTACTTTTTAACTTTTATTTGTGTTATCCTTGTCTGGTATGCTAGAAGTTATCCTTGAAGTGAGTCACTCGTGTGAAGAAAAGAATAATTTTTCTTTTGATCTCCTTCCTCCTACCAAATTGATTAATATTTCATTTCTTGGAGTTTTGTATTCTAATGTATTTTATTACGAGTCTCTCTCATATTGGATTGACTATTTCATATTTCTATCTTGTGATTTCTTGTTCCTGGTCTTGTGCTTGTCTTTATCTTAAAAACAAGTTATTCATGTTTAACCTTTTTTCAGGGGCCAAGCTGAGAAAGAATTTAAAGTAGAAGTAGAAGCTATTGGTCGAGTGCGACACAAAAATCTTGTTCGGTTGCTTGGCTACTGTGTTGAGGGAGCCTACAGGTATCAATATCTTCTCTTACAAACTAAAGAAAAATAAAAATTGATGCTATAAATGCTGTTTGGTTTGATGAGATGTGAGATTTGAAGTGTGGTATTGTTTTCACAGGATGCTTGTGTATGAATATGTAGACAATGGTAATCTAGAACAATGGTTGCATGGGGATGTCGGACCTGTAAGCCCTTTGACATGGAACATACGCATGAACATTATTTTGGGAACTGCAAGAGGGTACCGAATTTGTTATAAACCTTCATAGACTGGAATCCATGGTGATGTTTGATTGTTTTGATCGTGTGCTTTTGTTTATCTTTTCAGATTGGCTTATCTTCATGAGGGTCTTGAGCCAAAAGTTGTTCACCGAGATGTGAAATCAAGCAACATACTCATTGATCGACAATGGAACTCCAAGGTTTCTGATTTTGGACTTGCCAAGCTTTTGTGTTCTGAGAATAGTTATGTCACAACTCGAGTGATGGGGACATTTGGGTTAGTATGAATAAACCAAACATTTTCCTATCTTTTACCAAATTAGAATTAGTTTCAGTTCCTGTATGATGATTATTGTAGTCAAAAGATAGTGACTCTCTTTTCTCTTTCGGTAGTTATGTTGCACCAGAATATGCCTGCACCGGAATGCTGACTGAGAAGAGTGATATTTATAGCTTTGGAATCCTTATCATGGAGATAATAACTGGAAGAAGCCCTGTTGATTATGCTAGACCACAAGGAGAGGTTAGATGCCATCACTAAGAAAAGAGAACTGCTAATATATCTGCCATCTTCTCTCTTTTTTGGGCTAACAATGCATGTTGGAACAATTACAGGTTAATTTAATAGAATGGTTGAAGACTATGGTCGGGAATAGAAAATCTGAGGAAGTAGTTGATCCTAAGCTTCCTGAGATGCCATCTTCAAAGGCTCTTAAACGTGCTTTGTTGATTGCTCTTCGGTGTGTTGATCCTGATGCAACAAAGAGACCAAAGATGGGACATGTGATCCACATGCTTGAGGCAGACGACATGTTATTCCACAATGTATGTTCTTTTTACCTTCTTAATTTTACCTTATACTTTATTTGACTAAAATAAATCAATGTCATTCAACATGCCACCCACATAAACTTCTTTCCCTTTCCTATCTTAGGAACAGAAAACTGATGGAGATTCTTCTCGTTCCTATCAAAATGAACATAAGGACTCAAATTTAGACAAGAGAACAGATGGTGTCACTGATCAAAGTGAAGATGCTAGTAGTAGTAGAAATAATCATCAGGCCACTACATGGAGATGATAACAAGCTGATAATTAAATAGAACTACGTGCTTATTTTTTGGTCTCTACTGCTAGTTTGTCGATTCTTATGTCTAGCCCAATTTAAAAAGTGAAAGCAGTGTTGCCCCTTTTTTTCTTTATTATATAAGTTTTCAGTGTTGTTATCAACCCCAATTTGGGATTCATTTTCAAGTGTATACTCTGATTCCTTGTTATAAAGTAAAAAATTTATGACCTATCTGTTCACAGGACAGTGTTAGATAAGCATTAAAAGTACTTTCAATCAAATTGAGTGAGTTTCCTTCGGCTCATCCATTTTGGTGTTTAGTTATCATCTTGGCCCCATCATAAGATGGTTGGATTGCTCAGCATATTGAGTGCAATTGGTGGCCCCAGTGTCATATGCTCGTTGAGAAGCAGACCCACCATCCAGCTATCTAGAAAGATGCAATTAGATTGCACCATCATTGCCAACTCCCCAAAGTTGGATGCTTGTGGGAAATGGACCTTTTCTCATTGCCGGCTATCCATTATGAAATATCAACCTGTCTTCTACCTTTTTTTTTTTTTTTGGCTTACAGATTACTCCATTGTACAAGCAAGCAATGAAATAGTAGCACAAGGAAGAAGTCTTCTGTGATTTTATTATTTTAGACTTAGGCTCTGCTATCTAAACTAATAGAAAATTGTCCATGGCACAGACCAGAAACTGATACACCCTTCTCATCCATCAATGCATATTTGCGTTATTGAATCTTTTGTTAGTTTCTTGTACTACATCAACTCTTGTAAATAACAACTATACCCTTTTTGTTGGACCATCTTTCACATTACAACCTTTGGCGACATAGCTAGATCATGTGCATTTATGTACCTTAAAGGCCTCATATTGGCTTAGGTGTAAGAATCACCAAAGCTATAAAAGGGGTCAGTCAGTAAGGCATAAGAGATTCTTAGACAGTGGAAACTAATGGAACATTGCAAAGAGTACAGTGTGATATAAGATTCTTATACGAGCTCCCAACACTTCAATGTATTTCTTCTATCACACTATTGTAGATTAACATCGATTGAAATATATAACATTAAAAGTATAATTCGTTAAATAAAAAGTGTACTATCATACTTTTATAATTTATAATACATTTTGGTCAATAACAGAAGGTTTAGTCCATGTCTGTCATATTAGAATTGAATGGTCGTGGTGTGAGACAATGTGTGCTTAAACTACCCCACTGTACTGATGAACATAAGCTTCTCTAGCATGGACTTGCTTTTAGAATTTTGAAAAAGACCTTTCAATAACCTTTTATGCAGTAATGTTTGTGTTAATGTTGGTGCTTTACACCCAAATGGAGAAGCTGTAATTGGTAACTGAGGATCAAACAACGTTATATCTGGTAATGTCATACTAATTTTAACATTATTTGGTTATGATGTCTTAAAAGAAGATGGTAACTTGAAGTGTTACAATTTGCTGACAAATTAATTCGTTGTCATGTGATGTGTTTTAAAGGGTCGTTAATGTATTGTCTTGTCTGGTAGGCCAATATAATGTTATTTATTTTGCCATATTGCCTGGGCAATGTCTTGCTGTTAGAACTTGGAATTATTCTTCAAAAGATTCTAAAAAATATCCAGAAAAATGGTTTTAAATATTTGTACAACATTCTATAATTTATTATACCGGGGAAAATGAAATACATGTTATGTTTTTAAAATACAAAAATGCATTTTCTTTTTTTATTTAACACTGTTTTATTGAATATTAAAAGGAATAATAAAAGGATGTGAGCTACATGTGAGAAAATTAGTAGATAAACCAGCTAAGAAGTTCAAAATCTACCAGAAAGTTTAAAGTGAAAAAAAGATAGTTGATTAAATAACACGTATGGTGTATATGATTTCAAAGTTTGATTCTAAAATTAAAAAAACAAAAAATTTAATATTTAAAAAATCAGGCTATATATAATCAGTCGTCTATAAATTAATTATTTAAAAAATGTCACAAATGTTGGTATTATATAATATTTATTTATTTTTAATGATTGTAATAGAAAAATTAAATTACAAAGACTAAATTGAAAAGTAAAAAAAGTTTAAATACTTAATAAATAAATAAAAATTAATAAAAACTTGTAAAGAACTTAAAAAAACTTAATTAAACTTAAATTATATAAATATTAACTTTATGTAATTTAATATATTTTCTATTGAAAAAATTTAAACCTTTTATTCTCTACTTACATGTTGGTTGGTTTTAAATTTGAATTTTTAGACACTTAAAATAGGCTGAGTGATAATAAGAAATTTTAAAAAATTCATGGTGTTACTAATTGTAATAAAATATATTAATGAGGCTTGCTTACGTAATTACACACATGGAAACATGATTTTTGTAAGATTGGGTTGAATTGATGGAGAATTTAAGAAAAAAAGGATGAAAAATAATTGTTTGTGGAAGAAAAATGATTATGATGTTATATAGTTTGTATATGGTGGACATGCCTTTACGTGTTATAGTTCTACCAATATTAAACCATCAAGTTCAATTGTGTTAAATTCTTCGAACAAGTTCTCTCACACGTGCTTTATAAAGTTGCTTATTCGATCGGCACTTAAACACAAGAACACCAAAATGAGAAGATAACAAGGCGTGTGCTCAATAGGAAGTATTCAGGATATTCGATTTTTTTTTTCATATAAAAGAAAATATGAAATGATTAAATGATATTTTAAGAGATATTTGTTAATGTAATTAATATATATTAGTAGAATATGTGATTAAATTTTAATTATGTTATAATATCTTTTAATATCATATATAATAAAATATATGATTAACCAAGTAAAATTGTATTATTGTTATTATTCTGCTAATTTAAAATATAAATGATTGTTATTTATGTTGATATTATTTTATATTCTTTTGTTATTATAATTTTTACAATAATTCTTTTAGGACCAGAAACCATATAAATACATGTGATATTTCACTCAGAAATATAAACACCCTTTCATATTTACTTATATAAATTCAAATTCTTTTAACGGAAAGTTTTTGCAGGTAGATCTTTTCTACTCTAATCCTCAAGAACACTTTTAAATCTTATCACATATCCAAAAATGCTCTGGATCTTAGTAAGAATAATTGACGTCCACGGTAGAACTTAAGTAAAACTTTACCTGCCTCCACTTATTTATTTCAAAACATAAAATAGAAAATATAAGTTAATCACATTAGTTTTACTCGTAATTTTTTAATAAATAAAGAAGGGTTAATTAAGTTTTGGTTATTAAACTACAATTTTTTTTTTCAATTTTAAACTTTGATCTTGTTAAGTTCTCATGTTTAATAAATACATCAAAACAGTCCTCTCGGTCCTTGTTAATTGTTTTTAGTATAATAAACGACGAATCATGTCGATTTTAAGACATTAAAAAAGGAGAAATTGTGAACTATATCCAGCATCATTTATTGTTTGAGAAAAAAAAATATAGTTAACTCATAAAAGAAATATTCCGTATCATATATAATTGGATCTCTTTGGACTAGTTTTTATTTATTTATTTTCAATCACTAAAAAAAATGTGTTAAATCACCTTTGCATTTTTACTAAGAAAATGTATCCAATTCCTACTTAGAACTCTATGCAGATTTTGCATTTCTTGCTGTCTCCTTTGAATTTATATGAAAAAAACACTTTTAATATTTTATATATTGACTTTTAACAATTCAATTCAGGTGATGAAAAAGGATTTCAGGATGCATGTTTATCCTTTTGCTTGTTTTTATGGGAAAATCCCTAATTCAGTTCATTGCCAGCTATTTGTGCTTATCTTGGAAAATTAGTGATTGATTTGGCTTAATGTTCCAGATTAAGGTACTTTTTTCTATTCGCCTTTGCTTAGAAGGAGACAACCTTATTAAGAAGAAGAAGGAATACCTTTTGGAAAACACCTTTGTTTGGTAAGGGATCAATGTTTGTGGACAAACATCACATTCAAAATTGTTCTTTATGTAAACTATAGGACAACATTTCCCAATAAGGGATTACTAAATTTCATCTTCATCATCACTCGATTAACTATTATATTATATTCAATCCACTTATTTATTAATGTCAAATTAAAAATATTTTAAGAAGCCACATCAAAGTAAATTGAAAATTGAAAAGTGTCAATTTTTTTCAAACAATAAGATTGACTTAATTTGTTTAAATTTAATATTATATTTAATCAAATCACTTGTTGTACTCTAAGACCACCTAGTTAAACCAAAGGGTCAGTTGCTGATGTGACGATTTTTTAATAATAAAATTGTGTTAATTTGGTATAACTTAATCTTATAAATAATTTTTTTAAAATAAACTTATATATGTAATTTCAAAATAGTGATAATTTTTTGACAACAAAATTATATCGATTTGGTATGTTTTGTTGTTGTACAATTTTTTTTTTCAAATAAGATTCATATATGTAATTTCAAAAGCAAATAGACCCATATTAAAAAAAAATATTTATCCATTGTTAATTTAAAATGAATTAAAGTATTTTACATAAAAAAAAAGTTTGTTTTTTAGATAATTTATAATTATTAAGTCACGGACCAATACTTATATTTATAGTAGGATTGAATCTAAAAAAATTGTAAGCATGGTATAACCTAAAAAACAATATTGGGCTTTTTGGAAAAGTATTTTTAAAATTTTTATATCAAAATTTAGTTTAACAAGAGAAAAGCTTACAAAATTTAACGGTACAATTAATTATTGAACTCTTTACATATTTAGAAGCTAAATATTTTTCTCTCCTTCAAAAGCTAAATTTTTATTTACTATTTTAAACATAGAAAAACTTATATATTAAATATTAAAAAACAATATTAAGTCTAATAACAAATTATTACATAATAAATCTTGATCTATAACAAAAAGATACTTTTGTATTGATGAAGTGCGCGTTTTAGCAATAAAAACACCTTTTCCCTCTATATATATAGTGTGGAACTGGCAATGTATAAGAACCGTTGATTAAAATTAGAAAGAGAAACATGAACCGTACAATTAGAGCCGTTAGATGAATCATGTTGCAGCTGAGCTCGCCAAATTTGAATGCTACTGCCGACAATTATTTTTAATACTAATTAGATAAACATTATAGTTAGCTCCAAATTAAAAATATTAAATTAAATGAACGACGATAAAATATTATGATTTTTCACTCTGCATAAAATGATTTTATACTTAATTAATATAAAACTAAAAGAGAAATTATAATTATATAAAAAAAAAACAATGAAAAGAGTATTAGAACAAAGAAAAAACTTTCGTCACCAAAAAAAAGTTGGGCAAGGAACCAACAATATGATACCACGTGTTCAATGTGCACAGGATCTGAAGCCAAACCTGGTAGCTTTATCATCACCTCCCTTCATCATCCACCACATACAAATATTGATTCACACACGCAGAAACTCTATCAAAGGAACAAACCCAAATCAACAAACCAACCCTAATCGTCTTTTCCGGTCCGATCCTTTCCCAGGTTGACTTCTTTCACCATCTGATCCTCTCTCTTAACCTATTTCTCAATCGAAGTTTCTATCGTTTAATTTTGTGTAAACCTCTTGGAAGGAAATCCCCCAAACCATTTTTGCGTCTTTTAGTTGAAAATCTTAAGAATTGGTAAAGTTTTTGGCTTTGATTTTTTCCTAGTTCCTTGATCTATCGTGTTTGGTGAGGTTCAGATGATTTGTTTGTTTGTTTAATTTTTATAATTTTTTAGTTTTTATTGGAAATAACAACTTTTCCCTTTGAGATTAATCGATATGGCTATATCTGTCACGTGTGTTTTGGGAGTGATGGCTAGAAACTCTATGAAATTTTTAGGAGTGATGGCTAGAAACTCTATGAAATTTTTTAGCTTTCTTGATTTGGGAAAAGGGAAGGAGGGGGGAGGGGACAATTTTCATTGGTCTTTGATTTTGTTAATCTCTGTTTTTTCTATTTCTGATTCCCTTATGTATTTTTTTCGGGATGCTAAGAAAAGGAATATAAGTGAAAATTTCTGATATTGGAATTTTGTTTCTTCATTTTTCGGTACTTTTTACTTTGTCCGCCTTACTAGCAAGACAATACTTTTAGGATTAGTTTGTCACACTTATCTCACACCTTCTCAGAACTCGAATTTAAAAGCAAAGTATATACTTTCATAATAATGACCTAATTAGAAGGGAAGGGGAAAAAACAATGTTTGCAGTGCCTAATGAAGGGTAGTTGTTTGACATTAACCATACCACTTTAGATTTAAACATTTTATTCAGGCGCAGAAATACTAAACTTATTGGACAAATAACTCGTAGTGTACTGCTTCTACTTAGTGACGGTAGATTTTGATTTTCTTTTTTCATCAATGTTGTATCTTACTACTTCCAGTCTTTTTTGCTGCAGTAAAAGTTCTAAATGAGTCGTGCGCAGGATGCAAACCGATCGTTCTTCCCTTTTGGAAATCCTTTTAGGATGATATCTCCTAGAGGCACTAAAATAACTTCAGAGCTGTTTTCAATTTTACAAGCTTTTGAAGTAACTTTGGAAGAGAGGCTCAAAAAGCTTATTCACGAGAGCAAGGATGAGATCCTTAGCTTGTCTTGGATGACTTTGGCGATGCAGGCACTTTCTGAGAGTTATAATGACATTAAAATTCTTATAGCAGAGCTTGATCTCCCTGTTAATGATTGGGATGAGAAATGGATAGATGTGTACTTTGACATTAGCGTGAAGTTGCTGGATCTATGCATTGCATTCAGTTCTGAATTATCACGGATGAGTCAGGGTCATCTTTTACTTCAGTGTGCTTTGCACAATTTAAGTTCCTCTTCTTCAGAGCAGTATGATCGGGCATGTTCTTCACTTGATGGTTGGAAGCAGCATATTGGTTCAGGAAACCCTAGGATTGAGAAATGTGGAAGCATTTTGGATGGTCTTCTGGGGTCACTTGATCTTCCTAAGGTTAAAAAGTCTGCAAAAGGGAAGGTTTTGNTGCAAGCTATGTATGGAGTCAAGGTGCTCACAGTATTTGTTTGCAGTGTGTTTGCTGCAGCTTTTTCAGGCTCTACAAAGAATGTGATGCATCTGGACGTGGCTGACTTATATTCTTGGTCCGGAACCTTTAAAAGGTTGCAAAATCTTGTAAATGAGGAAATTAGAGTTAGATTTTCAAGAGGAAGATTTACTATTTTGAATGAGTTGGAATCTGTTGATTCCGCTGTAAAGGAATTATATCCTATTATCCAGCGTGTTATAGATCCCATCGAGATGGAATCACTTGCGAATATTGTCGAGGAATTAGGAAAATCAACGGAGAAGCTTTCACAGGGACTAGATCTTCTTACAAAGGAAGTCGATAGCTTTTTCCAAGTGGTCTTGACTGGTCGTGATACCTTGCTATCTAATCTCAGGTCAGGTGCTATTGTCATTCACAGCAACATGGGGGGTAACAGAAATGCACAGATTGTCAAATGAATTTATCGCAACCTAAGACTGGTACACGCAGATGGATGTAGGTATTTGGTTTTCTTTTTTATGATCGATGGTGCTCAATCATGTATGGCTTGTTATTGTATGGATGTTAGAATGATTAGTAGATTATATGGTTGTATTATGGTTCGGAAATGTATATTTGTGATCGCCTGTGTAATGTTACATAGTAAAATATATACAACAAAGTCACATGTGCTCATAGAAGTTTGTAATTTGCAGCCCTGTGATTCTTTCTATTCATTTGCTCATGAAATATCGTTTTTCATTATCCTGAAACTTGATGAACTGATTATCTGAGGGCAATTGACGGATTATTATTTTGTGATTGCATCATTGAATTTAATCTGTAGCATATCAGTACACATTGTACACAACCAAAATGTGTTAATGTCACAGATTCAGTTGAACATGGGTTTATCGGATGGTGAGCTATATTTCTACATTGTCATATGCAACTTACTATTTCATAGATTGGTTTATGCGCTTTCTTCAACTCACTTCTCTTGGTCTCAAGTTATTTATACCATTTTGTTTTGAATTTTTTTTGGTTGTCCCACACTTAATTGTCAGTATTGAATGCTGTAGTATAATGGTATATCTCTTGAATATCATGTGATGCAGCAAAGTGTTGAGTATCGTATGTTATTTGGCATATATAATTTTTTATCATCTGATATTTTGAAACTCACAGATCAGTTGCAATACCTTCATATCAAGGTGCGACATCTGATTCTGATCTCCTTTCACCTTAACGCAAAGAAATTCTTGCAATTGAGTGTGGCCTGTGAAAATTGAGTTGCTTTTGAGATCCGAAAACTGAAGTGAAATTTTGCAAGAGTACACACTCAATTTCTATATGAACTCTGAGCTGAAGGCTCTGTCGAAGGGATTGAATACCAGGTTTTGGGTCGATGATATGTTTCATGCCCCTCGATAAGCCCCTCAGAGTGTCAGGTGTCAAAGAAAACGAAGATGTGAATCTCTGTACACAATTAATATCATGCTCTAAGCTGGTATAACAGTTCTGCTAGCTCCGTTGAAGAGTGCAGATACAAGCTTTGTCAAGATGCATCGAGAATAGATAACTGAGCCACAAGCCAAACCACGTGCATGCGCCATCTGCATCTTGAAAAACGTGTTTGCCTAAAATTGATTGGATGAGATGTAAAAAAATGTTCCTGCAAAATTTTTACTTATGGCTCAAGTAGAAAAGTTGAAGTTGAGTCAAATGAGGGATATAGCCTAGTTTAATCAAACTATGGACGAACTTGACGGAAAAAAGACACTTGAGAGGTGATTTAACCACAAGTTCGCTTCAAAAGCACATGATACCATGAAAATCAAGTACAAGGATGATAGATATTCTCAATCAGTCAAACTAAAATATAATTACAAGCTTTATATATTCTTAAACAATCAAAATATCTTCAACATTAAAATAAATTTATTTAAGTAAACTATAATCATTTAATAATAAAATATTCACTTTACGCCAATTTTTTTAATTTTTTTTTAATAATGGAATAAATGTTGGGAGATGCCATCATCATTTTAGTTTACAAGGAACTACAACTTTCACTTAATATCTAAATATAAAAATGTAAAATGAAGTTTAATATCATAACTTAATATAAAAGAATTAAATTTATTATCAAATTCCTCATTGAAATTATAATTCAACAATAAATCAGTCCCACGGGTAAAATTTTCCTTAGTTTAAAGGCTAAATTTTGTTCATATCAGGAAAATAATGAAATACCATTTTATAATTAGAAAAAAAGGGTATATTTTAAAATGTAGAATTTTTTTATACAACGTTGACTCGCAAATTATAATACGTAATAATTATTGGTTAATAATAAAAGAAATATTTTACAGTAACTATATATGTAAGCGTTTCGACAAAAAAAAAATCTTTTTTCCTTAATATTTCAGTGTGGTACTGACAATGTACAAGAACCGTTGGATTAAAATTGTAAAACAAAACTTACACTTCTTAACATTTCTTGAATCACATAATACAACTTTAACTTAACCAAAAATAGTTATTTCCTATGTTGTTACTAACTTCTTTATCAAACTAAGGTTTTGTCTCTTAAAATAGCTTTTTTAAAAGACGTAAAATATTAAATACTCATACCAAAGAAATTAAAGAAAGAACCCCACACGCTTTCATCAACAACACATTCAATCACTTAAATTATCGCTCTTCAGTCAATAAAAACGTCTCTTAAGAAAAGGTGGCCAAGCCACCAACAATATGATAACACGTGTATACTTTCAGATAATTTGATGCCAAACGCGGTAGCTCTATCATCACTTACTTTCCTTCCCCCATCTACCACCAACAAATATTGATTCACACACGCCAAACCCTATCGAAGGAGCAAACCCAAATCAACAACCCAACCCTACTCGTCTTTTCCGATCCGATTCGATCCTTTCCGAGGTTGTTTTCTCTCACCCTCTTATCATCTCTCTTAACCTATTTCTCAATCAAAGTTTCGATCTTTTAATTTTGTGTAAATCTCTTGGAAGGGAATTCCCCCACAAATTTTTGTGTCTCCTAGTTGAAAATATTTAGAATCGGTATAGTTCTTTGCGTTGATTTTTTTCCTAGTTCCTCGATCTATTATGTCCGGTGAGGTTCAGACGATTTATTTTTTTTTGTTTTTTTTTTCAATTCTTTTTGTAACTTTTTTGTTTTAATTGAGAATAGCAACGTTTTCCCTTTGGGATTTATTGGTATGGCTATATACCTGACGTGTGTTGAGGGATTGATGAGTAGATATTGTGTGAAATTTTTAGATTTCTTGATTTGGGAAAAGGGGGATGAGGATTTTAATTTGCGAGCACAAATTTTGGAAAATGGAAGTGTAGAAGAGGGTATAATTTTGATTGGTCACAGACTTTGTTAATTTCTCTATTTATATTTGGTCTCGTTTGCTTTTGTAGGGATAGATTAGTTTTCGACTGTTAGTTTCTGATTCCCTTACGTGTTCTTTTGAAGATGGTATTTCTGATCTAGGAATTTTGTTTCTTCAATTTTGGGTACTTTTTTACTTTGACTGCCTTACCAGCAATAATTATTTGGGATTATTTTTTCAAACTTATCTCGCATCTTTTAGAGCCCCAAATTTAAAGCAAAGAAAACACTTATCATAATAATGGCCTAAGTAGAAGGGGGAAGAGAAGGAAACGGTGTTTTGCAGTGGCTAATGGAGGGTAGTTTTTTGACATTAACCATGCCAGTGTTATCATATAAAAAAATTTGTAACTGACCTCTTCCTTTCTCCTTTTTAATACTATTTTATAATCAAAAGATACTATTCAGAAGCAGAAATACTAAACTTATTGGATAAATAACACGGTGTGTACTGCTTTTTGTCAGACTGATTAGTGATAGATATTTATTTATTTTTTCATTAATGTCTTATCTTACTTCCAATCCTTTGTGTCACAGTAAAAGTTCAAAATGAGTCGTGCCCAGGATGCAAACCGATCATTCTTCCCTTTTGGAAATCCTTTTAGGATGATATCCCCTAAAGGCACTAAAATTTCTCATCAGCTTTTGTTAGTATTACAAGCTTTCGAAGCAACTTTGGAAGAGAGGCTGACAAGGCTTATTCCTGAGAGCAAGGATGAGATCCTTAGTTTGTCTTGGATGACTTTGGCGATGCGGGTACTCTGCGAGAGTCACAGTGACATTAAAACCCTCACAACAGAGCTTGAGCTTCCTGTTAATGATTGGGATGAGAAATGGATAGATGTGTACTTTGACATTAGCATGAAGTTGCTGGATATATGCAATGCATTCAGCTCTGAATTATCTCGAATGAGTCAGGGTCAACTTTTACTTCAGTGTGCGTTGCACAATTTAGGTTCCTCCTCTTCAGAGCAGTATGATCGGGCATGTTCTTCATTTGATGGTTGGAAGCAGCATATTGGTTCAGGAAACCCTAGGATTGAGAAATGTGGAAGCATTTTGGAAGGTCTTCTGGGGTCACTTGATCTTCCCAAGGTTAAAAAGTCTGCAAAAGGAAAGGTTTTGGTGCAAGCTATGTATGGAGTCAAGGTTCTCACAGTATTTGTATGCAGTGTGTTTGCTGCAGCCTTTTCAGGGTCTACAAAGAATGTGTTGGACTTGGACGTGGCCGATGTATATTCTTGGGCTCCGACCTTTAAAAGGTTGCAAAATCTTGTAAATGAGGAAATTAGAGTTAGATTATCGGGTGGAAGATTTGCTGTGTTGAATGAGTTGGAATCTGTTGATTCCTCGTTAAAGGAATTGTATCCTATTATCCGGGGTGTTGTAGATCCCACTGAGATGAAATCGCTTCCGGAGATTGTTGGGCAATTAGGTAGATCATCGGGGAATCTTTCGCAGGGACTAGATCTTCTTGCAAAGGAAGTTGATAGCTTTTTCCAAGTTGTTTTGACCGGTCGTGATGCCTTGCTATCAAATCTGAGGTCGGGCGCTACTGCCATTCACAGCAACGTCGGTGTAACGGAAATGCAGAGATAGTCAATTGAACGTGTTGCAAACTAACTCTGGTACACACACAGATGGATCTAGGTTTTTGGTTTTCTGTTTTATGACTGACGATGCTCAATCATGCCTAGCTTATTGTATGGATGTTAGAATGATTAGTAGATTATGTGCCTGTGTTATTGTTCTGAAATGTATATTTGTGATGTAATGTGTAATGTTAAATACTGAAATATATATAAAGTTACTTGTGCTCATATAAGTTTGTAATTTGATGCTCTTTAATTCTTTCTCTTCATTTGTTAATGAAATCCGTGTAATTTAAGAAGCTTAAAATGCGGCTGCTATGATTTTGATTTTTTATTTGGAGGGATATGGATGGGGAAAGCATCTTTTCATGTTGACTGGGAAGATTTTTGTCCTGAGACAGGATGAAGTAATTGTATGAGGGCTATTGTGAGATTATTATATTTGTGATTGCATCATGTAATTATATTTGTGATTGCATCATGTAATATAGTCTGTAGCATGGTAGTACACGTTCAGAATGTTTAAATGTCAGAGGCAGATAAAGAACTGGGGATACATACGAAAGACAAGAAGTCTCGGATTGAGTTATGTGCTTCGACTCTCTGTTCTCGAACACGGGCGTTCTATTTGGTGAGCTATTTCTACATTGTGCGTGCAACTTACTATTTCTTAGATTGGTTTGTGCACTTTCTTTAGCTCCCTTCTGTCTCTACTTCTTTGTGTACGCTTTCTTTTAAATTTATTTTGCTTATTCAGGACTTGATCGTCAGTATTTAATTCTGGAGTATTGCGTGTTATTTAGTATATTGTATATTTTTATCATCTGATATTTTGAAACTGTCAGATCAGTCACAATACCTTCAGATCAAGGTGCCACATCTAATTCTGATCTACTGTCACCTTAACTCGGAACTTTTTACAATTGTGTAAGTTTGTAAAAGAATTTACTGCTCAGCATTACTTGTTGAGATATGTGAAAATTGAGTTGCATTTCATGCTGTGTTGAAGGCATTGGGGACCAAGGATGTTTTCATCATCCTCGATAAGCCCCTCCGAATATCAGGTAGGTGGTAGAGAAATCAAAGATTTGAACCTCTTTAATAAATTGATAGCATTCTCTAAAGATAATCTGGGAGGGCACTGCAAGCTGTGTTGAAGAGAGCAGAGACCAAGATTTGTCCAAGATGATCTTTTATGAATCGAAAATGGAGAACTAATCTAGTCAAGTTCTCTTGGCGGTCTCTCATTGTGAACGAGCCACAAAAAAACCAAGCCACATGCATGCTATGGATCTTGTGAACATCTTGGTCTTGCAACAGCCTCTTCAACATTTGCTTATTTTTTCTCCTGTTTTTAATTTCTGGTTGAAATTAAGTTATTGATGCAACTTTTTTGCTGGAGAATTCTAAGTTGATACTTGAATATAAAGCTGTGTTAAATATATTTCCAAGAATTTTATCAAGCATGCTAACTTTATTCTAGATGATTGTTTTTGGCAGAGGATACTTGTGTCTTCTACAATAAAAAATTTGATGATTTTTCTTTTCTCAATCATTCTCCTTAAATCCCTGCTGAAAAAAACACAACACATTGCAGAATATTTTTATGTTTTAACAGTTCCAGTTTTTTGTTTTATAGATAAAAAGTTGTATATTTATTATTGAGTTTATGCTTTTTTTGTATAACTTTTTATTAATCAAGCATATTATATATGTAATTGTCATTATATTTAATTTTTGTATAACTTTTTAGGCGTTAATCTTTTGTCCTTCACAATATGTAGACAAAAGAAGGATTCCTTTCATCTATTTCTACTATTTATTTCTACGTTAATTTGGAGTTTTCATAACAATAAGATGTTCATACGAAAATCGGTGTAAAAAGAATATCGGGAGTGTCACATTACAGAAGAATTGCAAGAGAAAAAAAACATTATGTATCACTTTACATGCAACATGTTATTTTAGTACAATTTGTAGTTATTGGTTGTTACATTTCTAACAAAGTTACCTTAATCATATTGGTTGTTCAAATTAATTTTATATATCTATTTAAAATAAATCAATTATATGTTTTTACTCAATTTTATTTATAATGGTTAAACATAATTAATATAAAAGGTTTCATTTAATGATATATTTTGTCATTCGATATACTTAGATAAGTTTTTGAGTTCTCTATAAATTTTGTTTTTTTAATTTTGTTTGATATAATGAGTAGTCAAAATTAGTATATTTTTAAATTGAATATTTATCTTCTAATTTTTCTATTAGTTGGATGAATGATACGTGAAACAATATTACAACTACAGTAAGATGGATAACGATTTATATTACTTTAATTAAAAACGTGTTATTTAAAAAGGGATCATCACCATTACCTATATTAACAATGATAATAGTACATAGCGGGCTTTTACTCTCTATAGATAATATGGAAGTCATGGAAAAACATAAGAAGTTTTTACTTTGATTCTTTTTTCAAAGCTCTTTCATGTGATGAAGTGTTTTTGCTTTGATTCTCCTCTAATATTTAATGCTTAAAGACTCTGAATAGTTACTTTCATTAAGAGTTAAGTTACAAAAGATGACGAATAAGCTGGACTAAATGAAAATCATCATCAACGTTAGTTCAATGAACTTGTACTTGTGTTTGAATTAATTTCAAGAAATTGAAATATATGATATTTAACTTGTACTTGTGTTTTTTATAATTGAATTTTCATCTATTCTCATAGCAAGACTTTAACAAGCAAATTTTGATTAATGTTAACTCTGAAACTTACAGCAGCATCATGAAGGAAAGAAAACCCTTTCATTTCTATAATTTGAACACCATCCGTCTCTTAACTTGAGAAGTGTTTTCTTGATAATGTGAGAAAGACTATTCCTAAAACAACCACTTATCTCCAACATATGTCATGCTGGTACTACATTTCTTGAGTTCCAGCATGTCGATAGGAAGACTATCTGCAGGAAAATCACATGCTGTGATCTTCTCTGGCCCCTGATCAGGTAACAAACCACAAGGTGGAGGATTCACCCCACTTGTCATCCCTTCAATATCTGTGCAGGTCCAAGGCTGCTTCTTGGCCTTAGCTGCCATCCTTAGAGTCACATTGGCAATGCAGATTCCTGTAAATGGATCATTGGAGATTCCTTGAAACCTAGCAGCTATGGTTACATTATCAGCCACAACATCTCTGTAGTTGATGTTTTTTATCTCAGGTAAGGCATTAGGGTCATAGTGGCTATCAGCATGAGAGTTATAGTCACCAGTCATCTTAAATGCCCATTTCATAGTATGCAAGGTCATTCTCTTCACATATATGTCCTTCACAAAACCTCCTCTTCCCACTGCTGTCTTGATTCTTACCCCTGATTCAGTTTGGATGGCTGTGATGTCCTCAGCTCTCACATCTTGTATACCACCTGACATCTCACTTCCCAAGGCAATGGTTGCACTGTATGGTGAAATGCATGTTAACCTTCTTATCACTAGCTGTTTTGTTGGCCATCCAAATTTTATGCCATACTCATCCCATCCACTCTTCACAGCCACACAGTCATCCCCAGAAACTATGTAGCAATCTTCAATTCTTACATTTGTGCAAGAATCTGATAACAAAAATCAAAACTCAGAAAAAGGGTTTGAACAAACTTTTTAATCAATTCAAACCATGCTTTATTGTTCTCTGCTTCTTCTATACACAGTTTATGTTTGAAAATTTTGAAGTTGCTCATGAATGAACTACCAACCTGGGTTGATGCCATCAGTGTTTGGAGACGTGACAGGAGCAAAAATGGTGATGCCTTGCACAATAATGTTCCTGCATAGTATTGAAAAACTTGTGTTATAACATTGGAGGTAAAAGGTAGTTAGAGAGTAAATGCAGCAGTGACTATATTATATATGTAAGGACAATTTTTTTGCACATCTGGAACAAAATAAAATGGGATTACCTGCTATAAACTGGATGAACATTCCATGATGGAGAATTGAGGAGTGTTAAATTTGAGATTTGAATATTGTCTGAGAACATCAATTCAATCAGGTATGGACGAGTGTACTTCAACTTTTTTCTGTGAAATTGCTGCCACCAAAACTCACCCTGACCATCTATGGTGCCATTTTCTCCTGTTAACAAAAGGATCATGATTGTTACAATTTATCAGTGATAATAATAAGATAAAATACTAAAAATAGTCAATGTACTAATAATATGAATTAAGAACATAATCTATAGTTAATATTAAGAGTTTAATTGATATCTATAGGGATGTGTGTAAAATATATTTACACAAGCATCTACTTTATCAGTTATAAATAAATATATGCAAACAGATTTTGGTCATTAGAAGTAAAACTTTTAGATACATAAAAATGATTTTTTTGCCTCTTTACCTGTGACAATAACATCAGTGAGGTTTGTTCCAAATATGAGGCTTGTGAATCTTCCAGCTGGTGCGTCTCTTCCTCTGCCGTATGAAGGGAGTGGTTCAAGCACAGGCCATTCAGTAATATCCTAAATCATTTAATTAGTTCAGTAAAAAAGAGTTAGCAGTAGCACACATGAAAGTGTCAAAAATGTGTCACACTTGGAACCTTTTTCCTAGATAACACAAGACATGTGTGTAAGGCACTCTTAAAGTTTTTGTCTGAATGTAAGAATAGACCAAAAGTGTCAGTATAAAGTGGGGAACTTTTGTGTGTAGTTGAATTATTTAAGACTAATGTTGTCATCTCATATGCTTGGTAGAAAGTGGGGAATCTTGTGACACATTCTTTGCAGTTTCGTTTATTGGAAATCTCTCCTTATTTGTTACTCACGTGAACCCCTTATTCCCTATTAAATAAAGTTTATGAAGCCAACTGATTGGTACAGTAACAGTCTTTTTAAAACCAGAGTCAGTAGAAAAGGAATCAGAAAAAGGCTTTGGCTCTTTGTACTTTCAAAGGCTTGTGAGCAGTAATAAGACTTTGAAATTGGAAAGCTGGACAGTACTCATGTGAGTGATGAAAATTGTGAAAGACTGTTTTAATGTTGAAGCTCTAATTGAAATGATGGATTTTGAAAGTGTTTTCAGCAAGCACAGAATGAACAGTCATTATGCCTTAAAACCTCATATGCCTATTTTGTGAGCAAGAAGGTGTAGAAAATGGGATATACCTGAGAAGCAAGGAGAACAGCATCTTTGTCCAGATAGAGGGTGAAGTGGCTGGTGAGACTGAAGCTACCTGTGAGCCATTTTCCTGCAGGAACATAGAGCTGAGAACCACCTTCAGAAGCATACTGACTCAACTGACTTATTGCTGATTGAAATGCCTTTGTGTTGGATGTTTTTCCATCTCCAACGCCACCAAAATCTGTCAATGAAGCACTATGAGCTCTGCAGTTGATAGCGTTGTACTCTAAGGAAGTGGTCACAACTTTGGCTTTTCTGCTTTCTATTCTCTCTGAACTCAACAGTACAACCAAAAGGAGAGCAAAAGTTGTTCTAATCACCTGCATACATCCATGAAAACTGCTTATTAGAAAATGGTGTTATCTTGCTAAGAGGTTGGTTTTCTTGTAGAAGCAACAAAATAGTGCATATATTAAGAACAGAATATGAGAATATTGGTTAAAGTAGATAAAGTAAGAAGGAAGAAAAAGGGTCTTAAGTGTACCCTCATATGAGTTTTCCACAACAGCTCCATTCTAATAAAAAAGAACTTTGGAATTTGGTTTAGATATGTGTGGAGAGTGAACCTATGACTAGTATTTATAGTGGAAGCCACTAGGTTCATTGGTTCCTAAAAGCTCAAATTTCTTTTGATTTTCTTGCAGAAAAAAACATATCAGACTGTTTAAACTTAGTGATTCCTATGTTTAGGTAAATTTTAGATGATTAATTAACAAATCAAAGCAATGATAATTAGTGCAAGTGTTGATGAGGATGACATGATCAGGAATTTTCATATATAGCATGAATCATATACAAATTTCTCAGGAACTGGATTTGTTCTCATGTGTGAACAAATTTTCAACTCATGAATCATTTGGTAAGGAATTTTTGGTTTCAAATGTTTACCAGAATTTATCAAGATTCTACTAATGAATTTTCAATTGAGCACTAGCATAGAATTTTCTGACAACCTTAGTTTCTAACACAGTCAACCCTCATTTTCTTTAGGAATTAAAAGTGTCTTATATCTTCAAAGAAAAAAAATATGTGTAAATATAAATTATTGCACATCTTAACTTAGAAGGGAAGCAATATTTGTAAATATATTAATAAACATCATAAAAAATATTTGTTAATCTCATTTAAAATGTTAAAAAATTTATTGTCAATAAATTAATTATAACTATAGGGTGGTTACCGTATCTAATTCCTAATAAAAAAAATTAATCTATTATTTGTTAGATAATTATTTAAAAAAATACCTAGATTTTTTTAAAATGCACAAATATAAAAAATATATATTTTATAAATTTTTTAAAAACATAAATAAAACTATAAAAAATATAAAATATATATTAAATTTAATTTAACTTAATAAAACATAAATTACATCCTAATTTTAATTAAATTCCATTAGATAAGTACAAATATTAATTATCCACATTAAATTACACAAGTATTTTTATATTACCTAAAAATTGTTAATCTATTGAAAGGTTATCACCCTGAGTTTATTTTATCATTCACGTGAATGAAGAATATGTTAAAAGGACAAATCTGTGTTTTGTTGCTTATATAATAGAAAACAAATACACATACATATATTTCAAAATTATAAGTAGGTAAATAATTTTTTTTTTTGGTATAACTATTGAAATATATTTGATAATTTAAGTTGTGATTCAAGCTAGAAAATGTATTTTTTTCATTGAGTATTATGATTAAAATTTAAAAAAACTTTATATTTTATATTTTATTATAACTAAATGATCTAAATAGAAAATTAAATTATTAAAAAATATATTTATTTATAATTTATTGGATAATGCTATGAGATGGGAGCAAGTGGGCCAACAGGTTTCTCGTATTTTCAAATTGGGTCTCGTGAGTGGGCCCTGCCCCTTGCCGACCCACTTCACGGGTGGACTAAGCCTGTCATGTGCTTCTTTCAATCTCAATCTCCTACTTATAAATGAGTCAATGATTACAGAGTTAATTTGGTAAAATGTTATATTTTTTATTTATGAAAAAAATAAAAAACGAATTATATATAAATATTAAAATTAATTTCAGTTAAAAACATAATATTTAATTATTAAATAATAATAATAATAATAATATGATAAGACTGTAGTGTATATTAAATGTGGTGCAATTAGGGTTCCAGAGTATGTAATATAATATTAGAAGTGGTGGAAGTATTGTGTTGTGTTCCACTGAGTGATTAATATTAGATGTTCAGTGGGGGCTTGTGGATGCTATTTAATCCATGAAGATGACACTTTTTCGCCTCAAAATCCATCACGAGACCCTCTTTCTGTTCCCACTCATTCCTGCTGCTATCCTTTCACAATTTATTATTGAATGATGATATTTGATAAAAATTTTTGACAATTTTTTTTATAACGGATATCATTATTTTATTGATTTATTCGAATTTATATTTAAAAATATTTAAAATAATCTAATCACAAATTATTATTATTGTTAAAAAATTGTTAAAGAAGTTTTTTCTTTATTCTTAATCCTATTTTTCATTTCCTATGACATTATCTTTCCATTTACGAATAATATTATTAGGAATTTATTTTTTATATTAAATTTTTATTATGGTTTTATTTTAAAAGATATATTGAAAAGTAAAATATATATATATATATATATATTTAAACTATCTTAAATTTAGACTCTCAACAACGTAAAATTATTGAATATGATAAAAATAGAAGTCTTTACTCAATATTCAAGAATAATGAAAGAAAAAATATAGATGAAAGGAGTATTTAGTCTATTTTAAATTTAAATCCTAAACTATAATCTTAAATTAGTCATGAGATTAAAACAATTATTATAAAGTGTTTAAAAAATATAACGTTAATTTGTCTTTTTGAAGGAACAACCCTGGTCTCTTGATTTGGGTGGCTGAGAATATAGCATTAAACAACAACAAATTTGTGGGTAGTGGAACTAACCTAATTTTCCATAATCCAAACACTACAACATGTTTAACATTCACACACACTTTAGATGTTATATGTAATTGTCATAGACGAAAAGTGCAAAGCTTTATACCTTTTCTCCTAATACTCTCTTTAACCTAATCTTGTAAGTTGAAGAAAATTTTTCATTCATAATTCTCTCGAAAGCTTTTGTACATTATGCTAAAATTTTCATATTAATTAAAAATATCATGAAATTATAATATATAAATAAATGTAAATCTCATTTTAAAAATTAATTTTATATATTAAATTAAATTTAAAAAATTCACTCTCTAATCAAAACATATTTTGATAGAAAATTTTTAAGCATGTTTATAATATTAAATTAGACTTAACATTTAATTTATAACATCTTTAACACATCATATAAATATATTATATTTAATCATTCTACCAAATTACTATATTAACAATTCTTTCAAAAGTATTAGTAACTATTTTAATAATTTTTCATTATAGAATTACTCGTTCTATCAAATAGGTTATATTTAATTATATTTTATGTCAGAAACATACTTGCCTTTGAAGTAATACGAAGATAGTGCATGATATATTAATATTATATATATTGCTACAAAGTTATATTTTCTCTTTTGAAGACGAAGACGAAGACGATTATAACAGTGGAAAAAAAACTTAGTTCCTTCATGCTCACAAGATATTTAATGTTATATTAATCACTTTTTTACAAATTGATAATTTTAGCTAATGTTAGTATTTAAATAAATTGAAAGGCCACTTGTACACATTTGTTGTTTAAATAGATCAAATTGATTTGAATAAAAATATTTTTATATTTCTAAAGGTTCCAAAGACAGTGATAGAGACTGTTTTGTTTTGTCATTTCAAAGATGTGTTTGTGACTTATTGTTTTACACGTAAGGCAAATAAAAACCCTTGATGATTGTGATGAGTTTATAAAAAATTGATGAGAAAAGTATGCTATAAAATTAAAATCGGAATTTAGAAAACAACTACAATTGTTAATTATTGAATAAAACTATATTCCTAACTCTTTCCATTATATTTATATACTTTTATGGCTCAAATTAACCATTGATTATATCTTTAGTTTTTATTTTTTTTAAAACAATAATTATTTTGCGTATATTTATAGAAATTAACTCATTGAAAATGCATTATTTTCTCTATAAACGTATAAATGAGTTTCTGGCCGAAAAATGTATAAAACCATAATTATTTTGTTGAAATAAGTTGAAATTACTGTTGGTCCGTGATGGTGAATTGAGTGATTCCTATTATTTTAATTTATTAAATTCGATCCCTTACTAATATTTACTCCGAGAATCTACACTATTTCATTTTGGCTTGATATGGTTATGCATGTATTTAATTCAATTATTTATTTAAATACTTAAAAATTAAATTTAAAAATCAATGTTTAAAGTATATCTGGATGAGGATTTGATTGAAGAGAAGTTTTAGTTACAGTTTTAAAGTTTACTTTGTAGATAGATGAGAATACATGAAAGAAAGAAATAGTTTAGTTTACTATGAAATAATAATACAATGATATATAGTACATTAATTGGAGAAAGGAAAGATTAAATCTGCTCGCTTTTGGTTATGAGCTCTAAGATTGCCATTGCTTTCCTCTGTGCTCTATTTGTTCCATTTTGTTTGATCTGTATCAAATGTTCATACACTCCAAACTGAAGTGCTGCCAATATGAAGGATGAGTTATTCAAGCACAACTCAAGAAGAACTGAGGCTGCACATTCCTTGTTCTTGGGACTCCCTTCTCGCATGAACTCAACAAGAGTTTCAATGAAACTAAGTTGTCCAATCTCTTGTCTTCCTTCTGAATTTGAAACAAGGAGTAACAGAATGGAGAGAGCTTCATCAATCAACCCTAAGTTTACGTCCTTCAGCAACTGAACCAAGGGTGCTACAATGCCAGCCCTAATGGCCCTACCTTTGTTTGCTTGGTTCAAAGATAAGTTGAAAAGAGCTGTGATAGCATCTTTCTTCCCTCTAACTGTTCCATTCTTCAACAAATTCACCAAAGCTGGCAACCCATTTGATTGACCAACAATCTCTTTAATCTCATCAAGCATTGACAAGCTAAATAAAGTTGCTGCCGAGTTTTCCTTAGCCACACAACTTCCATTCTCCAAAACTTCTATGATAGCTGGAATCGCACCTTCTGATGATATAAGTCTCTTGTTACCCTCATCAATTGATAGGTTTAAAAGTGCTGTCACAGCATGCTCTTGTATTTTTGAATCTGGATACGACAGTAGTTGCACTAGTGGTGGTATTCCTCCACATTCAGCTACCAACACCCTGTTCTCAGCATTCTCCTTTGACACCATACGTATCTTCTCCACTGCTTTTCTTTGCTCTTCTAAATGGATGGACCCTAAGCTCTCAACCAAACTAGGAATTTCCTCTTTTCCTGGACAACTTTCTTTAGCTGAATCGTACTTTTTGGGAAGCTTGAAGTTGTTGTTCACACACCATTCTTCAATCAAACTTCTCAATGCGCAGTTTGGTGCCAATGACATGTGCTGCAAAGGTTGCCTTGTCTTTGGGCATGTCTTGTGGTTGGCTTCGAACCACTTCTCTATGCTTTCCCTTTCAAATGTCTTTGTTATCACAACAAATTTTCTCTCTCAGTGCAGGTACAACAAGGTAGAACAAATTCATAATATTTAATGCAACATTTTTCTGATAAAAAAACCATGTGTTTACCTGTCCACTTGCTATGATAACAGGATCCGTCATGATTTCTAGTGTTATTGGGCAGAGAAACTCGTGTGGGATGACCAAAGAGGGGCACCTCTCTAGCATCTTGGGTGCGACAGGATCATCAAGTACACTGGTTTCTGGCATGCCTGCAACGCGTTTGAATTTGTTGAGAAGTTTGATTATTCGCATAGTACTTTCAATCTGTTGCCCTTTTCTTTCTTCTGCAAGTTGCCTGATGGCCATTGTTTCTATGTTAAGTTCCTCAACGCTATGAAGCTCCAACTTTTTTGCCAGCCTCTCGATTATAGCACTGTCAGAATTTCTATCATCCTCATCAGAGAACACTACCATCATATCCATCGCAAGTTCTATGTCCTGTGTATCAGTTCTTCTCCTGGCTCGCTTCAGTTGCACGTGCATTAGCTCAAGCTGAAGAACAAAGTTTAAGAATAATGCGACTAGAATTCATACACCCAGAAAGAAGAACAAACTAACAATCACCATTACCAACAAGGGAATTTCTTTCTACAATTTCAAACTATATATGAAATACCAAATTCAACAACAAGTTTGAAAAGCATTCTACCAAAAAATGAAAAAACAAGAGAAGGACCTACCTGCTCTTTGACTTCATCCGAGATGCCCAATTCCTCACAAGGCACGCCACCAAACGCTTGGCTTAATTTTTCATAAGCTTTCTGAAACGTGGCCATTATCGTCTCTGTCTCCAAAGACTGAACCAAAACAAATAACAAAAAACACCAAAACGACACTTTAATAAACCTTCTATATTAGTTTTACACCTTCAGAACCCAACAAACAACCCATTTTGCCTTGCAATACAAGGAATGGATAAAACATTACGAATTCACTTTTCACCAAACAATAATTCTACATCACACATTATTAATAACTCAACATTGCATCGAATATTGTTTCGTTTGAACCAAGGTTGTTAATATTCCAATTGCAGTTTTGTGCAATCCTTGGTATTGTGGAAAATACAGACAAACAAGTGTACGTAGTCTCAATTGTAGTTGCATCAAGATTTTATAGCTGCAGGAAATTGGAAAACAACCTTAAATATATCCCTCAAGAATGTTTGTGTTATAGTTTTAGATAAATATAGAAAGAACACCAACTAGTTTTTGTTGAAACAGAAGAAACTAGCTCCCATAACAAATGAAGGTTAAAATTATTATAGGTGAAAAACAGGAGAGAAAAGGGATTAATTAATTACGAGGTAAATCTTGCTTCCTTGGTTGCACAGTTTCAACAAATCCTTGGCGAACAATAGCGCCTCCTTGAATTGGACTAACCAAGCGACGCCGTTTTTCGTAAAGGGTTGTGAGATGTCGCGAAGCTCTTCCAAGATCGGTAACATGAGCTTGAAACGGCGCACGAGGTTGTGGCACTCCCTCCGCTGCGTCCTCCGGTAGTCCCCGAACTGAACGACCGATTCGATGACTCGCTGCACCTCCTCCACCGGGTCATACTCCCAAGTCGACTCGTCCGAGTCGTTCCCCTCCGCCATCTTCTCCTTCCTCTCTCTGTATGCCTGACGTATGCTACGCCATGCACGCACGTAGTTACGTAATAGTCAGGTTTTGACCCAAAGAAAATGTATTTTGTGTAATTGATTCTGTTTATGGTTTGTTTGGTTTGGTTTGGTTGATGATATGATTTTTTGTTCTATTCCGTCATTGTCCTGTTTTTGGTGCTTGATCGTTTATTTCGGGATTCATCTCTCAGTTAGGAAAATATATATTATCAGAACAACATTTTCATTTCTATTCTTTTATATAGAAAAGTGAGAGACTTTCACACAATTCAAATGCTTAATTCTTTCGTTTATGTTTTCTAGCTAAAATTAGAAACTCTTCCATATGACACTTATAGGTGAATGGGCATAAAAAATTAGGGTTTACTTTTTACTTAGGGGTACAATGGGTATTCAAAACTTTTATGGAGATGCAAAACAAATAAATGGGTGCGGGAAGTAGCAGTCCAATTAAAAACCAGTTCGGAAAACTTAGTCCAATCCACGGGCACATCAAAATAAAAAGAAAGTTATATTATTAAATAGACATTTAGTAAAAAAATGTAAAATTATAAAATAATGTAATATAAAATTTCATTAGAATATATATATTAATTTTAAAGCTTATAAATATTAAATAATTTAAGTAAATGATCATTAGTGTACTGTAAGTAAATTAAAAAATTAAATTTAATAATAAAGGAAAAATATTTGAGTGAAAATTTATTGTTTAATAAAAAAATTGTTAATAAATGTGTAGTAAATTAAGAATAATAATATTTGAAAAATGTATATTTATATGGTTAATGAATAATTTATAATGGAAAGAATTAGAATTTAAAAATAAATGTTAATTTTAGACT
Organism: Vigna radiata var. radiata; assembly: GCF_000741045.1. NCBI lineage: Eukaryota > Viridiplantae > Streptophyta > Magnoliopsida > Fabales > Fabaceae > Vigna > Vigna radiata. Next base: position 14,866,856 of record NC_028354.1, on the reverse strand, counting down.
AAGTGAAAATATATTTAAAATGGAAATGGATAAAAATTTTATAAAACAAATACATCTAATAGAATTGACATAATTAAAAGTAAAATCAAACAAATAAATTACAATATTTGTCTATATCTTATAATTTCTTTATCGTTAATATAGTTCTAATATTTGATATACTCATATTCTATGTCAAGAGATGATGAACATATATCTTATGTTTGGATGAACACTTCAATGCATTATCAAGTAAGTGTGTGGTCGTAGCATAAATGGGCGTAGCAAAAATCGAAGTGATTACAAATTAGGTACTATAACATTTAAACTTAATGGGGAACATCAATCTCCTAATTATCGCTAACTATTTTTCTTGAAAACCACTTTGATAAGAATTCCAAACTCATCAATAGAAATTTGGGTAACTTATAGTTGAAAGTAACAATCATTAATACTACAAGCATGTTTCTTAATTCTCTATCATCTTGTCTTCTGATAGTTAATGATTAGTAAAATATTTTTGCATATAAATATGGAAGTATGATAATACAAATCTACTAATGTAATTAAAATTAAATAAACACACCAGTGATGAGAAGTTATGTTTTTTCTTCAACCACAACCATAATTTTTTCTTTAACCTTTCTTTGCTTGCGGAATATAAATAAGAAATTAAAAAAGAAAATTAATAAAAGGAAAATTTTAAATTATTTAAATTAAGAAAAATAGTAAAAAATAAATAAAAATAAGTAAAAAAATTATTTTATCACTTGTTTGTGTTTATTGCCATTTCCTATAGTAAAAGGACATACCTTGATGACTTGTTTCACTTCAATCTAAATTTGTCACCTTCTTATTTAATGTTATATATATAGATCAGAATTTACAGTGAATTGTAATTAGATATTATTTTTATATTAATTTTTAATCATATAAATAAAAATATAATGCTGTACTTAAATATCGTAAGTGATTTAATTTTGTTCTAGATTTTGAATTCTAAATTTAAGTTAACTATTTGGTTGAGATTAAAAATTAAAATAAAATCTGATTTTATTTGTTGCACCTTGAGCACCTAAGACAGGAACTTAATATTTTTCATTTACAACAACTACATTTAATTACTTGCAGTAAAATTTAAGGATAACTAATTATTTTTTTTCGTTAAACAAACTAATTAATGAGAAGTAAACAATTTTTTAAACTATTCGAGTATTATATAATTAATTATTCTAATTATATTAGTTACTTTGCATTTGTTTAAACTAATTTCTAATATATTACTTATTTGTCAGTATTGATTGTTGTGTTATTTAAAAAAAATATGTAATAAACCTTGAAATAAATGATATTGTCATATTTTATAGATGATAGATTAATCCATAGCATTAGAATAAAGGCAAAATTTACATTCAGTTTAATAGTTCTCGTTTGTTGGTTTCGTTTTCCACTCAAAATGAATTTATCTCAATAATTATAATTATGAACTTGTTTATTCAGTATCAATTTAAATTATTAAGACAAATGCTCAACTAAAAGTAAGAAAAATATCGAACATCCTTTGTTAACAGTTGATAAAAAGATTTTAAAGAAAACTTTATATCATATTTAAAATGCCTATTATAAATCCAAAATATAATTTTTATATTTTAATTATTTATTTTAAGTTTAATTAATATAATAATCATATATATTTAAAAGAAGTTGCATTTACTTAAAAATAAATATTAATGTTTGTAATGGTAAAATACCAATTTCTTGTAAACAAACCAGTTAAGGAAAATGACAACGGTTATTTTCTTCCATAGGTAACGGTTCCAGAATGGAGGCACATACATGTGAAATAAAAAATCTATTCATATTTGTCTCGGTTGTGAATCCAGACAAAAAAGGGTAAAATTTACACCCCGGTTCCTTCTGAACCGAGTCAGTACCTCGAACTCAGTAGAGTGTTTTTTTATTTTTATTTTGGTTTAAACCCTCATTTGGTCCTCATATTTGTGTGTCAATCTCAATTTGGTCATCGTATTTTTTTTGTCTCAATCGGGTCCTATTATTTGTAAAAATAAGGCAATTAAACCCCTTCCATTTATTAATGACTAATGTCGTTTGTCTGTAATGACATGGTGCACACTGAAAATAATTATTGTATTATATGTAATTTTTTGTTATGCTAACGTAGCAGTGAGCCACACATGTCCATCTTTATCTTCCATCTCCACCCATTTCATCTCCCAGATCACCTCTACCACCCCTCTCTGCAAATCTCGTGAACCAGATCACCTCTCTGGAATGTTGATCTCACTATACTCTTTGTTGGTGTTAGTTTTGCTCATGGGGCTCACAACAGGCTTTACCATGGCATGTACAAAGATGAAGTTGTGGCTGTAAAAATTATCAGGGTACAGATGATGACGATAATGGAATTCGAAACTCGAAAGCAGCACCGAACGATCCGAATTCAAAACTGCCTCTGTAATCTTCCTCGACGACTACTACGACCGCGACCCCGACACCTGCCTCATCATCGATTTCCCCGTGGCGTTGCCCTCTCGTTACCCGCGGCAGAAGCATGTCTTCCTTTCCAGCAATCATGAACTGGCCTTTGCCGCCTTCCTCCACCTCCTGTCGCCACCTCCGGACGAGTCGCCGTTCTCAGACAGGTGGTCGTTCCTCAACCTTCAGAAAACCCTTACCTGTCCCATCAAGGGTTTTCACATCATTTTGTTCCAAACTGAAAATAATTAAATTGAAGGGGATGTGATATCCTTCCCAGGGGTCGCAATTAAAGACTGACCCATGAAGAGGAGTGACGACCAATTCGACGATTATACAAACAAAGGAGAAAAACAACATGAGAATCGATACCTCCGGCGGTGAGGAGCGACGATGACGGCGGTTTCAGTGTGAAATGGAACTGTGGTGTTTGTATAGGTCACACTTGCATGTATAATTATCAACTCCTCCTTCTTCCTCTTCTTCATCATGTTAATGTACTGTTTTCCTTTTCTATCAATTTTGTTTTCTCTGTAATATTGCTTAGTTTGAAGTGTAAACCCTATAGTTTCGTCATAGCACCCCAGCAGAACGCTTGCAAGGTGTTCGCTAAAATGCCGCAGAGGAAGCCAATTATCAGGTTCACATGTCGAACTCACCAATGATCCCAGTGGAGTCCATAGCCAGCTCATTAGACTGTAGGAAATTAAAGGGCGAGAACAAAATGATTCATATGACACAGACAAGATAGAAAGTCCAGTGCTTTCTGGTAGACAGTTTGGATCCCCCAACGATTAGCTTGGATCCTACAGGCAGAGGATCTCAAGCACTTCCTGCAACAATTTGTGTGGCGGAAGTGGTGGCACAGTGACGATGGAGGAGCAAGTCACTTTCACCGCTCCTGTCTCCGATGACCCCCTCGTTGCCGTCATCGACGGCGACTTCTCCAGCCTTGTCTGCGCTCTCTTCCTTGAGGCACGCGGCGTTCGCTCCACCATCTTCGATACCGTCAATCTTAATCTCTTCTCTCCTTAATCCTAATTCACTTCACCATTTGTTATGCCAAAGCTAAAGGACTTTGTTTTATGGTATTCACGGTGTGAAGAGAAACGAGAGATTGACGGAGTTTTAGGCTCATGAGGGATTGACGGAAGAGAAACGAGAGAGCTTCTCTCTCACGTGTGAAGAGAAGAAGGAGAAGGGAGGTGCTATGTCAATTTTTATCTGTGACTTTTTATTTAAATATTAAATTCCACGTAATATAGTATTTATACATTTGTGCACCACGTCAGTCTCTGTTAACACCCTGAGTGATAAATTAACGGAAGGGGCTTAATTGCCTCATTTTTACAAATAATAGGATTCGATTGAGACAAAAAAAAATATGATGACCAAATTGCGATTGACACACAAATATGAGGACCAAATGAGGGTTTAAACCTTTTATTTTTTACTTATTCAAATGACTTTACGCCTCGGTTCCTTTTGAACCGAGGCAGTATCTTCAACTCTACTGCCTCGGTTGGGACCTGAACCGAGGTAGTATAGTGTTTTTTTTGGCTTTTTTTCCAGCCTTTTTGTCTCGGTTGTGGCCTGAACCGATGCCATAGGGCTTTCTGCCTCAGTTATGGTCACAACCGAGGCGTATTCTCCTGTTTTTTTAAGAACAGGTCTGTTTCTGCAACATTCCAAACTGCAGAACAGACCTGCATATATTTAACAACCAGAACAGTCCAGAATAATGCAGATGCATATATTTTCAATAAAAATTATATTAAAACATAAATCCATTCAATGTAATCATAAATCAACTTCTTAGAAGCATAAATCAATTCAATGTAATCATAAATCAACTTAGAAGCATAAATCCATCCAATGTACAGAGTTAAACTAATAATAATGTACAAAGCATAAATAAACTTAGAAGCATAAATTTAGAACTTACTATATCTTAATATCTGCTACATACTATTATACAATTGAATTAGATATTTAGTCAGCGCTTTCCTTATGAGTTTAAGTGACCTCTCTGGAAGTGAAGTAATAAAATTGAATCTCTGCATAAAACACAATGATTTCAATTAGTGTATATGAAATCTCTGCAAATTTTCATGAAATTTAAGGCATGTATATTAAAATTTATATGTATTAATAAACTATGAAAAAACTATTACTTTTCTTAAACTGTCCAACCGGACAATTCAAGATTCAATACTTGTAAATTAATATTACTATCTCATCTCTATTCATTTTTAAAAAGTACATTTGTTTAGAAAAATCTAAAGATAATAAATAATTTTTGTATTGAAACTCAAGCGGGAAAGTAAGGCTAATTCACAACAACAATATATTCAACCAAACAAATAATTACATATGCAACATACAATATATTCAAACAAACAAATAATTACATGTTCATATTAAAAGGAAAATTTTGAAGAATAGAAACCTGGAAGCTTGAAAGTTGGTCAAAACCTCACCACAAAAATAAAACATCTAGACAAAAGCAAACAACACATTAGTTGGTTTCATAATTTCTAACCTTAGAGTTTATTTCATAACCAAATCAACCAATTTAATATAAACAATTCAAAATTATATTCCTTAATTTCTATATTCCTAATTTCTATATCTCTAATTCAAAATTATACACCAATTTACATCATCAACCAATTCAATCCTAACCATTCAAAATTATGTTCCTATATCCCTAATTCAAATTTATACACTAATTTATATTATCAACCCATTTACATTATCAACAAATTCAATAGAAACAATTCAAAATTATATAATACTAATTCAAAAATTATATAAAACCTAATTAAAAATTTATATAAAACCTAATTCAACCAATTAATACAAACATATTTTATTAAAAATTATATAAAACCTTATATCAAAATTTACATACACAAATTATATAAAACCTAAGTCAACCAACTATAATGCAAACACAATTAATCCAAACATTTACATGCACAAGTTTTCCCATCACTACTCCTATCATCAATGCATATCCCATATACAAAGACAAAAGTGGAGGATTTTTCAAAAAACTTTCCATGAAGAAGAAGACGCCAAGAGAAGGGATGAACGTTGTCAAGGAAGTAGCCAAGTCTAGTGGCGACCGTGAGTGAAATGTAGGGAGGATGCAGCGAGAGACTTTGGAGCAGCAGTGAGAGAACCAGAGGCACCAACGCATGAACGAAAGCGAGCAACGAGGATGGCGCCAAAGCAATGGAGGCTTGCACGAGGCAGAAGAAGACTTCTTGGGTGCGCGAGGAAGAAGAACTCTTGTAGGAGGAAGAAGAAGAGTAAACAATAGGTTAAAATTTTTAACGTTCTACAGTATAAAAAACTATACTACCTCAGTTCTTCACTTAATCGAGGCAATAAATGCCTATATGTCTTGGTTGACAAAGCAACCGTTGCCTATACGCCTCAGAAAAAAAAAAATATAAAATGACATTTTTGAAATTACATTCAACTTATACTTCTCGGTTTTCTACCTAACCTAAGTATAAACCTCTTTTCACATCGGACCTGAGTGAACCGAAACTGTAGGTCTGACGTTCAATAATCAGACCTGTCAATGCTGGACAGGACATACTGCATCGGTTCGTCACAGAATCGAAGTAGTAGGTCAGGATCTTAAAAGGTTCCAAGCGTGGGAAGTAAGTTCTGCAGGGGGTGGTTGAATTTTTCAAGATGTTAGGCATCGATGAAAATTTCAACCAAGATAATATAACTTATATGACTTAGTTCTCTTTGAACTGATGCAGATAAATTCGACTAAATTACAAAAATGCCACCAGATTCTAATAAGCTTTGATTTCTCCTAAAATGAGGCCTATTATCTAAATTTAAATGTTTTTTTTTTCCTAGTTACGATAGAAAAATATGCAATAAAGCGCATAAAGTGATAAAAGAAAATAAAAATATTATCAATAATTATTTCAAATTTAACCTTTTGCTTGTAAATTACAAAATTGTTTTTCTGTTCATAAATGGAAAAAATCCAACCTGACATAAGATTGGAAAAGAAGAGAACATGAAATGGAAAGTGTCATGTGACAAGGAAAAGGAATATTAATATATATTTTTTTTCAAATACAATAGAATATGGTTTTTGCTTGTAAATTATATCAGTAATGTTTGTCCAGAAATTCTACTTTGTTACCAGATATAAAAGATTTAACTTTTTTTAATTTCAGCTAACTTCAACTGTTATCAAAATCATAACCACAAAAAGGATAATTAAACCTTAAACATATACTAAAAATTCATGAGATTTGTATGAACTCCACAGGAATTATGCGGATAGATCTGCATAATAAGGGGCCCAGAAGAGGTTCCTTTTGTTCTGTTCTGTTCTGCTAACTCTCTTTTTTCACTCTTTCTGCCTCTTCTGTGCACATTTTGCTGTTTGATTATTTTGGTAAAACCTTGAAACCATCGTTTCATGTCCACCATGAAAAGAAACCTCAAGGATCAAGAACACTACTTCCACTCTTCATGGACCATAGCAAAACTAATCACCTCCTTCTTCCTCTTGGTTTCAATCTCCTACCTCTTCTACTCCCTTGGATTCATAACTCATTCACACGATTGTCCTCAAAAAAAGCCTTACCCTCTTTCCACAACCACACACGTTTCCAACACCACCATCACTCCTCCACCACCTCAGCACACAGCAAAACCCTCTGAGAAAACCAACATTTCACACATAGTGTTTGGCATAGCAGCCTCTTCCAGGCTCTGGAGGCAAAGAAAAGAGTACATGAAGCTATGGTGGAGGCCAAACGAGACAAGGGGAATAGTGTGGCTAGACCAAGAAGTGAAAAGTGAAGCAGGTGATGAGACCCTCTTGCCAACATTGAGAATATCGAGTGATGTCTCAAAGTTCAAGGTGAAGAATCCAGGTGAGGAGTTGGGGGTTCGTATATCTCGAATTGTGTCGGAGACAGTGAGGCTTGGGATGAAGAATGTGAGGTGGTTTGTGATGGGAGATGATGACACTTTCTTTGTGACTGAGAATTTGGTGAAGGTGTTGCAGAAGTATGATCACAACCAGTTTTATTACATAGGGGCAAACTCAGAGAGCCACTTGCAGAACATTCACTTTTCCTATAACATGGCTTATGGGGGTGGAGGTTTTGCCATAAGTTACCCTTTGGCTGTGGCATTGGAGAGAATGCAGGACCAGTGCCTTCAGAGATACCCTGCATTGTTCGCCTCAGATGATAGGATCCAGGCTTGTATGGCAGAACTCGGTGTCCCTCTCACCAAGGAAATTGGCTTTCACCAGGTTAATTAGTAATTCTCTTCTTCACTCCAATATCATGCATTCTCTAGTTATAAAACAAAACTTGCATTTAGTGTTACTGTTTTAGCATTAATCAAGTAAGTCTTTTTGCTGCATGAAGTTGGTCAGTAGTATATAGACAGATGAGAAGGATGATTCATATATATGCTTCATTATCATCATTAATATAATGGACAATATCGTGCCTGGAGTTATAATTAAATAATACAACAATAATGTCATAAAACAGAAAAAGACAACAACGTTCATTGTTATTTAAGGTGGCGTACACTAAATACAATATTTGAGGTTAAGTTTTCATTGATGCCTAGGAAAATGGTCCAGGACTTTCTCTGTCAAACAAAACCAAAATCAGCACTGTTAGTGTCATTTTCATCTCTCACGATCCTAAAAAGCATTGTTGCTTCTTCCACCTTTTCCTTTCCCATTTACTTTTTCACAGTTAATTTTGCTGTACTTGTTCAACACCAGCTTTTAAGAACATCCAATGCATGCGTTGCCTCCACGTGTTATGCACGTGGCTGATTTTGTCACTCTTGCTCTGCATACGTGTCCTAACATAACTCATAAAGAAAATTACGTGATGCCACATACTCACATGCAGATGGCGTGCATGCATCATAGCTGTTTGAGTAAAATGTTTCTCTCACACTCAAAAACTCTTGGTAAAAACATTTTAATATTTTTTATTTTATACAATATAAAAGTGTATTTTGCATGTTGTTTTCAGTTTGATGTATATGGCAGCGTGTTTGGGCTCTTAGCAGCACATCCCGTTACACCTTTAGTTTCGATGCATCACTTGGACGTGGTTGAGCCCATATTCCCGAACGTGAACCGTGTGGAGGCCCTACAGAAGCTTATTGGGCCCATGAGACTGGACTCCTATGGGCTCATGCAGCAATCCATATGCTACGACAGAGCCCGGCACTGGACCGTTTCCGTTTCATGGGGTTATGCGGTTCAAATATTCCGGGGCATTTTCTTGGCCCGGGACATGGAGATGCCCGGCAGAACCTTTCTGAATTGGATCCGGCGGGCGGATTATACCGGATTTCCATTCAACACGCGCCCTTTCAGCCGGAATGCTTGCCTGAAACCTTTTGTTTTCTACTTGGACAATGCCATCTACGATGGGGTTGCTGATGAGACTGTCAGTGACTATGTTCGGGTCCAGCCCAACCCGGATTGCAGGTGGAAAATGCCAGATCCGACCCAAATCTCAATGATTAGGGTTTATAAGAAACTCGATTCGCATTTGTGGGACAAGGTAGGTTCTTTCTTTTCTCAAGTTTCACCTTATATTGATGTGTGAACGGAGAATTTACTCATTTAAAAGGGTTTTGGTTTGTGTTATTGTTTGAGCAGTCTCCGAGGAGAAATTGTTGCAGGTTTCGACCAACAGAGGAGGAAGGAAGTATGGTGATTGAAGTGGGAGAATGCAGAAAAGATGAATTTGCTAATTAATGTTTAATAGGATTCAGCTAATAATATTCTTAATCGTGTTCTTCATTCTTCTTTTTTTTTTTATTTGTGATTTTCAAATGATTTTGAGAACTTCATAGCGTGTAAATTGATGTTTGTTTGGGTGGGGTTCTTACGATGATGTAAAATTATTGTAACTTGCATTAAATTTTTACATAATTTGTGACACAGTTCAACAAAATTATATTATCTTCATCTTCTTTAGTAAGAATGTTTTAACAATGTTTAGATATAAACTTAACCATATTCCGAAAATACACCAACATATATTTTAAGTTTGTTTTGCACATGAACCTTTTAAACTACAGCATGTTGATATGTTTTGCATCTTACATAAATTATTTAACTTCTTTTTATTTTACATCCTTTTAAACTGAACTTTTTTTAACACATGTTCCAAAGTTTATCCTTATTTTAGAAACATTAACCAAAAAATTACTTGTTTTTTATATACAAGTGAGCTGTTTCTTACATAAATATAATAATTACATAACTTTTATTGAAATCAATTAATAATGATATAATGAAAATGTTGTCAAATTTTATTTTATAATATTAAATTTTAACTTCAACATTTTTAGAAATTAACTAAAAAATTATATACACTTTTACAGAATTGAAAAAACTGTGTAATTATTAACTCATTAGTTCATAGTTCTTAACACATAATATGTGCCAGTAAACAAAAATCTAAGTGACTATTACATAATTTATATTATAAAAATATAAAAAGTAGAAAACATTCTAAACAAAATCAAACCTTAAAAATTAAATGCATGAGGAAAGAACGAGTCAAGACAGTGAGATACCAGGTTGTGAGAGCGTGTGGGTCCGTTCCACGTTCTCTTACTCAGTCTTCTTCTTCTTCTTCTCTTCTTCTTCCCACCCAAATTTCACCATCTAATTCCCTCTTCCACATCAAAACATGCCTTCCACCCTATTCTCTTTCCTCTTCCTCCTTCTCCTTCCTTTCCCCACCCTCTCCCACCTCTTCTCTCCCCCTGACAACTACCTCATCAATTGCGGCTCCGCCGCCCCCTCCACCCTCGTCGACCACCGCCCCTTCGCTGGGGATCTTGTCGACCACCGCCCTCCCTTCCCTCGCGCCGTTTCACTCCGAAACTATAACCCCCTACCCGACTTACTCCCAATCTACCACACCGCTAGGGTTTTCACTAGCCCCGCCAGGTACTCCTTCCCCGTCACCGACAAAGGCACCCACATCGTGCGCCTCCACTTCCACCCCTTCAACTCCTCCAACATAGATCTGGGTCGAGCTCAATTTCATGTCTTGCTCAACGGCCATGTCGTTTTGAGCAACTTTACCCGTTTGGCCAGTGGTTCAAGAAACCCTAGGATCGTGGAGTATCTAATATGGGTCGATGCGGATAGCCTCGTGGTCGTGTTTGTGCCCAATAAAGATTCGAAATTGGCGTTTGTGAACGCCATTGAGGTGATTTCTGCTCCCAAGGACCTTGTCCCTGAAACGGCACAGTATTTGAGCCCATCAAAAGTAGAGAAATTTGAGGGTTTAAACAAACAGTCTCTTGAGGTTGTGTATAGGGTCACTGTTGGGGGTGTTAAAGTTACCCCTTTTAACGATTCCCTTTGGAGAACTTGGATTCCTGATGATGGGTTTTTCAAGACAAGTGTTGGGTCTGAGAAGTATTACTTTGGTGGTAGGATCAAGTACCGTGTTGGTGGGGCTAGTCGTGAGGTTGGGCCTGATAATGTCTATAACAGTGCTAGGTTGATCAGGAGTAAGAATGATTCTGTTCCTAGTGTTAATATGACTTGGGTGTTTCCTGTTGTTGGAGGGTACAAGTACTTGGTTCGGTTGCATTTCTGTGATATTGCTAGCATTTCGCTTGGTTTGCTTTATTTCAATGTGTATGTAAATGGGCATGTGGCTTATGAAGATTTGGATCTCTCCTATATCACAAACTCGCTGGCTTCACCGTTTTACGCTGACTTTGTGGTTGATGGAGGAGAGGGAGCTTTGAGTGTTGGTGTAGGTCCCTCGCAGAGAAGCATGGCGTATGTCGTTGATGGTATACTGAATGCAGTTGAGGTCATGAAATTGAACAATTCTTTCAGTAGTCTTGATGGAGAGGTTTGTGCTGATTTTGTTATGAAGAGTTGGTCGACGGGGAATAATACAGGTATGTTGTTTACTCTGGTGGCTGCTGTTTGCATTGTGTTGAGCTTGTCCATAGTGATTCGTAGGAAGTTGCTTGGATCAAGGGAATCTGTGTCGTGGTCAAGGTTGGCTTCGAATTCATCAGATTATAGTGTTAAGAATTAGTTATATCAGAAGATAAGATGAAAAAATTGGCAATATTTAGTCAGAAAGTGAACAAGTTGTGTGTAAAATTTGTCGGCAAATCTAGCCATAATAGGTAATTTTCTCGAGAAAAGAATGATTGTAAGTCTGACTTATACAGAGTTTTTAGAGATTGTTGTATTGTATCTGTGTTGCCTTAATTGTTTATATCATAATATGAAGGCATTCCTTTTGCCACTTTGTTTTCTTGTCATTGTTCATTTTGCTCTATTCTGTAATGTGTAGCTATCATATTGAGTGATTATATGAATGTATACAGATACACCAAATTACCTATTTCGATTTATACTTGCACCGAGTATTGCTTAAACGAATCATGAAGCACATTTCTTATTCCATGAGCATGTTTGTTTTGCTCATTTTCTGCAATTCTGAGTAATTGTTTAGAAAATTGATCTTCTTGCTCATTTGGATAATTGGTTACGCATTTATCTCGAACAGATGGATTCCTGACTTCACACTACACTTCAATTCCCATTTGAACTCTTATCTTTTTCAAGCATTAAAAATGAAACATCTGAATCACAGTTTAAAATATTTGGAATTAATGCAAAAGGTTTGTGAGTATGAAAGAGGGTCTTTCACCTAACTCAGAACCAAAGAAGTTCAATTAAAGCATATTAATTTAGATTTTTTTAAAGATTCGATCAAACTTGTAATTTGTTAAGTAATAAATTTGCATGTTAAATTAGACATTTAATTTAACTTCATCAAAATTATTAAATAAGAGTAATATAATTATTATTCAATTACTTTTAGTATTTTATAAATCAAAAGTATATTTTTAATTTTAAAATTTTTCAATATTGAATATTATATTTTATTTTAAAAACATTCTAAAAAATTATAAAAATATTTTGGAATTATAACTTTGTAGTACAACTACATTAAAATTTGTGACTTAATTGATATAACTTAATCTAATGAAGGACGGGTTCTTGAGTTATATTGAATTTATAAAAAAAGTGGAAATGATCAATTGGTTTTTTTTTTATTAAACTAAATTATGAGTTTGCCCAAATTATATTTCATAATAAGATATCTAATTTTAGTCGGACAGTAATACAAGTCAAAATAATGTAATATATTTTTTCTTCAAATTAAAGAAGATGCAATCATATGAAATCTTAAGAGTTTAGGAGAAAAACATTAAATGTGGTTATCCTTTATTTTCTGTGATGCAGAAGAACACAATTACAGACAAAAAAGGTGAATTTCTTTGTTTAAGAGAAGGATGAATGTGACACAATGATTTTAGTGTGAAAAAGTTATTCAATTTATAGATTAGAATTATTGAATAACAAATATCTTAATTTGTGTGCCTTTCAATCAAATGTATCATAATTGACACACTACATTCAATCCACATTAAACGAGGGATTGTTCTCAATTATTGACGGTGAGATTCCTTACTTGTGTTAGAGATTTTTCAACAAAAAATGTGCTAATAAAATATAAGAGCTTGAATCAATGTGTAATTGTTTATTGTCATAACTATGCATTCATGTTCTTGCTTTCATTCTTAGGGCTGGAGATAGTTAACCCGCAAATTTTTTTTAAAAAAACAATATTTTATGATTCTAAAAAATGTTTAAATTAAATTGAAAAAAAATACTATTTTCTCAAATATCAATGTTTAAATCAATTATTTTATGAAAACGGGTCAAAAGTTCAAATCATTTATTATTACTAATTTTATTTTTAAAATGGACAGGATCCAATTTTTTTTTTAAGTTTTCTTTTCTAACCTTTAAGATGGGCCAAACTCAAACTTTTCTTTTAGGATTTCTATTTTTCCTCCTTGGTGTGGTACAGGGAGAGACTCTGGCAGCCAACTGCTTCTTCTCTAGAGCTCAAACAATAACCTTCATACTGTAGTCAACTACTTCTTTCTCACAGCCAACTGCTTCTTTCCCAGAGTTCAAATAATGACCCTCACACCGCAAGCTACCAAATCTTTTTTTCTGAATGGAAAGAAAAAGGGGAGACTTCACGAATCCGCGAGGGCAATCGTCGAGATCCAAGAACAAGTCGAAGCCGCCGATGATGATCACCAGGGAGAGCGCCAACACGCTCCACGTGCACATCCTTGACGGGGTAGGCAACAACTGCGACATGTTCAACAGCGTCGCCAATTACGAGTGGCGGCGGCAATGCGAGATCTGTATTTTGAGCGATAGTAGCAGCGACACCGTGACGAATGTGACCCTGCGACAATGTTGTTCATCAACGTGGCTTATGAACGGTTACTGTTAGAAGAAGAAGAAGAACAGGTTCAGATATTTGGTGGTGCCGGTGTGGGAAGTAATGAGACTCCCTTTCTTGAGTTTGCGTTCAATACCCCGTGGATGGTTTGGTGTGTGACTCTTCAAAATTGAAATTTCAACGTGGCTTATGAACGGTTACTGTTAGAAGAAGAAGAAGAACAGGTTCAGATATTTGGTGGTGCCGGTGTGGGAAGTAATGAGACTCCCTTTCTTGAGTTTGCGTTCAATACCCCGTGGATGGTTTGGTGTGTGACTCTTCAAAATTGAAATTTCAACGTGGCTTATGAACGGTTACTGTTAGAAGAAGAAGAAGAACAGGTTCAGATATTTGGTGGTGCCGGTGTGGGAAGTAATGAGACTCCCTTTCTTGAGTTTGCGTTCAATACCCCGTGGATGGTTTGGTGTGTGACCCTTCAAAATTGAAATTTAGGGTTTGAGGCAAACATAGAATACAACAGCTTAGAAAATAATTTAAAGGATGAAGGATAAAATTGTATTTTCATTTTTCTAGACAGGTAGCGGGTACTCGCGGGTGCGGATAATATGATATCCAAACCCGACCCATTTACAAGCGGGTATTAAAATACTCGCTACTCGTTATCCACGGGTACCTTTTACCCGCGGGTACTAAATACCCGTAGCGGATTTTATCTGCGAATACCCGCGAGTACGAGTTTTTATGCCATCCCTAGATTAATAGTTGAGTTTTAAAATACTGAACTTATTTTATATTCAGTACAGTTAACTGTAGTTTAGGTTTTTTATTTGCTTTCTCAATCACAAACCTTGTTTGCTTTATGCCTCGTTACATTCGTTTGTCAAAGGTTCACTCACCACTGTTGAAGGTTGTTGCTGTTGAAGACTGTTGCCATTGAAGGTTGTTAACGTTGTCGTTCGTCATAAAAGTGTTTCATATTGAATCAATATTGTCAGAGCGGCTGCAGCGGAATAATTAGCTTGGAACAATAAACCAAGATGGGGTGGATTAGTTCTTAATTAAGACGTGTGTCTTTTAAGATTTCTTCTCAATTTTCTTACTTAGTAAATAATAAATATAAATAACGAGAGTAAGGTAGAGAGAAATTTGCACAGAAAGATTTTATATTGGTTCGGATCTTACCAATCCTCTGTCCAGTTGCTAATCTAAAACAGATTAATTTTCCACTATCACAAAACAAATACAAACAATAATCACACAGAAAAACAATTTGTAGAAGTTTCGACGACACCTCTCTTGAAACCACAAGAGATGAACCTACACCTCCTTTGAATGTTCACAAATGATGAATCACCTCCTTCGAATGCTTCACGAAGGATGAACCTCTTCCAATCACATCCTTAGCAACACCAAGGATGAATCAGCGATTCCTATGTCACCGTAGTAGCAAAGTACCAGCACCACAGACAAGAGTTTCCTTAGCTGAGTAAGAGCACACAATTCTCACAAAGTTTAGAGTATTTGAGTACAAGGGAAAAGTTGTTGTTGATGGATAAGGAGAGCCTATTTATAGACTCAAGCAAATACTCTTCCATTCTTCATAACTGGCCATTTAACGCTTTTAATCGATTAATAATAGTGTTAATCGATTAAAATAAGTACAACGACTAGTTTTTAACGGCTAGAAAACCCCAACGGCTAGCTTTAATCGATTATTCTCAGGATTAATTGATTAAAACTTGCTTTAATCGATTATTCCAGAACTGATTGGGCTATTAGCCTCTGCAGCGTTTTTAATCGATTATAACTGGGTTTAATCGATTAAAACCAAGAGTTTTCGATTCTGAACAACAATTTACATACTTTGGAAGAACATGAATCAAAACCCAACAAAAGTTCCCTCAACTATAATTATTACAAAAGTTTTGAATTATAAAATAAGTCTTCAAATGATCTTCTTGAATCTCTTGAATTGTATTGGACATCATCAAAACTTCATCTTCATTATTTTGCTAACAAATATGAAACACTTTGTTAACATGTGACAAGGGACTTTTATGACATAAAATAATGTAGAATTATAGCTTTAACATCATAAAAATAATTAATAATTTTTTTTAAAATATTTCTTTTAGAATTATAATTTTGAAAATATCGTATAAATAGTGTTTAGAATTTTAAATGTATCAATAAAAGTTGTGTCAATATTAAGTTAAAAATGTAAAATTGTTTAATATTAAAAAAATAATTTTATAATTTTTTATAATATAGAAATTGGACTTTTTTAAATAGTAATTGAAACAATAAATAATAATTAATTTGTAATTATAATTTGAATGAAAGACATAAATTAAAATTTTGTTGAAAATATTAATAAACATCACAACTAATTTAGAATAACATTACATAAAATAATAGAGAGAAATTATTAATTAACTCTTCTACTTAATTACATATCTATAGGGTTTAATAGTTAATCACAATAAAGAAATACAACATACACAACTTAGATTTCAATAGTTAATGAGCTCCTTATACAATTGTAGTCACATGAATTTAATTATTTTAACATTTTTTTTTCAATTTGGGGTATACAAATTTATATATCAAGCTTAGAACAAATAAGCTAAATCTGAGTTAGTTTTAAAGATTTGATCAATACATCTGCTAGTTGATCATTTGATCCAACAAACTCATATTTTTTTTGTTAATGACAATAAATTTCTATGTGTTTTGTTCTTTCGTTAAACACTAGCTTTAATGCAATATGGAAAAAGACTTGACTATTGCAATACATCTTCATAATATGAATTTTATAGAAGTTAAGTCTTGAAGGAATTATTTTTCCTATATAAGTTGAAATGTTAGTGATGTTATTGCTCTATATTCGAGTTCAACCATCGATCAAGTCACTACATTTTGTTTCTTACTTTTTTAGGAGATAATATTCCCTCTAAGGAAAATAAAATATTTAGTAGTTGAGCGTCTATCCATAGGAGAACCTACCCAATCAACACCACAATACCTAGAAACTTGAATGTTTCTTTTATCTTCATATAGAAAACCTTGTCTGACACCTTTTTTAAGTACCTTAGAATGTGAATGATAGCATTCCAATGACCAAAAAATGGAGCTTGCATAAACTGGCTAACCACTCTAAGTGAAAAAGATAGATAAGGTCTTTTAATAGTACGATAGATTAATTTTCCAACTAGTCTCCTATATCTTTTTGGATCATTGAATTATTCACTTTCTTTTGTAGTTAATTTTTGATTTGATTATTTGTTGGTCTATAGTCAATCAACCTATTTCTTTTAGGATATCAAGAGCATACTTTATTTGAGAAAGTATAAATTTATCTTTTGATTGAGCTACTTCAATACCCAAGAAGTATTTGAGGTTTTCAAGATCTTTGGTTTTAAAATGTTTAGATAAATACTCCTTTAGTTTAGAAATTCTAGTAGTATTATTCCCGATGATAACAATATCATCAACATATAATGTTAAGTAAATACACTTTCTAAAACAGGTATGACAATAAAAAAAATTGAATAATCTGCTGATAACTCCCTATTTTTACATTTTTTTCTTTGTTAAAAATCTTTTCTTAGAGTTCTTTTCTTTTTAATTGATTAGAATTAGGTTAGTTTTAGGTTTTTCTTTAAATTCTTTAGTTTTGTATAAATTTAGTTAAAAATAGATTTTTAGTGTATTTTTTTTGTCTTTGTAAATAATTAGGAAATTAATATTTTTATTTAGAAAATCTTTTGATAAAAATTCTTTCTTTTAAGTGATAAATTTTCTTTTCTTTAATTTTTGAATTGATTTTTTTTCCTTGCTGCAGAATAAGCCCTTATAAATTGGGCTGAACATTTTATATGGTTGCACCTGAATTAATAATGCTAAACCTTGTATATGTGCAGGTGCTGTATGAAGAAATTGTAGATTGGGCCTTGGGTTGAATGGGCTGAAAGCTTAAGAGAAATGCACGAGCCAAGTTAAAACGCTACTGCTGCCAACGTGGGAATTAATTGATGGGCCGTTTTCTGGATTGCTGCAAGCACTGGGCATTTTTGCATTTGATGCTAATTGAAGAATGATGTTAGATTGTTGCTGATGCCACGTTATAGAATTGGGCTGAAATGCAAACACTGCAACTACACTTGCTTGGACCATGGGCTCTAGTTAAGAGTGACGGCGTCATTTTAGGCGTTGCTACTGCACAGGGGTCTCTTCCCCTCATTTCCATTTGCAAAGTTGTTAAATCAATTCACTTTGAGGCAGAGAAAAGAAACTTGTCCTTGACTTAGGGCTTTGAATGAGAGAAGAAGAGGAGCTCCATCACTTAACCAGAACGCAACTTGACCGAAGGAGCTGACCGGAGATGGAAGAGCTGACAGAAGATGAACGTTGCTGCCACGTGGAGGAACGAATGGCTGAAAGCACAACTTGTGATCAACGCGAACAGAATCGTCCGATGGGGGTAAAAGCTTCTCGAGCAAGCTTCATTTTTTTTCTTCTTTCTTTCGTTTCTGAGACCTTATATAAAAGGGGTTCTGCCATGTATATACGTTTTTTTTTTTGGAGACATACTTTCACCGAGACACTTTCAATTTTTACTGTTTTTCGCTCTTTAGATTAGGGTTTTCATTTCTCGTGCTTTTGGAGCGAAACACTCACGGTGGTGACAGCCCGTGGTGGCTCCGATTCTGCATTTCGTTCGGTACACTCTATTGTAATTGTTCTTTCTTGTTAATAAAATGTGTTTTTTTCCTTTGATGTGTTCTTTGTTTTGTGTGCTTTATGATTCTGTTGTTTTGAATTTGTTTTCTTCAATGTTTCCGTTCTTATTCATATTATGTGATTGTGTTTCGTGTTCTTGTGTGTTGTTTCTTGTTCTTGATTGAAAATAAGTTGAGCTCTAGACATCTGCACATTGTAAATTTCTTTTTGGAATTACACGACCCCAAGGTGGGCGTAAATGATCGGGATGTCTTCCCGAGCCAGATAAGAGTTCAATCCATAAAAAATATTTTAATTCATATTCTTTTAAGTTTCTGTTTGTGAGTTGTGTTTGTGGATTTGGAATTGAATCTGTTTTGATTTGGTAAATGAATTGATTGTTATTCATTTTTAGTTCTGTATTAGAACTTTAGACCCCGAGGTGGGCAACTTATGAACGGGATGTCTTCCTGTATAATAATAATTCAATTGATAGGCCATTTCAAGCATTTTAGTTCAGATTTGTGACTTCTATCCAATAACTTTGTTTTGTTTAGTAGTTTAGGTTGTGATTTTACTTCTAGTTTTTGTTTTTTTGTTAATGCTTCTTGTCTTTTTCCTTTATTTTTGGTATTTCTGGTTAATAAAGGTTAAGATGTTTTGCATATCCAGTAGTTGTTAGGATTGATTTTAGGGCATTGTAGTCTTTCTTTTATATTTGTATTTGCTCTTGCAGTTCTTATTTTGCAATTTAGCTTAGGCCTTTGTTCTGTACTTTTTGTTTTACATTTTATTTTCTTCTTTTCTTTTAAAACAGATTTGATCTTCTTTATTCTTTTTTTTTTAATTTCTTTGTTTAATTTCTTTTCCCCACCTTGTTTGTTAGTTAGTTAGTAGTTAGTAAGTAAATAATTACAAGATTATAACCATGCACTTTAAACGTAATTGTACCGAGTCCTTGGATTGATACCTAGGTTGTCCCTATACTTCATTAGTGGGGAACTTAGTTTGTTGGCTTTGATGCGACTAAAAGCGAGTTTAACATCTGCTTCAGTGTGTTTTAGCCCAAAATTTTGAACAATTGAGCTGAATTTTCCAAACCAAATACGTTGTGGTTGCTTAAGGCCATATAAAGAGCGACGTAATTTGCATACCAAACCAGACTCCCCTTGAACAATAATCCAAGAGGTTGTTCCATAAAAATTTATTCCATAAGATCACCATAGAGGAAGACATTTTTTATATCCAATTGATGGAGTATCCTGTGACGAATTGTTTTCATTTAAAAGAAAAGACGAATAATAGTCATTTTTGCAACAGGAGAAAAAGTATCACAATAATCAAGACCATAAATCTGAATGTACCCTTTTGCAACTAATCAAGTTTTTAGTCAACCAATTGCACCATTAGGACCTACTTTAATGACAAACACCCATCGACATTCAACTGCCTTTTTTCCTGTGGAAGGAAAACTAACTTCCAAGTATTATTATGATCAGGAGCTTGCATTTATGCAATCATGGTCAGTCGTCGTTAAGGATTATCAAGTGCTTTATTAACATTTTTTAGAATAGTAATAGATGATATTAAAGATAAAAAGGAACAATAGGAAGACGACAATATAACTAAGAAAATTATAAATAAGATGTAGATTTCAAGTGGAACAAGTCCCGTTTCTGATAGCAATAGGTTATCTTGAATTATCTCCATCAGAAGTTAATTGTGGTATTGGATAATGATGGAGAAGGATTTAAAGTAGAAGATTCATCTTGTTGTTGGATGATTGGACTATCAATTTAGGTCATGTGTCGGAGGATATCAATAGGTGGAGATGATGGTTCTTGAAGACTTGGTCAAAACTAGAATTAGTACTGACACTAGACAAATTGGACTTAACTAAAGGTATAGGGAGGACATACTAAATGACATGAACATCTTGACCAGATGAAGAAAAGGAAAGAGTTTTTCTAAAGAATGTTTCAAGAGAGTAACAACGGTACCTCTTTTGAAGTTGTGAATAGCCCAAGAAGACACATTTGATAGCATAAGTAGATAATTTATCTAACCTTGGAGACATGTCATGACCAAAATATACACAACCAAATACATGAGTGAAAAAGATGGTCATTTGGAAAAAGAATGGAAAAAGGAACCTTATTATTGAGAGAGGAGGATGACATTTGATTATAAGAAAACATGTAGTTAGGTTGGCATCCCTTCAATGATGAGCAAGAATATTTACACCAAGTAGAGCAGTCTCAACTAAGTATTTCTTTTTTCTTTTTTTCTATACCATTTCATTGTGGTGTGTAAGGTCAAGTGGACTAATGCAATATACCATGCAAACTCAAGATTACAAAAAAATTGGATAAGAAATACTCTTGGGCATTATCACTCCTTAACATTTTAATTATTTGACCAAATTGATTCTTGATTTCATTAAAAAAGGATGTGAAGATAGACAAGAATTCAGAACGGTCTTTCGTAAGATAAACCTAAGCACATCTTAAATATTCATCAATGAATGAAACAAAATATTTGAAACCAAAAGATGAGACATCACTAGATCCCCAAATAACATAATGGATAATAGAAAAAGTAGACTTACACCTTGATTCATACCTTTTAGGAAAGATAAATCTAACATGTTTTTTAAGTTAACAAGACTCACATTATAAGGTCTGAAGACTACTAGCTCAAGAACCATTTTTCTTAGTTTTTAAAAATGTGGATGACCTAACCAATCATGTAACAATTTAGGACTTGGAGATGTAATACAAGATACATGCTGACTAGATCCAAAACAATACATTACTCTAACTTCATATCCTTCTCCAATTTGTCTCCCTGAACCATGCTTATGTGTAACAAATGACTTGTTATCGAAGGTTATTGAACAATATAACATTTTTGTTAATTGGCTTAACAAAATCGGATTGAAAGGAAAATTAGGAACAAAAAGAATGGATTTAATATTTAGATAAGGAAAAAGGG
Organism: Vigna radiata var. radiata; assembly: GCF_000741045.1. Classification (NCBI taxonomy): domain Eukaryota; kingdom Viridiplantae; phylum Streptophyta; class Magnoliopsida; order Fabales; family Fabaceae; genus Vigna; species Vigna radiata. The sequence goes on along the minus strand of NC_028354.1, from coordinate 14,845,302 downwards.
AAACCTGACCGACTCCTTTTAAGGAAATTTCAAAACCATTATTCGTAGTTATGAAATGTTTGTATTTTTGAAAAAAAAAAGATGAGAACAAATAGGTATATATTACTAGACATGTGATCAAAAACACCTAAGTCAATTACCCATGAATTTTGACTTTCCATGAATTGGATATGTAAGTTGTTGATATACTTGGAGTTTCATATGTTTTTGTGAAGCTATTGGATTTTAACCTTAGATACTCTTGATATTCTTCATTAGTGAATTTGGAGTTGGTACTTTCTACCTTAGAGATATGGGTGGTCTTGGTAGAAAAACCATGTAATGAGAAACAAATTTCTTGGGTATGACCCATCTTCTTACAACATGTGCATTGACTTCATCCCCAACCTCCACATCTTCCTCTAGTATTTCGTTATCTTCCTTGTGTGGCAACCATAGTAGACGATTCCATAAGTTCATGAAATTTTTTGCTTTAAGACATTGGAACTCGAAGGAGAAATATGGTCAAGCTTTTCATGGAAGGAACCTCATTACTAGTTAACAATTGGTCTCTAAGATGGTGAATGTAAAGCATGAAGGATCATCACAATATAGTATTTGTCAAATTTCTTCATTATTTCATCCATGGACTCTCCAAAAATTTTGAAGACAAAACAATAGTCTTTAAAGTAAAAATTTTAATAGAAAAAAAATTTAATCACAAGTAGAGAATCTCTTTACGACTAAGAGCCCATTAACAAAATCTCGAAACACGACACGAATGGTAGGAACAATTGGGAATGCTTCGGCAAGTCAGGTTGATGGTCGTCTAGAGAAGATTCGGTGATTGGAAGGTGGCGTGTAGGCTTCATGCACCTTGAGACAATGCTTGTAATTAATACACATGATGATGTGTGGGGAAGCTTCTTGCTCTGATTTCGTCAATGTTGGTCGTCGCTTGAAGAGGCAACCCCAAACCAATGGTTGTTGACAAACACTATGACCGACAACGACATGATGATGAAAAATGCACCAGAGATGACAAGCCAATAGAGCGAGATCAACTTGGTCTTATACCAACTTAAAACAATAAAGAGAGAAATTATATTGAAGTCCTAGAGGACCTTAATTAACTCCTTTTATTATTACATAGCTAAGTAATTAATCATGACAAAGAAATACAACACACACAACTTAGACTCTACTAATTAACCAGCTTACATATACTATGTGCACATGTGTTTAATTTTTCTAACAACATTAATTAATAATGTGAAGTTATTTTAACATGTATAATTGAGCATTGATCCATAAAAGTTGGTCAATAATCTTCATGCATGAGTTTTTTAAATTATTTTCTACAAACCTTAAAAGCTTCTTCTAAAATTATACGCGAATGTGAAAAATAAAGTTTTGGCAATTGTCATAATAACACCACAATTTTGTGGTGTGATTGTTTTGTTGGTAAGACATCTAACCAATTTTATGGTTCACAAAAAATATATACTTTTTATAACAAATGTAAGCATTCTATTATCTATAAATGTACATATTTTAATGTCTTAATCACCATTTTTGAATAGATATGATCAAGTTTAATCTTGGTTTTCATTTTTTTATTTACTTCATGAAGAACTTTCTACAACATATTATCATGATTAAGGTAAGAATTGAAAGGTTATTTATCTTATTTAACACAAAGTTGATTATCTTCTTCATATTCTTTTTCACATTATTTTAATATCATCTTTATCTTTCTAAAGATGGATTAAGTCCACTTTACTACTTCTAATCACATGATTAGGAATGATAAAGTGAACTTTAACTCATTAACTATTATAATCGTATGCCAAACTTTTATAGATTGATTGAAGCTTTCAACTGGCTAGTCCATTTTAATCGGTTTCATCTAACCTTTTTAACTTGTAACAAACCTGTTTTTTATAATAAAAATTAAAATAAAAAATAAAACAGCAATAATTATTTTAGCTTATCTAGCTAGAGAGATTGACTAATTAATAAAAGAATTAAAAACTATTTATATAATTAAATATGTTTTAATATATATATATATATATATATATATATATATATATATATATTTAGGAAACTAAATCAAAAAGAAAAATTTATGAACTGAATCAAGATTTTCAACACGTTTTCCTATGATGAGTAATCCATTTTTTTTTTCTGTTTTAATTATAGGCAAAATCAATATGATAAAGTATAATATATAACAAAATAATGTTTAAAATTATTTTTTATTTTGTCTTTAATATTAATTTGTCTTATAATTTTCGTAAGAAAGGTCACTTTTGTTGTTGTTTTTATTGGATCTGTATGAAGACTTAGAAAGATCAAGATTACTCAAATTCCATAGGAATGCACAATCTAGGCGTTGTGCATCACAATTGTTTATTTCGTTGAATGACGTAATCTAATATTGTGAAATTACAAGTTGGTTTATTCTAAAAACTCCCTACTTAATGATTTGTCCAATGACTCCATGTATGAATCAACAAACATGAATTCACATTTATCGATAAATCTAGAAATTTATAAAATAATACATAATCAATTTCATTTATTCTTTGCATGTATCATTTATTCTTTAATCGATGTCATACTATAAAATTAAATATAATACAATGACAAAAGTCTAGTTGATATTATGTAATCATTCTTTTTACATCAGTTGATGTAGAAATTCCTTCATTTTCTACATTAAAAATGTTTACACGGAATCTTTAGCTTATATAAAATATTAAAAATAATTTATATTAAAAGTCATTTTTGTAGCGTTGCAATAAATACTAATTGTGGAAGGTCAGTAGAAATATGCATGATAAAATAAACAGGAAACAACATGTTCAATCACTTTTAGGAAAACGTAAGAAAATTCAATCTTTACACGTAACTAAAGGGTTAAAACATTGAAATAAATAGTGATACAATTCATTCAGATCATCATTTTGTAAAAGTGTAAAATTTTATATATATCAGATAATCATTTTTCTAATTTTAATTCATAATATATGGATTTTACAAACACTTTAAATATTCGTTTTCGTAAACAAAGTACTTGTACTTTTGAAGAAAAAATAGGATCACTGTCTTGTTTCTTTCAACCTTTCACTAATATTAAATATTTTTCTTCATAACTGTTCATCATTTTCTTATCTGCCTCATCATATCATAAACGTCATCCTTCTTTCTTTCTATTTCATCCTTCTTTCTTTCTATTTCATCCTACTATTTTTCTTCCTTTCTGCTGTCACATTCCATAGGTGCCTCGATGTCGTTATGAAAATGTTTAACTCTTCTTTCCTTTTTGTTTTTGTACGAGTGTTTATGTTTCATAAGATATTCAAATGACTAGGAGATGGAAGGGTGTAGAATAGTATACACTAGTGCAGCGAGAGGATTTTACCGCGGTTATTTTTCACTATACGTCACGATTTACGAACTGCTGCATATTCAGCCGCGGTAGTAAATCAGAGACTTTAGGCCGCGGTTATAACCGCGGTAAAAAAGTTGGAGAATATGCCGCGGTTGGAACCGCGGTAAAAGATACAGGAATATGTCGCGGTTCTAGCACTAACCGCGGCCATATGTCTGTTTTTAAAAAAAATAAATAAAAAAACGACAACCGCGGCATATTCCCCTGCAGTTTTTTAAAATTGCAGGTCTGTTTTTGTGATATTCACTACCACAAAAACAGACCTGCATATAAAAACATGTACACAAATTCAATTTCAACATAACAAACACATGTTCAAATGTATTTCAACATCAAATAAAATACAAAGTCTAATAAAATACAATCTAATCAAATGCAATGTTTAAATCTAATAACTAAGAGCTATTGTATAATCTAATTATATACTTCGCAGCAGCGTTCCTCATGAATAATAGTGGCTTCTCAGGAACTGGTGTAATAGTCTTGAATTTTTGCACAAGACAATTCATATTAATTAGTGTATATGAATTCTACATTTGGGAAAAAATCAAAATTTGTTAAAGTTAAATATTACNGTTTCCCAGCGACTTGTGATGTGAGAACGAACAATATGGGTCATCCAATACATTACATAGTATCCACACTCATATTACCCATTTTTTGTTACATTATAATATATCATCACAGTTGTAAATAGTTAGTGAATAACATTAAAATAAAACAACTATAACAAAGCATGGCTTTAGCATATCTCAAACCTTAAGAGAAATCCAAGCAATCTTTCTACTGTTAGCAATTGATCTCTCACCCATCATCATACTTGCTGGAATAGAACTATATATAAAAAAATGTTTTAGCATTCATTTATATAACAAAGAAAGTCCAAACATTGAGGTTTTTACCAATCAACTACTTGTCTGAGATGTGTGGGAAGAGGCCTGTGCAATAAGCAGAACCACAAAGCATAATTCTCTTGCATAGACATAACAAGAAGCTGCCAATGGCGCCTGAAATTCATAATAACTTAACTATTANATATTAAAATCACATATGGAACTTTATTATGTTAACAAAGTTCACTTACCCGGATATATAAGGCAAAAAGTATATTTTCTTGCCGCTTCCAAACGAGTAGGTAGTGTATTTCCATCTGGCAACATTTCATTCAACAACGTCAACAATTCTGTAAAACTCTTATCAGTTCATCCATTACTCGCCTTCAAATTCATGAGCCTTAACACAGCTGACAAACGTGTGAACTTAGTTGAACCGACATACAAAGGTGTTTCCGCATTAGTCGACATCGTGTCATACACATGAGTTTTGGCAAAATTTTCTACGCCAACATCGCGGATCATGTCCTCCAATTTGTCTTCATCTGGTCGATCTTCTTCCATGGTGGAGTCAGTAACATTTTCAGTTTGCGAGTTAGTCGAAAAGTACATTTCTTCGTCGTGCCATATCCATGTTGTATAACATCTTAAGAAACCATCACAGATAAGATGTTCTCTAATTTGGATTGCATTCAACTTTCTCCCATTCAAGCAGTTCACACAAGGACATCTAAACTTCACTTCATCATCACTTCTCCCCTCATTATGTTGCGCAAATTGTATAAATTCTTCTACACCTCTCTCGTACTCAGCACTAATACGTGGTAAATTAATCTAATTTCGATCCATTCCTAAATTTTACATAAAAAGATAAGCTACTGAAAATCAAACTTGCAATTTCATACATACCAACATTATAATTTCACCTAGTGATTACTCAAATATTTTAAGGTTTAGGAATTATCATAATTCTATAATTTCTATGTTTTCATATTTTAATAATTCTAATAATTATAAAAATACTAATAATAATTCTAATATTTTTAAATTACCCAAACAATATATTTTCTATGTCTACATTATCAAACAACAGTAATTATTATCATGCAAAAAAAAAAACGAAAAAATCACGTTCGAAAAAATAAAAAACGATGAAGGGCATCAAATACCTGGAATGAGCACGGCGAGAAGGACGGCGCGACAATGGCACGGCGTAAGACGAACGACAGCAGAAGTTCACGTCCAAGTGGAAGATTGACGATTCTGATCGGTCAAAACTCTTCCCCAA